>NC_081186.1:88623132-88941146 GCF_029867415.1 Vicia villosa | reverse complement strand
GGTACGGATTCCATTCTATTCCAACTTACCACCATATTGCTTCCCTCTCCGATTTGGAGGAATAAACAATTTGCCTTGTTCCATCCTATAATTTCCAAAAATGGAATGGTATCTTTGTTTTGCTCCGTTCATTTCATAATATTATTAGCAGCGGTGTTGTCAAATAGCAACACTATAGCTTAGTAGAATTTGAACAAATCTATGTGTATGTTTAGTTTTCCGTTTGGAGCATCCTGATTTGATTTTGGATGTGTAGAACTGATTATGGATTCGTAGAATTGCGTTTAACATATTTGGTTGCTCTCGAGTAGAATTGATTGTGTTTTTTAAAATTGATTCTACTTGAAGCTAGGATTTGTAACTTTTGAGTTTCAACATGATTTTTACACTGAAATACTTTGTTCAACTCACTTTTGTAGAAATTTATCCAAACATAAACCATTTTACCTTCAATTCACTTTTAGTCGAATCAATTTTACAAAATCAATTCACTCAAAATTAATTTTTTCACCGTAGGATCAAACAAATGCTATATTTGTTCCGTAGTACGGTAGTTAGTAGAAAGTGCTGTCAAGTATAGGCTATAGTGACGCAAGAGCATTATAGCATAGCAAAATTTTTACAAACTATTATTTTCCGCGATCTGCATTTGACAACTCTGAACAAGACAGTTAATTGTCCTAACTTTCTTTGCGGAACTGCCTCACTAATGTGGCAGGGATGATTTGTGAATGTAAACTGCATTGCCATGTGTTGGTGATTTTCTGATTGGGCTCAGCATTCTGCTCATGCTGGTCTTTTTTATTTTCTCTCTGTTGCTAGGCAGTTGATCATTTTAATTGATTAGTTATAGAGTTGTATTAAGATTAGCTGTTTGGTTTGATGGTTCGATTCAGGTATGAGGCTGTTGAGTTACGGGATGGTGACAAAGGTGTATATCTAGGAAACGGTGTTGCTAAAGCCGTTAAAAACATAAATGAAAAAATTTCTGAGGCGCTGATTGGTATGGATCCAACACTGCAGTCACAGATTGATCATGCTATGATAGACCTGGACAAAACAGAGAAGAAGGTATGTTAACATCTTTCTGCTGGGTGAGCATAAGTTTATTTGGTAGATAAAAGTTAAATCCATATCACACATTGTTATGTCAATGCTGCTGGTATGTTACATTTTAAGACAAATTTGGAAACTGAGTAGGGAAAAAAGCTTGACTCACCTAATGAGATAAAATTTGGTCGTTGTTATTGTTACTTCTCTCCCACTCTTGTTCAGGCAGGATGGGAGTTTTAGCATTCTTTAGTTATAGTGATGTACTCAAAACAGAGCATCATAGTTAACATTTTATTTCTGTTACATGGAAAGCAAAACAAGTCTTATCTATGACATATTGTAGTTAACTGGAGGTGCATTTTTGTTTGGTGGGGAGTAACTAATATAAAACTTTGCCAATTTTATTATAAAATTGGTCAATAGAAAGTAGCACTGCTCTATTCTCTATCCTTTCATTTTTTATCTCTTTAACAAAGTGCATACTTAGGTTAGTAGGAGATTTTTTTGGCTGTTGGAAAAGAGCTCTATTAAAAATCGATATTAAGTAGGATTTGCATGATGGGATTTTAAAATTATATCTTTTATATTAGCTCATGAAAAAATAAAATACAACAGTTTTGTCGAGTAAAAATGATCCAGAATATCAAGTGATTTCTTGCCTTTCTTTCGTTTTCATCCACAGACCTTAGTAGTCTGTGTTATTAATTCTTATGACATACATTATTAACATATTCCTGTAAGACATGCATGTTTGAATAGACAGCTCAATCTAATTCTTAACTTTTAATAATTCTTTCATCTGTTTTGTTTCTGATTTGTTTGCAGGGGGAACTTGGAGCAAATGCTATATTAGCCGTGTCCATTGCTGCATGTAGAGCTGGGGCTGCTGAAAAGGAAGTATGGCTTGTCATTTGATATTTTTATTAAGTTCTTTTAAAGTTTAATCTGGATATAAAAATATTTGTTCTGCCAAGTTATCATGAATGTAAAAACAAAAAATACCAGGTTCCACTGTACAAGCACATCGCTGACCTGTCTGGAAAATCTAGCCCAATGCTTCCTGTTCCTGCCTTTACTGTTATAAGTGGCGGAAAACATGCTGGAAATAATCTGGCCACCGAGGTATGGTTTTTATTGCAGATTAATTTCTAAGAAATTCTCAACAGTGTTTCAGTTATCTTATGTCTATTATTTCCTCTAAAGATACTTCAGAGCAATTTTTCGATCATGAGCAACAAAGTTAAATGCCCCCAATGAATGTGGAAATATTTATTATATATCAAATTAATTATAAAATAACTCGGGGCTTACACACTTTTGTTGTAACCAACATTTAGTCAGTTATTTGCTGTTTAACTTAGGATATTGGATGGTTGTTGTGATTGATTTTGTTCTTAATCTGACCTTTAACCATCAATATATATAATTACTATTAGATCTATGTGTTTCCCCTGCTGCTTCATAGATTTAAAAATTCTTTCAAATGTGAAAGCTTTTTTTGCATTATTGTAACAGGAAATCATGATTCTTCCAATTGGAGCAAGCAGATTTGAGGAAGCACTGCGAATGGGCTCTGAGACCTATCATCATTTAAAGGTGATTTTGCCTTCTTTTTTCACAATCATATTTTTTTTTTAGTTTTGTTTTTTATGTTTAGATATCTTTTATCATAGTCTCACGCTTGGTAATATTCCTGTTCAGCTCTCTTACAATGATTTATGTCTTATGCTGTTATTTCTATTGCCATTACTTTTGTTGCTGCTTGCAGTTCCTATTGCCACCACTTTGAGATATGTTGTTTAAGCTGATGCATTTATTTGTAATGTTCATGACAAAAGGGCAGGCCGTAATTACAGAAAAATGTGGGCCACACCACTGTAATGTTGGTGAAGATGGTGGCTTTGCTCCTAATGTCTCCAGGCAAGCTTTTTATGTTAAACTCTTTGGATTTGTGCAATTTTATTAAAATTCTTTACATTTAAACGAATGGTATAAAATGAAAAAAAAAAACTGTTTTAGAAGAAAGAAAGAAAAAAACATCTCCAAAGCTGCTTTATACAGTATACAGTATTATCTAATATGATGACTGATGAGAGTCAACAGTGAAGCTGGTTGCTAATTTATTTGATATTTATTACTTTACTCTCTGGTTTATTGAATATATAGTATCTCTGGTATTTAGTACTATATTAAGTGAAATGAAGCTGACCCAGATAGAGATTTGAGTAAGGTTGATACCTTTGAAAGCTAAATTAAAAGAGAAATTTGTTTAAAATAAAAATCTTCAAAATTATATGGGAGATGTGCATAATTAATCCACACAGATTCTAAAAAGTTTAGAGGTCTTGCTAACAGGCACATGTTAAGGAATGTAAAATAGAAACTGTGTTGAAAAAAACAATTTTTATATTTAATTTATTAGCATATGCTCTAAAGACACATGTTAGCATTTTCCAAAGTCTAGATTAGAAAAATGTTTAGAAATTAAAATTACAATAAATGCATGCTTAATTGATTCAAAATAATTTATGTTTTAAGTTTAGAAGAAGTTAAGAATGACGCGTCATAATTTGAGGAAAAGTGCACTCAGACTTTATTACTCTCAAGAAAGTATGCTCTAATTTAATCTATTGGAGTGGATTGCATGAAGTTTATCCACTCACTTTTTATTACTATTAGTCAGAGTACTTCATCTAAAAAATTTAAGCTACCATAGTATTCATATCAAAGTATTTTTATTATTTTGTATAAATCGCTTGTTCTTATGAAATTTGTGCTTGGGTAATGTTGTATTACTAAGTATGTCTTCATTCTAAGATGGTTACTCCTAGAGATGTTGCGATGTTATAATCTTCTACTTTTTAGCTGACTTTTAAACTATCACCAGCTTGAGAGAGGCCCTGGATCTTGTAAAGGAGGCCATTAGTAGAACTGGTTATGATGAGAAAATAAAGATAGCGCTTGACGTTGCTGCTACAAATTTTTGTATTGGTAGGTAATTGTAATTTTGTCTCTTATTTGGTTTTAGATTCTTGAGAAGATGAAATTTGTTGATTTTTGGCATACCTTATCATTGTTTATTGCTCTTATAGTGAGAAACTCGTAAGAGCTTAAAGGAACCCTCTAGTAGGAATATGATTACTAGAGTTTATTATAGAAAAATGGGAAACATTGTAAGCTCTTGAACCGTTAGGTTAGTTACTTATTGTTGAGAAGTTGACCCTGTGTATTATAAATAGGGATCACCTCACTATGTCGAATTGGGAATTCTTGAAGGTTTGTAAACTAGAGAGTACTCTTGTGAGAGGGAATTAAAATCCTTTGTGTAGCTTTTTCCTTTGCTTTTAATAAACTCCACGGATGAATGAACCCCATTTCTCTAATCCGGAAGGTTAGGAATTGCAAGTTCCTGACAAAAACTGTGTTTTGGCAGTGTTATAAACTGTTACATCATTATTTCCAAAAAAAAAGTAGTTTGCTTCACTTTTCTGTCATTGCAAAACAATATTAGTCTAGCTTAGAGTTGTAAAAATAGTAATCTTATGTGTTAATAGTAGTGCTATGAATTACAAAGTCTAACAATAATGGTGCTACTATATTAGAGTTTGGGTTGAGCCAAACTCAACCTTACAAAACCAGCATGTAAGGTCAGGATTGCCCCAACTTATAAACATATGTTCAGACCATATTTCATCCCACGTGAGACTCTTGACAATATCTTGATTGTCCATATCTTTCCATTCCATTTAGAGTTATTTTTGGTTTACAAAATTCAAGATTTAGGAAGAGAATAAAGGTTTGGAAGTGTAAGAGATAAATGGAAGGTAAATAGGTTGTAGGTTTAAGCATAATGATTATGAACTTCAATCTTTCTAGCTTGTCATTGACTTATTATCATATTTCATTTTAATCACTAATATTCTGCTTGAGTTTTTAATTAGTTTTATGGTAAGTAGTAAAATATTTCACTGTTGTATTCTTATAATACCAGCACCTTTATTTTTGTGAGACATCTCTCACCTCAAAGCATTAATAAACCTCCAGTGCTTTTTGGTACCTTTTACCTTTCATCGTTAACCACTTTATGCTGTTCTATGTCTGCTTTTTTCCCTCAAATAGGTAAAAGATACGATCTGGACTTTCAATCTCCTCAAAAGTCAGGACAGGATTTTAAGTCAGCGGAGGATATGATAGAGTTGTACAAGGAACTATGTGCAGGTAAATCAGTCTATCTTACCCCTGTTCAAATGAGACTGTTATAAATTATTTAGGCTTTGTTACATATTTACTTTTATCTTTCTTTCTGAATTCATAGAATACCCAATTGTATCAATAGAAGATCCATTTGACAAGGAAGATTGGGAACATATCAAGCACATCTCAAGTCTTGGAATTTGCCAGGTATATTACTTGTCGAAAAGTTAATATTTTATTGGAATAAGTCAAGTTTTACTCCATTCATTTTTAAGTGTCTTTTAAGTTTTTTGTATTTTATGCTATTATTAGTCTTTTTTTTGTTATACCCTTGACAGTTCATTTCCCATTTTCTGTCTCTGCAATAGTTTAAGGTTATAATTGACAAAATAACAGTTAATGTACCATTAAACTTTGGATATGACAAATAAAATAAATAATATTGCTTGTTTAAAAAACCGTCCCTTAAAAAGAAATAGAGGGAGTATTTGTTAAGCAGCTATAATTTGTTGGAGTTAATGATTAGCATTCAATCTTTCCTAGTTCAGCTGTGCAGCCAAAGATTGATGCTCTTTACTCTCAAGCAGGCCTTACTGTTTTGGAGGTTATGGGATATTTTAATGAATATTATTAATAAGTAGGTTAATTAGTATAGAATTTCAACGTTAAACACATTAACAGGTTATGTTCGAAAGGGATGAAAATAAACTAAAATAATCTTTTTGTCACCTTGCAGTGGTTGAGCATTGGTAAGGTTGCTTACTTAATACTACTGATTATAACTTCAGTTGATATAATTTCCCTTCATTTGAATGATTCTGCAGGTAGTAGGGGATGATCTCTTGATGTCAAATGCAAAGCGCATTGAGAAAGCAGTAACTGAGTCTGCTTGTAATGCTCTTCTTCTTAAGGTAACCGAATATTGTTTCAATGAACTTTCAATGGGTTGCTTTGTCTAATAATAAATTTAAGTTTATCTCTCAGTTTGTTTTAACTTGAATAGGTTTTCATTTTAAATTATAATCCTCTTTTGTACTTCCCTTCTACTTTGTTGAAGAAAAGAACACAAAAATGTGATTATTTCCCATTGTAATCAGGTCAACCAAGTTGGAACTGTTACAGAGGTCATTGAAGTGGTGAAGCAGGCAAAGGAAGCCCATTGGGGTGTGGTGACGTCTCACAGAAGTGGCGAAACTGTAGACTCTTTCATTGCCGATTTATCTGTTGGCCTTGCTGTTGGTCAGATTAAAGCAGGAGCTCCTTGCAGAGGAGAGCGGTTAGAAAAGTACAACCAGGTATCTATCTTTCCAGCTCTAATGCTGAGGTATCTGCTGCATTGTTACACATTTTGGCCAATTCAAAAATATTTACAACCTTTTTCAACAAAAATAAAGAAATATTTTGAGCCATATTTTTGAAAAATTAAACCTCACTCATGAGAAAATGATGTCAGTTATACTTTACATTTGAGCATATTTCTCTCTCTTTTTTCCAAAGAAAAAGGGAAGTATAACAACGATCTGATATTTGTAACAGTTACTTCGGATTGAGGAGGAGCTTGGAGATCAAGCAGTTTATGCCGGTGAAGATTGGAGGCAGTAAGAATGAACAATTTCTTTGGGTTAATTTTTGAGATATGCTTTTCTTGTGAGTTCGATAGGTTGAAATTCATTTGGGTACAATATATACTTTAAACATGTATTTATTGCCAAACTTTTACTAATAGTGTTGTCTCAATCCCTCTATTAGATTTTAGCGACTGAATGAATATATGCATGAGAAAGTGCAGCCTGCTGAGGTATCGACAACTACTGCGAATAGAACTAATACTGATACGACATTGAAAATTGTGGATTATTTCAATGAAATCAAAAAAATTTGAACAAGTTATATTGGCTTGGTTATAGTTATTTAATTTTAACAAATGTTCGAAGAACCAGAACTGCTAGAAGAATTCGCATTGAGATGGTAATTGGGATGAAATGATCAGGAAGGACCAGAACTGAAAATTTGACAATAGCGCAGCAATATGAATACAATACCAGTTGTCAAAGAAAATAGTTGTTATAGAGATGTTATGCATTAATTATGGGATTCTATTTGCCTTTTATATAGTTCTTATAAACTTCTCCAAGTACTTCATAAAATTATGGTTTTAAAAATATCACTAATTATGGGATTCTATTTGCCTTTTATATAGTTCTCCAAGTACTTCATAAAATTATGGTTTTAAAAAAAATATATGATTGAATTGACTTTTTAGAAAATCCAGAATCAATTTTAGAGGTGTGGAATTAATTCTTATGATTTTGAGGTGTTTGTTTTATCAGAAGTAGAATTGATTCTACTTGATTTTAGTTACATAATTGATTTTGGGTGATTTTTATATTGAAATGTATTGTTCAACTCACTTTTATATAAATTTATCCAAACATAAATCAATTTTGACAAACTTAATTTTGTTAAAATCAATTCTACCAAATTCAATTCAACTATAAACAATTATGTTCACCGTCAATCCAAATACAGACTAAATATCACTAAGAAAAAATTTATAGTAAAATTACTTTATTTTTATAAGAAATTATGATAGGAATAAGATTCTTGTAAATATTAGATAATCATTTTGAGACTAATCTTTTTAAATTAATATTCATGTATGATGATATATAGTATTTTAAGATTCATTAATCAAATCATTTTAATTTTTAGCTTAATTTTGATAAATATTTCAATTGATTGGACAAATGTGTAAAAATATTTTATATGTAAATATTTATAAATCTTTTTCTATTAAACATAGAATATCAACTATGATTTTCTAATACATGTTATAAACATGTATCTTTAAAACATTTATAAAAAAAATTATTTACCGAAAAGAGTAGCTAAGGCAAAAGATGAATATATAATTTCCAATACAATACTTCCCTATTTGGCTCATTTACAATAAATGATTTTCTTTTTATATTAAACACAAAGCTAATTTCATGAAATTAAATTACTTTTTTCTATATTTGTAGAATACAAAATGGGAAAAATTAATTTGTATATATTAAAAACTCTAACCTTTTTAGTAACTTTTCCCTCGTAAACGCGCCAGTCTGAAACAAAGATTGACCTTTCTCCGATCAAGTTCACCATTCCGTCGGTGCTTCCGGCGGTGTAGACTCTTCGGCGCGGAGGTAGTAAGTATTGTTCATTCTCATCTTCTGTTACTATCTATTATCAGACGCAATATTTTACAAAAAATGTTGAGAATGATAGAGCTTCATTGTTGTTGATTTCATTTGTTCATTATTGTTTACTTGCTTACTTGTTGATTTGCTCAAAATTGAGGATTGTTTTTCGATTATAAATATCACCGTGTCTTTGAGGACGTGCAGAACGGACTATCAAAATTTGTCAGAGTTAAACCGTGATTTAATAGAGCTCATGAAATATTATCACGATTAAATCGTAGTTAAATATTACTTCTATTTGTTTTTTCACAATTAAACTACGGAGGGTTTCTAAAAACTTGAGACAGCTCTGATAATAATGAACAGAGATGATAAATTTTTGTGATTATCAATGTTTTTTTTTGGGATGATTACTACACTATTTGAATTTTAGTACTTTCTTTTCTTATATTTGTAGCTGCTATTACCGAACATGGCAAATGAAAAAGTGGATTTTAGTTTGAAGGTAATTTCTCCCAACATTGGAGCCAATAACATTACAGGCAATGGGGGAATCACAACTGAGTCCGACCTTGTTGAAATCAATCTCTTCTTATTTGTAAAAATTGTCAGAGCTAGAAATTTGTTTGTGCAATATGGCCATTACAATTTTGCTCCTTATGTGGAGGTGAAAGCCGGGGATTTTCAAGGGACAACCTTGTGCTTCAGAGACAACTATGATCCACAATGGAACCAAGTCTTTGCCCTTGACAAAGATAAATTTGAAACCGAAGAGATAACGAGCGTTGAGATTGTTGTGAAGGATGATTCGCTTAAGCCGTATGAATATATCGGTAGGATTTCATTGGATGTTTCTGATATTTCTACAAGGTTTCCAAGTGATAGTGCTCTAGCACCACAATGGCATGCACTAGAGGATCAATGGGGGAGACGTTGTATGGGGGAGCTTATGATATCTTGTTGGATAGGAACTCAAGCTGACGAATCGTTTCATGAAGCTTGGCATTTACAAGTAGGTGTTGTGCCTATTGGTTCTCACAATTTTGTTAATACTTGCTCAAGGATATATATTATGCCTAGGATTTGGTGTCTTAGGTTTAATTTGATTCAAGTTGAGGGGCTTATGCTTCAAGCTGATGAAAATCCATATAACATTTTCATCCATGCTACTTTGGGGAATTGGAGTTTCAATACCAAGTTGGCGAAAAGCAACGATGGAAACGCAATGTGGAATGAAAAAGATATTTTATTTGCCGTTGCTGAGCCATTAAATCAGATATTGGTGTTAAGTGTGGAGCAAGGAACATTTACAAGGCACAAGAGGTTAGGGAAATGCGGATTTCGTGTGAAGAATGCAGCCATTATATTTGATGGTTCTGCCCCGTCTACGAATACCATTGATGTTATACAGAACAATGAATTTGTCGGTAAGCTTAGTATGAGGATCTGTTTGGACGGCGGGTATCATATGTTTGACGAAGATCCACGGTACAGTAGTGATTTGAATCCAACATGTGATTTATTATGGAGACCAACCATTGGAGTTTTTGAGCTGGGGATATTGAATGCTACTGGGCTTTCAGCGATGAAACCACACGGTCGCACCGATGCCTACTGTGTGGCTAAATATGGATCGAAATGGGTACGGACGAGAACCGTTGTTAATAGTCTTTCTCCTAAATGGAATGAGCAATACTCTTGGGTTGTCTATGATCCATGTACATTTGTCACAATTTCTGTGTTTGATAATAGTCAATTACATGATGGAAATATAGCTACAGAAGCAAGGGATATAAGGATAGGGAGAGTGAGAATCTCTCTATCGGAAATGGAAACCGGTAGAATTTACATATATTCTTATCCTCTTGTTGAACTTCAACCTTCTGGGCTGAAGAAGATGGGGGAACTTCAATTAGCTTTCAAGTTTACTCACAATAGTATGCTTAATGTGTATAAAATGTACACATTACCGATGCTTCCCGGACAACATATATCTGATCCGCTGTCTCCAATTCAGTTCTATGCATTAAGGAAACAGACTATCATGCTTGTGTCGTCACATATGAGCAAAACCGAACCACCATTGAGAAGAGAGGTTGTTGATTATATGCTAGATTCACGTGAAATCGTCTGGAGTATGAGAAGATGTCGAGCTGATTTTGAAAGGATCAACGCCTTTGTAAGTTGGTTTGTTGGAATCTACACTCAATTTGACGAGATACGCAAGTGGAAAAATCCTACTTTAACAACTATAATTTGTGTGATTCTTTATATTTTGATTATCCACCCTCAACATTTGTTGCCAGCAATGTTTTCCTGTCTTATCCTGCATATGCTGCTGCAGAAGAAGCCCAAAACACTATCTCATGTAAATTTGCGTTTGTCTCATGTTCATACATCAAGTGTAGATGAATTGGAAGAAGAGTTTGATCCAATGCCTTCAAAATTCGAAGACGTCATTTTGAGGCATAGGTATGATCGATTAAGAGTAGCTGCTGGGAGACACGTTACGCGGATGGGCGATTTTGCCACTAGAATAGAGAGACTGCAGTCTCTTTTGAGTTGGCATGATACAATAGCTACATTTATAGTTATGGTTTTGTGTCTGATAGCTGGATTCGTGACTTTGGCTGTTCCTTTCAAAGCTATTGTGTTTGTTTGGTTGCTACATTTGCTAAGACACCCGATATTACGGTCACCCTTTCCTCCCTTTTATGAAAATTGGCTCAGAAGGATGCCTTCAAAATTAGATAGCATGATATGAAAGTGCAATTCTGGTTCTTTTTTGTTAGGAATTAGGAATAAGCTAACATCAATGTAGATGTAATTTGCTTAGTTATTTGGTTTTAGTGGTTAATATTTTATTTAGTTTTATCATCTCACTTATAAATTCATATTTAAGGCCTCATGTATGGACTTTTTTTTACAGTATCTGTCTGTGATTTTTTTCCCTTCAGAAATACAATACAAAAACAATGCTGAAATTGTAACACCTTTGCTTAATGGTTATGGCATGGCATAGCTTCAAAGCCAACCCCAGTACTCCTGTTTTGTGATATTATAAGTTCTAACCAATCACAATAAGCCAAAAACTTCAATTCTGTTATAAATGTGTACAAAGATTCTCCATACCAAAACAAGAAAAGTTGAATATGAATAAGTGTGAAAAATGAGGAAAAATTACGTTTGCCGGGAGTCGAACCCGGGTCTATTGCTTGGAAGGCAATTATCCTGACCGTTGGACTACAAACGCTGCTTGTACTGGATTCGATTAAATACATTTAAATAATAATATTATTTGCACCTTCACATTCATTACTTTAAGAACTGTAGTATTTTTATTCCAAAGGCCAAACAACATCATCGCTTATATATTAGACATGCCATACCTCTATTTAAATATAAAACATCATATGTAAATAAAAATTTAAGAATAATACTATCATTCTTATCTAATTAAGGATATTATTATGCGTTTGTAAACGTAAAGTTTGGACAAAAATCAATATTATTATGTTACACTATTACATCTTGTCTACCTAAAAAAATAAAATTATTATACAATAAAGAGTTAATTTGTATATGTTTTCTCTACTAAATTTGAGGCTAGTTTTTGTATTGATTCTATAAAGAAATTTATATATAAATATATTGAATTCAATCAAACTAGCAAGAGACCCGTGCGTTCGCACGGGTCGCACAAATGTAATTATAAATAATAAATAAATATAATATAATAATGATTAATAAAAGTATATAAAAGATATATAATTAAGTAGTCATTTACCCGTGCATTTATACGGATTGCACAATATCATTATAAATAATAAATAAATATAATATAGTGATGGTTAAAAAGTATATAAAAGATATATAAATTAAGTTATCTCGACCCGTAAAAAATGTATAGTTTAGTTCAAAAATAAATAAAATAATTAATTAGTCATCTACCCGTGTGTTCGTACGGGTCGCACAATATCGTCAGAAATATTAAATAAATATAGTACTATGATGGTAAAAAAAATATAATATTTGAAATTTTGAATGTCATATAAACATAACATTCATTTTAAAATGTTTAAAAAAATTTCACTTTGATTTCATATTCTTGTATTTTATTTTATAAGTTAGTTGTTTAAAAAATTTTGATTTTAAATTATAAACAAATTGAGTTAAATATTTTAAAAAATTCAAAAAAATTTAATATATGGATTGAAAAACCTATATTTTGTCGGCCCGTTACAACATATGATATATAATATCTGTTCAGTTTAAGTAAATATTTTGTCGGCCCGTTAGAAAAATAGGTTCGGCCCGTCGGACATGCCTATAATTTTTAAATTTTTCTGAATGGTAAATTTATGAATTCTATTGATATTATATGATTTTATGATCGTATATTAATTAAATATTTAATGATATGTTTTAAAAATAATCATAATGAATGTGAGAATGAATTTAATTTATATATAATGATGGTTAATAAATATATATAAAAGATATGCAAATTAAAAAGAAAAAATATTTCAAATTTTAATTTTCATATAAATATTAATTTAATCTAGTTAAAAATACATACTTTAGTAGAAAAAATAAGTGAAAAATAATTAAGCAGTCATTTACCTGTGCGTTCGCATGAATCATACAATGTCGTTATAAATCTATCATGAGTAATCATCTACCAGTGCATACACACAAATTGCGCAATGTTATAAATAATAAATAAATATAATATATGTGATTATATTTATTTAATTTGGTAACAGGTACTAAATGATCTAATTTTTTAAATATAAAAAAAAATTGTCATCGTTAAAAATAAATATACTATCTTTCCCAAAATAAATATATTATACTTATAATTATTAAAAGTCAAGATATTTTAAATCATAGGCTAGTTTATATATTAATAAGTGTAAATATGATTTGCATATTGTTAATACCAAATCAAAATATAAAATTAAATATTAAAAAGTAATTTGAATAAAATTATTTGAATAAAGTAATTGGAATAAATTAATTTGAATAAAACAACATACTACATATTTTATTTGTTGTTTTATTCGTCAGAAGAAGCATTTGGGACTGTACATAATGATGGTTAAAAAAATTTTAAAATATTCAAAACATTCAAATCAATTTGAATTAAGAAAATTAATGCTGCAATTTTATTTGTTATTTTAATCGATTTTAAAAATTCCAAAAATTAAATATTAATAATAATATATTATTATCCTTGAATAATAAGGATTAATAGTAATAATAAATAGATATAATAAGGTTTAATATATATTATTAAACTTGATTAATAAAAAATATAAAATAACTTAATATAAATTTTCGATTTTTATAGAGGTTTTTAACCTCGATTTTTAACCTCTCTAAATAGGTTTTTATAGGTTTTTATAGAGTATATGCACAACAATATGGTGGGGATAATTGAATAAGAGTTGTTTCAATAAAAATTATAAAAATAATTTTTATTATTGTATATAAAATCATTTTTAAAAAAGTATTATTAGAGTAGAAAAAATGTTAAAAATAATTAATGATAATTATTTAAAATAATAATAGACATAGAAATGGTTGGAACCACAAAAATTGGTTAAAAGTTAAGTCTCGACGTTTTCCACTGCAATAATAGTTATGCAGGCCATGTGGGAAAATGTAAAGATCAATATGGTTTAACAGTATTTGCCCAATAAATTCGTGTAGCTGCATTGGTAACATTACAAAATTTTGAATTTATTTGCACTATTAATTAGCCTGCCATTTTAACAATGATTATAGCAGATTTTTTAAATTAATTTATTTTTTAACGTAAAATGACATTTATGGGTACTAAATGAGGCTATTAAACTATATTAATTAAGTTAATTACGTAAATTGGTAGTATACTATTTTATTATTAAATTTGAAGATTTGATATAATAATAAAATATTAATTATTAGTTTTTCATAAATATTAAGTACATAATAAAATATAGAATATAATTTATGCAATTCAAATGAATCATTATTTTTGTGTAAGTAAAATGATATAGTTAATGAAAAAATGGGATAAGTTATTATGCAATTCAAAGAAATTATACAATAAAGATTTAATTTGTATATGTTCTCTCTACTAAATTTGAGGCTAGTTTTTGTATTGATTCTATAAAGAAATTTATATATAAATATATTGAATTCAATCAAATGAAATATAATGGCACTTTTATATATTAATTTCAAAAATATATTGGAAAATATCTGTATAATATATGTTTTAATTAGATACATTTTAGACTTTTACAAAATAAATCTATAAATATTTTTTTTCCAAATACGATCTATGACAAACACAAAAACTTCCTTCTTGGACCTACCAAAGATTACAAGAAGACTCATGTACCTAGTGTGGCTACTCACAATCTTAATACCCATTTTATTACATATTAAATTTTTTATTTCTTCCCGAATATTTTGACTAAATGATGCCTCAAACTTAACCATGTTAACCAATTGATCAAATCCTTTTCGGTATGCTTTCAACATTTCCAGGATAGTGTCAGCCTCTTGTTAAGTGACACGAGCAAAAAGGAGATTATCGCCTACAAAGAACAAATGGGATATATGATGCGCCTTCCTAGCCACCTTGATGTCATGCATATTCTTCCTCTCAACCTCGTCAACAATTTAACCAGACAGTACATTAGCACGAAGGTTGAAGAGATAAAGGGACAAAGGAAACTCTTGTCTTAACCCACGCTCTGGAAAGAAAAATTTATTGGGTTGGCCATTGATGAAGATTTCATATGAAACCGTAGTGATGCAACACATAATTGTTCTGGCCATATTTGTTGGGAAACTCGTCTTGAACATCATGATATTCACAAAGCCCCATTAAATTTTATCGTACGCCTTTGACATATTCAAGTTTAGCGCCATAGTCTCATGTTTCCATTTAACCTTCTTTTTCATCTAATGGAAGCACTCCATAGTTATGAGTCCATTATCTAAGATGAGCCTTCCTTGAACAAAAGCACCATATTGCTTGTCAACAATGTTAGGGATGAACCCCGAAGGGTGAGTCTAATGGTGGAAGCTTGGGTCTTGAGAGTGTACTCCTCTCTAGATCCTGAGTTCGACTCCAACTAGGTGCTAACAATCTTTGTGTTGGGCCGAAATGCCATCAAGATCTGGCTCCTTCAAGGGGTGCATTTATTGGATTGCAACCTTCACATTTTTCTTATCAAACTCATTCGAGCCCCACAAGATATTATCCTTGTTAAGTCTATCCTTGACAACCCCACAAATTGATTGCCCCATCAGTGCCCTCAAAAGCAAACATTTCTTCGAAGCAGGAGATCAAAACTCTTTCAAAAGTTAAATAATGTAAAATATAAAGAAAAAAAATATTGATTTAGTTCAAATTTAGGAAGATCGATATTTTAAATAATGTGAAATAGACGCTTCAATCAATAGATTTTATTTCTTAACTTTTTTGGGTTAATAGATATTATATTTTGATTGGTTTTATTCGGTTTTGATTCAAAGATAGGTTAAGAAAAAACGTGAACCATTTTTAATGATTTGGTTTGAGATGTGAAATTTACTATCTCATTTATTTGATGTTTCTCTTCATTTTACTATATAGGTTTATTTTAATAAAAAAATTACCATATTAATAGTATTATTATTATTATTATCATTTACACTTGATTTTTTTTCTCTCTCGAAAGAAACAAGACAAATGCAGAAATAAACAAGACAATTGCATGGAATAAATGAATGATATTTGAAAAGTGTACCAACGGTGCTCATTCAACAAAATAAGAAAATAAGTACAAATTGCAAAATTATTTTGAGAAATAAAATCAAATATTGTATGATTGATCAATCAGACAAAATGTTCCTTGTCCTTTATTAAAGGACAAATCCCACATTAAATATTAATAAATTGATATACAGTGTAAAATAATTTTTTACAATCATTTATTAAAAAAACTACTAATAATTTATCATATCATTAAGATAATTGTAAAATTTAATTGTAATTTTAAAAAACATTTTAGATTGACTTCACGTATCATATTTTCTCTATTATTATTATATAATAAAGATTTAGAACTATATAATATAAAATTTATTATAAATCAAATATTAGTATCTCACTATGGTAACAACAATTCACACACTCTTGTTCTAAACCACACAATATAACAACACAAACACAGTAACATAAACATATAAAAAATAATGGCTTCGATTATTATTATTATTATTGTCGAGATACAATTTCTTTGATATTCATTTTACTACACTCATCTTAAATTTTAAACTGACTTGCATAGTGAAATGTTAATATTGCATGTCCATATCCTCCACTAAATCGAAGATCAGCACCACTGATTCAAATTCTTCACCATCGATATACATCAATTCTGATTCCATAAGAGAGCAAATCTAAATGGTACCTGATTGGTATAATTCAAACATTAAGTTGACATTCAAGCTATCTCACATTTAGTTTGCTTAATTCAAACATTCATTGACACATACTACCTGACATTTAGTTTACAAATATACAAAGATTGTTTGATATTCAATTTGCATAATTCAAACATTCATTGACATTCAATTTGCATAATTTAAACATTAACAATCTTCAAACATTCATTTAATCTAGTAATAGGACCTGATTGTTGATGCTATTCATCTTGAGCACCTTTGTCATTAACCAAAATATGCATCTCAAATGTTGGGTTTTTGTACCATATAATATCTACTTCTCAATATTTCCACTTTTTAATTGTACCTACCAACTCGAAATAACTCTATTTATCAATATTAAACTTCAATTCTGAAACTATATCTTCATACCTAGTAAATTCATCATCTAAAAATACCCTCCATGATCAATAAATACATGAACAAATTCATTCATTTTTTACCTATTAAAAAAAATCTAAATAAACAAGGGGGAGAACATAGGCGGAAAACTCTAAAACGACCACATATTCCTTTAAAAAATAAATATAGGTATGTAAAAAAATTGAAATTTTATACTAGAAATCAGAGATACGCAAAAAAACTCAAAAACGATCACATGTTCAGTTATATCCGAAATAAAAAAGGGCCAAAATAGTGTAACTTACCATCTAGAAACTCGTGTTTGTTTCAAAAAAATGGTGTTTGAATTCTCTAAGCTTGCATTGTAACACCCTTCTAAACCCCGCAAAAATTAATAGAATAATCAGAGTAAAAACATAAACACAAGGGTGTCACAATTATTTAAAACAAATAAACCAACTATAGTCTAAAGTCATGCCTTAATAGGAAACAATTTACCAAAACATAATCATGTTCATCACAGCGGAATAAAAAAACATCGCCAATACAACCAATGGAAATATAATCCAACACCAAATAAAATAGAGTAATCTCATAAAACTCTAAAACTATCGTTCCCTAGTGTTACAAGATCAGAGCATGACCGACACGACCCAATATAAACGGATAAACTCTACGAGTCATCCTCACCGAGCACTAATGCCGCTACTCCTCAATCTGGAAAATGTCAACAAGTAAGGGTGAGTCTCATTCATAATTAATCAATGTTATGCATTCATAAGCAACAAAACATCATAATATATCATTCACCCAATTTGTCATATATTCAGATTTCAATCATCATTCATCAACCACAACAAATACACACCAAACATAACACTGAAATCATTTCAATCATGTTATGACATCAATGCATATGACCAACTGACATTATGCATGTGGTACCAATAAACCGTGGAAATAATTCACCTGACTGATCTACACCTCATCGAGATACAGCCCAACCGACACAAACTCCACACAATGGGGATTATGTCCACCATTGATCCAAATATCATCGGGATCCATCACCGAATGCATATGAATGCACACATATAACATACTTAAAAACATCACCGATCCGATGCACCGCATCGTCTCACCATAACTCATCATTTTCATCACCGACAAAGTATGTACATGTTTGCACAATCATTCAATCATTTACATATTCATCATGATAACCATAACAATAACCACCAGCCATCTATCATTACACCAAAACATTGCCATATTCACTCAATCACACATATGCACAATATTTCATTTCACAAAGCAATTAAATCAATTTTAAAAATAAGTCGGGCTACCACCCATCTCACCAATTCATCATATAAAATAATTAATTTGCTTTACAACGCCCAAAACGGCACTAAGAAATGATACACGAATCAAAAGATACGCTATTTCAAAGTTCCAATAATTTTATGCACTACAGGGTCCGCTTAGCGACCACTAGCACGCTTATGGGGTAGAAATTCAACAACCCCGCTTCAAGAAAAGCATCACAGAGGCGAACCACGTTGAGACATTCGCTTAGAGGACTGGCTCCGCTTAGCGAGCCCTTTAATTTTCTGAAACACAAACAGCATCCGCTTAGCGAGCATAGCCCCGCTTAGCGGACGTGCGATTCTGCAGATTATCAAGTCTGCGACAAACCTGCGATTTCACACATACTCATCCCAAAATCAATTCCAAACACCAATTACAGACATGTAATCATCAATTACCATGTCATACATCATAATACAACACATTATTAACCAACAATTCATGCAATTTCATCAATTATAACATCCCTAAACCTAACAATTTCAATCTCAATATATTCAATCGAATCGAATCATATACCAATCTATTCTATTGCCCATAATCACATAATAGAAATTAACCGGAAGAGTCTCCCTTTACCTTAGCCAAGAATCTGGACTTTTCTCCTACTTCTCCCTCAAACCCGTAAGCCCTCTTTCATCAAAATCAGCAAGAATCTTCAATCTTCAAATCCGCTTATCTCCCTCATCAAGAACTTTCCTGACACGAATTAATATATCAAATCAAAGAAAATTTCGTGTAGAATCCGAATCTTCAAGAATTACCTGATTTGGAGCTACGAGCAGAAAGTTATGACTCATTTTGTGAGGGCTGCACCATGAATACGAAAATGGGTTTTCTCCATGAGTTCTTCTTCTCTCCCTCTTAGGTTTTCCTCCTTTTATTTCTCAATTTCCTCTTATCTCCTTGTTTTATGAAAACATAACATAATTTAGTAATGGGCTCAACAACTTAACACCCTCTCAATACTAAATACCACACTTGGCCCAAAGACCAATATTCCATAATTCCTCCAATTAATTCAACGAAAATACTAAATAATTCTAAATAATAATTTAATTTTCGATTAAATTAAAATTAGAAAATATGGAGTGTTACATGCATTATCGTCTTCACGTTTCTTTTCAAATTTTGTGATTTTAATTGAAGTAAACACGACTTAATTTTAATTCAACATATATTTTTAATTTCATTTCTACTTTAGTGCTATGTGGACAATATATATACTCATTCAACTTGTCTTTGACTAAATATAAAAATAAATAAAAAATCAACTTGACACAATTGGATGAAAAAGATATCAAAACAATCTTTTTAAAAATTAAATGATCAAAAAGAATTCTGAAACGAAGATAAGAGACGGAAAAATAATATTAAATTTATATTTTAGTTTTCAAACTAAATCTATTAATATTTGCACATAAATTTTATAAAATAAATTTTTTTTTTTATTAAAGTGTGATTAAAATGGAATTACATTGCAAAAGAGAGATACTTATCTTATACTTCCTATTTTAATAGATAAATATTAGAGGAAGGGGGTATGTTTTTTCAATCAATTTTCAATTAAAGTCAAAGTCATGTAATTCAACAAACTTGGTAGCTTCTCCAAATGCTAAAGCTGTAGAACTTTTTCATTGTTAATTCAACTAAGAATATAAAAAATATATCAAACTTAAAAATCACAACTAGCCCCCCTTTTTTTTCTTCAAGTGCAAGTTACCCTATTTTAATTGATCTCACATAGTAAACTGTAGCTACCCATGTACTAGTGTCATTTGATTTGATTTTTTTTAAAAGAGATTTAAATCAATAAAAAATAAATAGTTTCGTTTAATTTGATTTGATTTTACAATATTTTTTTTGTGTAATCTAAACTAAATTATATCAATAAAAATATATATTTTTCAGGAAATTTAAAGTAAACTATATTATAAAATTAAGATCTTGATGGTTAAATCCTACAACTTATTTAGATTTCAGATGTGAAATCAAATTAACCATCTAACTAATTTGATTCTTCTCTTCTTATTTACCATAGTTTTTTTTAATTAAAAAATTACCATACTATAATACTATGTTATTATATTTACACTTGATTCTTTTTTTTTTCTTGTCGAAAAAAACAAGACAAATGCATGGAATGAATGATAATTGAAATGTGTACCAACGGTGCTCATTCAACCAAATAAAAAAATTAATAAAAATTAAAAAATTATTTAAAAAAAAATAAAAAAAAACCCATTGATTTAGTGATGAATCTGAATCTCCCTATCAATCACACATAATGTTCCTTGTCATTTATTAAACGACAAATCCCACATTAAATATCAATCAAATATTATTATACCATAAAGTTCTAAAACCATATTATAAAATTCATTATAAATCAAATATTAATATCTCACTCTATAGTCACAACAATTTCTAAACCACACAAAAAAAAAGAAACACAAACACACACTAAAACAACAATGTCTTCGATTGTTACTTCAGGTGTTATCAATGTTCCAAGTTCTTCTTCTTCATCAAAGAACCTCTCATTCTCATCATCACTTCTCTCCGGTAACAAGATTCTTACAGTTTCCGGTAATGGTGCACCAAGAGGAAGATGCACCCGCAAGCATGTGATTGTTACTCCTAAAGCTGTTTCCGATTCACAGAACTCTCAAACTTGCCTTGATCCTGATGCTAGCAGAGTCAGTTTTTTTTCTTTCTAGATCTTATAGTAGAATGTTTTGATTCTGTTTATGACTTGTTTGGATGAATAAAACATAATTGATTTTGATTTTTGATTAATTTTTGAATTGTTTTAGAGTGTGCTTGGAATCATACTTGGAGGTGGTGCTGGTACTAGGCTTTATCCACTCACCAAGAAGAGAGCAAAACCAGCTGTTCCTCTTGGAGCTAACTATAGACTCATTGATATTCCTGTTAGCAATTGTTTGAATAGCAACATATCTAAGATCTATGTTCTTACTCAGTTCAATTCCGCGTCTCTCAATCGACATCTCTCTCGCGCTTATGCAAGTAATTTAGGTGGTTACAAAAATGAGGGTTTTGTTGAAGTTCTTGCTGCTCAGCAAAGTCCTGAGAATCCTAATTGGTTTCAGGTATAACATGTCTCGAGTATGTTTCGATTGAGTATGTTTCGAGTTTTTGATGATGATTGACTGCATGCAAAACATATGACTATTTGGCCTTGGTTGTTGCAGGGTACTGCAGATGCTGTGAGGCAATATTTATGGCTTTTTGAAGAGCATAATGTTTTGGAGTACTTGATTCTGGCGGGTGATCATTTGTATCGAATGGATTATGAGAAATTTATCCAAGCGCATAGGGAAAGTGATGCTGATATCACTGTGGCTGCGTTGCCAATGGACGAAAAGCGTGCAACTGCTTTCGGTTTGATGAAGATCGATGAAGAGGGGCGTATAATTGAGTTTGCAGAAAAGCCGAAAGGAGAACAGTTGAAAGCTATGAAGGTGAAGTGAATTCGTTATATTGTTCCGTATGTTTTGTTTTTCGATAGGTTGTTACCGAAACAGATGGTTATAAAGTTAGTGTTTTTTGTTGTTTGTTATTAGGTTGATACTACGATTTTAGGTCTTGATGATGAAAGAGCGAAAGAAATGCCTTTTATTGCTAGCATGGGTATATACGTTATCAGCAAAAACGTGATGCTAGACTTGCTTCGTGACAAGTTTCCCGGTGCAAATGACTTTGGGAGTGAAGTTATTCCCGGCGCTACTTCTGTTGGAATGAGAGTATGTTTTCTTCTATTGGATTGAATTGTATAATCTTGCTATCGAACTTTCATTGCTTTGATCTCGTGATCTTGATGTAAATTTTGTGAAAATTTTCGTAGGTGCAAGCTTACTTATATGATGGCTACTGGGAAGACATTGGTACCATTGAGGCTTTCTATAATGCAAATCTTGGAATTACGAAAAAGCCTGTGCCGGATTTCAGGTAAATAAGTAATTTGCTTTATGTTGATTTAACATATTGTGAATGTATTCAATAGACTTGTTCATGATGTTTATGAATATTGATTGCAGTTTCTATGATCGTTCATCTCCGATTTACACCCAACCGCGATACTTGCCTCCATCAAAGATGCTTGATGCTGATATTACTGATAGTGTTATCGGAGAAGGGTGTGTGATTAAGGTAAACTTCTTCCGAATCCGTTCGACGAATAAGATATCTATACGTTTCTTGACAAAGATATGATTACATGAGATTAATCGTAAGAGACTAACCTGGCTTTTCATTTTTCGGGTTTCATAGAACTGCAAAATTTTCCATTCTGTGGTTGGGCTGCGATCTTGCATATCAGAAGGTGCAATTATTGAAGATACTCTGTTAATGGGAGCAGATTATTACGAGGTAAAACGCGGTTTAAATTATTTATCAGAGGTTTTACTTTATATAACAGTCAAGATTTGACTTAACTGTTGAAATGCTTAGATGTAGCTCAATCCATTCATTGCTTGTGTAAGAAGTCACATGGATAATAATCCTAACTGCAACATTGATTCTCTGATTTCCAGACAGAAGCTGATAAAAGGTTTTTGGCTGCTAAAGGAAGTGTTCCAATTGGTATTGGCAAAAACTCTCATATCAAAAGAGCAATTGTTGACAAGAATGCTAGAATCGGAGAAAACGTCAAGGTAATAATAATATCATCCAAGTACATATATTTTCATTCCTAGCTTTAGTTTCTAATTACGAAACACCGACACCCGACACAGACACAACAATGATACCTACACGTCAACACCAGTAATAACTTTTGTTGTAACCACATGTATCAGTGTCAATTTTCGCCATATTTTGTGGTCTATGTACTGAATTTACTTAGTTTCCGTTCATTTAAACACGATACTAGATACTAGCTATTGGAAATCTAACATATGGTTTCAATGCTCAGATAATTAACAGTGACAATATTCAAGAAGCTGCTAGGGAAACGGAAGGCTATTTCATTAAAAGCGGGATCGTCACAATAATCAAGGATGCCTTAATTCCTAGTGGAACTGTCATATAGAAGACAAAAATCCATCTTTTGTTTCATAATGGTGAGCAAGACTTTGAAGCTCATTTTCAATGAAGGATTTGAACAGTTCTACTTCAACAACGTCTAAGTTCATGTTGCATGATCTATTTATTTTTCGATAAAGGCTTGTAAATAACAGCGGAAGAGAGAAAAACCTTGTGTTTTGGAAAGTAGTGCTGGCAAAGTTTGTTAATCAATTGAATAAAAGTAGTTTTATTCTGCGCCGTTACATACATGCATTCTATTTTCTGCTATACATGTTAATTACATTGCAAGGAAGATAAAAGAAAAACAAGAGTAAAGCTATACACATTACTAGGGTTTGGAGCAATGTGATTGTAGAAACCCTTTTGTTTCAATTTTTCCGCTTTTAACTTTTAACATTTCAAAATCTGCATGTCAATCTTAAGGTGCAACAGTCAAGTTAGTGAATGTTTACTGTAATAGATAAAATAAAATGAAAGATTAAATAAATTGAGATTTATAACTCACCTGAAATCAAATTGAAGGAGGTGTAGAGAGGAAACTATAAACATGTAGTGACAAAGATTGCAGAAACAGAATAGATAGAGTGCAGCAGCGATGGATTGTGAAGCAAGGTACATTATGGGTCTGTTTGGTAAAAATAGCGGTTGACTGATAAGCTAGCTGATAGCTTATAGCTTATAGCTTATGACTGATGGCGGATGACAGATGACTTATAGCTTATAGCGGATGGTTGAGACTGATAGCTTATAAGCTCATTGAAGTGTTTGGTAAAATTAGCGATTCAATAACTTATAAATATAAAATGACATAAAAGATATTTAATATATAATTATTTTATTTTAAATTAAAATAAATTATAAGGGTTAAAATGGATTTTAATTGAAATAATAAGGATAAAAAAGGAAGAAAAAGTAATAAGTTATAAGACATAAGCTAAAACGCTATTTGAAATAGCGTCTGAAAAATAAGCTATAAGCTAGTAAAATAAACTATAAGCTCGTGATGAAAAGACCGTTACCAAACGGGTCTAAATTATTATATGAGCTTATAAGACATAAGATATAAGCTATAAGCTTGAAAACACGTCTTACCAAACAGGGCCTATGTTTCCCAAAAATAAGTTTCAGGCTTAATATGGGCTTAGCCCCAAAAAGGAAATATAAAGAGAAAATTTTATCTGATACCCCTACATTTATCCCCTTACCCCCAACAATTTTAAAAATATTTCAAATTTATCTTTTTTTTTTAATTTCACTTTAATCTTTTATTTTTTACCATTCATCTGAGTCATCAGAAATCGACAAACGTGTATCTCATTCATGTGAACCAAATAACTCACATTGCAAAATTCCAGTTTGTTTAGGTTCTAAATCGGATAACTTTGCTAAAATAATTTTGGTTAACTTTTCGCACACACTAGATAGCTTGCCCTGAAGAAATTTGGTTCACATATTCTATACTGGATAACTTGTCTCTATGTTTTCCAGTTATTTATACTACTAATCGGATTTCTTTATGATAAGTTATCCGACGCGCAATTATTTATTTTTTTATTTATTACTTATTTATTTATTTATATTTATCAGGTATAGATATTCCTTTGATGATATGCGATAAAAACTAGACGTGCGTATATACCATTGAAATATTTTCAACGACACAAAGATTTACTACACGACAAGGTGGATTAGAGAGGTTTAAATCATGAATAAAGTCACGGTTATAATAACTCGTTCAGATACCAAAACAGACAAGAGAGGAAGATATGGAAAATTAATATTTGGTTATGATAGAGGTGAAAAATACAAAGAAGAAGATAGTGGAACACAAAGTGCTAGCAAAAAATGTGGTTGTCCTTTCAAAATTAGGTCAACACTGTCAAAAGATGGTTTTGGATGGAAGATTGATGTAAAATGTGGACTTCACAACCATGGCTTACCTGATAGATTTGAAGGTCACGCGTTTGTAGGTCGACTAAATGCATATGAACAGCAACATATTGTTGGTTTGAGAAAACGTCATGTTCCACCAAGACACATACTATTGTCATTGCAAGAGCAAGATATAGAGAATGTCACTCGAAGCAGGCAACTATATAAACATAAGGTCGACTATGCATTTCTGTTTTGGTTTCATATCAACAAAAATGTGAAATCAGAGTGTGTGGAATATGTTGTGAATGATATGCGAGAGCCGATAAAGAAAATGTGGTCTGAACTTGTAAGAGCTAGTGATGAGGTGGAATACCATCAACGGTTGCAATAGCTTGAGCACACATGCGTTGACTTTAAAAAAGATTTTGATTATGTGAAAGACACATGGTTGACTCGCATATGCATAAATTTTTGAAAGAATGGATCAATCAAGTGTTGCATTTGGCAACACCACAACTAGTAGGTATATTTTATTTTAACCATAGTTTGTTTATCTCAGTATTACGTGTACTTATTTTTTTTTAAGGGATGAGTCCACGCATTGGAAACTACATTAGATGTTGGAGAACAACTTAGGTGATATGTGAAAATGTTTAGAGGTTATGAATGTCAATCTCAATATATAATTGGGAAACATTAGAGATTCATTTCATAAGATTTTTATGAAGTTGAGCATGCACACACTAGTCCATTTTATAGAAAATTGTGTGGATCGGAATGAATAGTTTCTTTTAAGGCACATTGTTGAAGAGTGATTGAGGGTTGACATTATGGATAGAAACATGAATATTATCAATTAAAATAAGTATAAATAGATCAAGATAAGTTAAATTAAAATTAAAATAAAACATTTTGTACCTGTAGAAGAGAGGCATAACCGCCAAGCTGCTTGCACGAATAGAATGAAGCATCTCCTAAATAATTTGAAGTGTATATGCCGCCGACAAAATCTACCACATCCATCCAAATTCCTAAATAGTGGTAAATACTTTGCCTCTACAAAAATTCTTGTCAACAAGAATGGTGCAACCTAGCAACAACAACATATTGGCTATAACAACAGAATCAAATCTACTAGTAGCTCGCTAACGCACAAATATCACCTTCAACCAATCCAGCCTATAATAAGGACCCCCTAAGAGTACGAATCTCCTCAGTTGTCTACTCCAAGGAAACACCCATCAAATTAATAGTCAGACTAATAGCATTAGTGTCAGTTAAACCTTCTTCAAGGTCACATAACTCACCCCTACATGGTATATGAAGAAGACATGAAAAATTGTCTAAAGTAATGGTCATCTAGCCAAATGGAATATGAAAGGATGATGTTTCTAGATGTCATCTCTCTACAAAGGCCGATTCTAGATTTTGATCTATCCTCGACAAACTGGTTCTCTAGATATAAGATAATCCATAGTTAGTCAACCAAGTCTATATCATCGATTAGAGACTATGTGGAACCCATTCTATCAATTTGCTGCAATGTGCAACAACCTTTAATTCTTTCTTCGGATGTCTCTCCTAAAAATAAATTATAGTATATATGTTAGAAAATAATTACTTTCAATTAAAAATGATTCAATATTAAATGACAGAGATAAACTTACCTCATCAAACCATAAATGCAAGCAACGTAACCCTGATACCTCACTAGAAGAGACATATCAATTGGTCCTTCGAAGAACGTCGGCTGCTGCGGACCAGCCACAGGTGCAACCCTCTGATGTCCCTCCCTATCATCCACCGTATGTTGATGTTGTTGTCCTTCATCCCTTCGTCGCACACTATCATTGTTCAAGCCTCCTCTTCTGCTAACCACTAAAAATAAATAAATAAAATTTTAAAAAAAGAATCGGATAACCTCTTGACAAGTTATTCGAATGAACATATAAATAACTGGATAACATGGCTCAACTTAATCCGGTTAACATTCATGGGAACCGAAGAACCCTTTCCTAAGTTAATCCAATTTGGTACATTTTTTTCGTGAAAACTGGAACACTTACTTTTAAGTTATCTAGTGTATCGCAAGCTGAACCGGAAATCTTCTACTCGTGTTCTCCGATTTATGTACTGAGTCTCTCGGTCCTTTAAAATGAAATAAGGAAAAAGTTGCTTTTGAAGGTGTAACTATTTATATAGGGGTATTTTTGTCCAAACACATACTTAGTTGGCGTAGAGTAGGGGTGGCAAAGCGAGCTGCCCGCCTCGCCCCGCCATTTGCCCGCGAAATAAAGTGTTGGGCTGGCAAGGCCGCCAAGTTAAAATGGACATAAAAACCTAGCCTGTCCCGCTAAGGTGGCGGGCTTTTGTTAATTTATTTATTTTTCATTTTTTAAATAAATTATTTTTAAAAAATGACATTTCAATTAAATTTTTCACATACTTTTTAGAATAATTTTTTAAAAAGCATTTTTTTTAACAAATTTTATGTAAAAATATTGCATATATTCACAAGTAAATGTATAAAATAAAATCATCAATAATTGAAATTACTAGAATTAACTAAAATAGAGCGGGTTTTTTCAGGCGGCAGGTTTTGGGGAGCGGGCCCAAAATCCCAACCAACCCG
The DNA here is from genome assembly GCF_029867415.1 of Vicia villosa. Classification (NCBI taxonomy): domain Eukaryota; kingdom Viridiplantae; phylum Streptophyta; class Magnoliopsida; order Fabales; family Fabaceae; genus Vicia; species Vicia villosa. The sequence continues at coordinate 88,912,958 of NC_081186.1, read as the reverse complement.
CAATTTTTTGGCCGGTGCGCGAGTCACGACCTGTTTTGTCTCCCCTAGGGTAGAGGGATAAATGTAGGGATATAGGATAAAAATTTTATAAAAAGGGGATTTTTTTAACCTAACTTATGCACCTCAAAAACACCCTATGTAATTTCCAAAACGACCCTCAATTTTCAAAGATGTATCTTCGGACGCATATTTAGTTGTTAAATGTTAAATTATTTCGAAGATGATGCAGACAATAAATTCTGATTATTTTTAAGTATTTCTCATATCAAATTGTTAGAAGGTATGCTATGATTCGACAATACTAAGGCTATGAAGAAAATGATACATATAAAGTTATAAGTCATGAGTACATAAATTCAATCAAAAATTTATAACGGAGTCGATAAATAAAATACAACCCAAAATATATCCAGAGTACAAGTAATATAATATACTACGTATGATAAGTTCGGAGTTAGCCTCGGCCTCGTGCCCCCTTGCTCCGACGCTGCTTCCTGTACCACAAAGCCTCTTGAGCCTCCGCTATCAGGGTATCTACAATGTCCATCGCTTCAACGCCATCTAGAAAGTGTTCTCCGTCAATACCTGCATGCCTAATCTCCATGATACAACGACATCTAGGCAACACATCAACAACATGATATGCCCTAGCCTGCTCCTCCTCTAATATCTCCTGATGAGTTGGCCTAGGTGGATCTCCTAGTGCATCTTGTACCGTTGTCATACCCCAAAATTTGCCCGATCAGATCTATATCTTTTAATTCATTAAGGGTCAAAATTAAGAGTCATGGGGTTTGACATTCCTATTGTCAAACCCGCCCTCTTATAAAATATCCTGAGAAATAAATGGGGTGCGATTAACAGGTGTTTCAAGGGTTTCATCATTTGTTAATATTATTTTTTTACTAACATTTGCATTTGTTTTTTATTTTGAATTATTATTAGTAATTTTTATTACTTCTAACTATTAGTATTTAATATTGGTAATTTTATTATTAATATTAATATTAATATTAGGTGATATTATTATTAATATTATTTTAACATTATTCTTATAGAATTTGTATACATTATTATTAACTAGTTTTATTAATTATATATTAGGATTATTAGCATTAATGTAAATATTATTATCAAAATTATTTTTAATTGTTAGGTTAGTTGGGCAATAGGCCCATTAGGTATAGAAAACCCTAATTGGGACTAATATAAATATAACACTTTTTTTACTGTACAGGGGGGCCGGAAAAATATTGGAAAGGAGGAAATCCTTATTTCCTCACAGACAAAAAAGGTTTTCTGGTTGTATTTGTTAAACCCCTTTACCTAACAATTCACGTACACTAACCTTTGCACATATTCATTCATAATTTTGCACACACACTTTTAACATTTGTAGATACTAATACTTTCATAAATCATAGCCTTTTTCTATACAATTCTCCACCTTTGTACAGATTTTTACTAATAGATCTCGTAGGTTTTTTTACTATACTAGCTATCAAGTTCTTTTGGACAAATAACACATGGTTTTCTTTTATCTATACATCTAATGAAACAAGCAATAACCTCTGTTATTATCGCATACGTTCTTCTTATGTTTGCAGAGTAAAAAAAAATCATATAGTTAACAGCAACTTGCAGGTTGTTATTGGGGCAAAGATTCAAAGTAAACCACACCCAAATCTCCCAAAAAAACAAAGTTGTTATTGTTCTTTTTTTTCAGATTATGGAAGTGGAAGACAAAGCCCCATCGCGAGCAACCTTCAATCACGCCGCCGCGAATCCTCCACGTGAACAACCGGCGGCCGAACAACCAAGCGCCGCTCAGCCCCTCCGCGCGAGCCGCCACCGGACACGGGTCCGATTTCGCCGTGAGCGTCACGACACCACAGAACCGTCACGTTTCCGATCACCGCCAGCTTCCGAGTCCACCGGAATTCTTGGGTCCCGATCGGAGCCCCTCCGACAATTCTTCTTTCTAATCCGATACTCTCTCCCTGATTATTTGTTTTCTTGATATGAAGTATAATAAGATTGATGGAGAGAAATTTTTAGTGAGTATGAATCTTGTTGAGATTTTCTTTTTCCAGAAAATAGATTGAAGAGAAGGCAAGTGGGTCGATGGAGAGAGGCGCTGGGGCCCACATGGGTTTGCGTTGACCTCATTCTGTTTATAGCATGGTTTTATATTTATTGTTCCCAATGTGTTTGTCTAACAGCTTGCATGTTTAGCAGAGACGGTGGAGGCTTTTGCTGGGAACCTAGGAGACCTGGGTTCGATACCCAGGGCATGTTTATTTTTCCTGAATTTTGCTTGCTAGGGTTAATTCCTAAATCAGGTGGAACGCTTCCAGGAAAGTCCACCATACACCTTTGTTATCAGCCCCAGGATCTCTCTACCATCCAAATCTAACGTACAACATGGCATCCTTATCATGGAACTCCACAGAGCTGCCACACACAATAAAAAAAACCAGGTTTTCTATATGTTTATTTATTATATTGTTTAAATATTTAGAATAATTAATAATTAATTATATTTGATTTAGTTAATTTATTTAAAATAGGATTAAGATGATAAATTAGGAGTAGGATTATAATTAATTAGGATTATCCGATTATCTCGATCATTTCGATTAATTTATTTAAATAGTTTTAATTATTATAATCACAAAAACCTATAAAGGTGTAAATATTAGGATTTTCCCAATCCCATTAATCCCTAAATAATTCTCTCCTCGACCCGACTAAATCTATTAGTCGCATTAGACGAGAGATAAAAATAATAAAACATTTATCCTTAATCAATGCTCTCCTCGGCCCGACTAAATCTATTAGTCGCATTAGACGAGAGATAAAATACATAAATTAAAATACATTCAATTTGCTGCCAGCGACGATCAATCTATCGATCCGAGTAACCAGCAATGCCCCGTAATCTGTTAGCTATAATGATCAAATCTATTGATCACCGCATCTAACAGTGACATATCAAACCAGGGTTGTATGCCCAAACATTCAAAACACTTCAAATTAAACTACGGATTTTCATCCCTTTCAAATCACAAATTCAAAACTACGATAGGCCACTCAAAAAGCCTCTAAACTCACATTCAATCAAATTTCAAACCTTAAGGGCGTACAACCCGTAGCCCGAACTACGTTGACTCTGATCCTCCATAAGGAGGTACGTAGGCACTTGGCAACAAGGCGAGTCTCCCCCCTTCAAATCTCAATTCAGTTCTAAATCTCAATTTTCACCCTATTCACTTCCTTAGCTATTAAACCTCTATAATTTTGCTATAAACCTTTACCTTAGATTCAAAGCCAATAGGAAAGGGTCGAGGGTGCCTAACACCTTCCCTCGACCTGATTATAATAACTTACCCTGAATCTCATATCTGCGTAGGGTTTCCTATTCGCCCTTCAGAATAGGTGGCGACTCTAAAAGCTTAATTTTTAGGGCAGGTTGCTACAGCTGGCGACTCTGCTGGGGATACACTACAATGGTGAATTATTATGCTCCTATAGGCTTAGGCAAGGTTTAGGGTTTTTGGCGAAAAAATTAGGTTTTTGGAAAAAAATTTAGGGTTTGGCTAACTTGCCACTTCTAGGGTTTTGGATTAGGGTTTAGGGTTTTTTCCTCTTCTTTTTATCTAAATTTTTTTATTTATTTATCTACTTACAATTGTCATTTACATTCATTATTTACGACAATTTAAATATCTGTTCATGTTAATATTTATTGTTGTACCGCGTTTTTGGAGCTACAAATGGCAGGATTTGAGGATCAGGTTCTTATAAATATTTAAATTTTATTTTATTTATTTATTCATTTACGGTTTTTATTTACAGTAAATATTTATAGTAATTTAAATAAATGTTCATTTAAATGATTACTTGTTTTACTGCAAATTTTGGGGATATATAAATTGTTGTTAAACCTAAGCGTGGGAATTATAATAATAACCAGAGGGGAATTACATCGCCTACGAGTCTTATTATAATTCCACTCAGAGTGGGTTGAATATCCGGAAAGGTCTGATACGAGGCTCGACATTGTTGAGGGCTGGACTGGGTATTTGGCTGATCTCTCTGGGAACCTACCCCTAAAACTCGAACCTCATGGATAAATGAGTTGTTCTAAAATCCAAAGAGACAAAAAGTCTCGGCGGCTACGAACGACCCCATGAGACCTTCTAGAACATACCAATGGGAAGGGTAGGCACCCTAAGCCGTTACGTCGAACCTATGAACCTAGGGCTTATGTGCTTATGTGCAATTTATATACTGCAAATGTCTTGCATTTTAATTTTTGCAGGTATTCCTACGTGTTCCCTGGCCTACAGGGACTCTATTTATAAGACCATGTCCTTCCCACGAAGGACACCTTCATTTACGCACGTTGATTGGCCTCACGATGGCCATGAGACTTAGTGACTATCATGAACGGTCACTCCGCGCCTGTACCTACGCACTCCCTAGCCTGTAGGGACTTTCCTTATATATCCTTGTATTCTTACAACTACGTGTCCTTCCCACGAAGGACATCTTCGGCTACGCACGTCGATTGACCTCTCGATGGTCATGCGATCCAGTGACTACTTTGAACAGTCACCTCGTGCCTACATCTACGCATTCCCTAGCCTATAGGGATTCTAACTCCAAAACATGTCCTTCCCGCAAAGGACATCTTCGTTAGCATACGTCGATTGGCCTCTCGATGGCCATGCGACTTAGTGACTGTCTCGAACGGTCACCCCATGCTTACTCCTACGTACTCCCTAGCCTATAGGGATTTTCTTTTACATCCATGTGTTTTCACAACGACGCGTCCTTCCCCGAAGGACAACTTCATTAGCATGCGTTCGATTGGCCTCTCGATGGCCACGAGATCTAGTGACTGTCCTGAACGGTCACTCCATGTTTGTTCCCGCGCACCCTCTAACTTGTAGGGTTTTGGATTTCCATCTGTACATCTTTTATCCCTAGCCCGTAGGGATTTCACTTCATCCGATATCGTCCTTATATAGGTTGTGTTCCGCATAGAGAACCTCCCTACCAAGGACAACTTCATTGGTACACGTTGATCGGCCTCTCGATGGCCGTGAGATTTGGTGACTGTCTTGAACGGTCACCAGCCGCTACCTTCTGCATACTCTCGAATTTAAGGGAGTTCCCTTAGCGTGTCATAACATTTATCCTGCAAAGATTCCACGAGGGTCTAATGTCGCCTCTAAGGCTATCCCTAGGATCATATGTTACACATCTGCATTCACTATGCCAAAAATAAGATTAGGCAGCACACCTTAGGCAGCGCTTCTTACCAAAAGCGCTGGTAAAAGTCCTTTTAAAAAACACGGAAATTTTGACATATACCTTAGACAGCGCTTTCTATAAAAGCGCTGCCTAAAGGGGTGAAGTGGTTTCAAGAAGCGCTGCCTAAGGGTGGTTTTAAAAAGCGCATTGAGCGAGCGTTGCTAAAGGATGGGCTTACGCAGCGCTATGTAAAAGTGCTGCCTAAAGGGTGGGCTTACGCAGCGCTTTTCACCAATGGATTTTTATATTTTTTCATTTTTCATTTTCTTTTCAATCTAACGCAAAACTCTCTCTCTTATCTCGATAATCTCTCGTCTTCTTCCTATCATTTTCTTCTCCGCCGCTATCAACAACAATCCTAACCCTAAATCATGCTCACGCCCAGAATCGACCAAGACCCACATGCAATCTCGCATCGTTTTTGTTGGTCTTTCATCGTTTCTAACTACACAACGAGAAGTGGTACCCTAAAACCAAGCCACACTGTTGAAGCCAAACAGTCATCGCAGAAGTTGCTTGCAAAGATGAAGGTCGTCACCTATGGTTAATATCATTCTAGCGAAGTTGGATTTGACCCAGCAACTATTGTTGTTAGAGTTCTATTTTATCGCAAATTCTGGTTTGCATCATCTTCCCCAATTTTTAGGGTTCTTGATTTTTGATATTGTTCAGGGTTCTGCAGATTCGGTTAATAAATCAAAATAGAGAATTCAATCGCGGCCGATGATTTCGTCGATGAGCTCAATTTCGATTTCGATTGAAGCTTCAGGGCAGTGGATGGCTTCAGGTATAGTTTTGTTTTGTTTTCATTTTTCAATGCCCTCATAATTTCACCCTAGTAATTTCTGAATACCTTTCAACTAAGCAGTTCTGTTTTTAATTTTCAATGCCCACATAATTTCATCCTAGTAATTACTGTTATCCTTTCAACCGAGCAACATCTGTAGAAGGTCGGTTATTAGACTTTGATGACCGAGTTAGGATGCAGGCGGTTGCTGTATTACCCACTTCTTTTTGTTGTTTTCTTTTCATCCATGATAGAAACCTAATTCAATAGTCGCTACTCGTTAGTTTCTGGATTGTGCAATTGATAGTGCTGTAACTCTAATGCAGTATATGCACCCGTAAGATCCTCCTAGTTAGGGATTTGCTTAGGTGAATTCGTTTGATTATATAGTAATCAGTTGAATAATAGTTACTTTTCCTGAGAATATAACTGAATCAGTTGAATTACTACTACTATTGTTCATTGTTATTTTATTCTCTTTTGTAGAAAGTTGCAGATGCTTTGTCTAAGTTAGAACAGTCTCCTCAGCCGGAAGTAGCCAAGGGTGTACAAGCTTCAAAGAAACGAGATGTTGCTTTGAAGCCGTTGATTGATGCTTTGGTTTATGGTGGTTTGCTTTGTCATGAGGATAAGGATGTCAAACTTGTGGTTGCCATTTGCGTCATTGAATTACTTAGAGTCATGGCTTCTGAACCCCCTTTTGAAGACAGGCATTTAAGGGTACTTGTTTATTAGTATTATGCATAAGGAATGTTAATTGAATTGAAACTCGAGTAAGTGAGTGCGAACGTTTCTTTTCTCCTGTTGGATAAATATATTTGTTCTTTTGATTTCAGGATGTATTTAAACTCATCATTGGTTTGTTTGCGGATCTAGCTGATACTTCAAGTCCATTATTGTGGTACACTTATGGTCTTTCAAATAGTATGGTTGTATTGTATGTGGATTCCTGTTGTGGATATCTTTTGACTTTAATTTACTTGCATCTTTTTGTATAGCTCTTTGTAGCTTGAATGTAGAGAACTGCAGTATCACATCCAGAACCATTCAAAAAATTGCTGATGCATTGGACTCTAAATCTGTACTTTCACACCTTTGTATAGGTATGATAATGATAGGAATGGATTGGACCCCACAAGTGATGATGGGGATGTGTTAGTTAATAGAGACATTGTTGGGCCTAAACAATGGAGGGTGTATGTGAGAAAGAATAAGAAAGTGAATTAATTGGGTAATTGGCCCAATTAATTAGTATTCTCCAAATAATTAGGAGTTGGCTCAATTAGTTAGATTTTATTCCGCAAATAATTAGGAGTGGCTTAGTATGTTAGTTTTTATCATCCAAATAAATAGGAGTTAGTTCAGTTAGTATTCCCCATATAAATAGGAGTGTATGGGGCAGTAGTTAGTAGGATTATTATTTTCTGTTTTCTTCATTAGGGTTTAGGCAGTGAGAGAATTATTTCTCTGACTGAGGAGCAGCAGCTCTGGAATTCTGTTCTGTTTTCATATTCAGTAATAAAATAACTTTCTCCATTACCTCTGTTCTATCAGATAACCTACAGCTCTTTTTAATTCCCTGATACATGTAATATTTCTTGCATAATGGGTAGTTTACTTTTGACAGGACACAACAACCCTGTATCTGGGAATGCTTTAGTTAATCTTCTATCCAAGCTTTCTACTTTAAAAAGGTAGAATCAATATGCCGGTGCCACCATCCTTTTCTTACATAGCATCTTGGCAGAAATTGTATTATTTTAGGGCATATAGAAGTTTAAATTAAATATTCTCATTGTAGGTTTTCGGAGTTGAATATGAGTGGTCTAAAACTAGGCAAACCGGTAGTCAATAGCCTTTGCCAGCTCACAGGGACCTTGACTTTATCAGGACTAATACTTGGAGGCACTGGTATTGGAAACGTGAGTAAACCTAGCTCCTACCACGTGTTCTCTCTATTGCATCATTATTGTTATTTCTAGCATGCTTACCTAGTTAAATATGAATAACATCTTTTGTTACTATTATTATTATATTAGATTTTAAAACCTTTTCATTAACTAAAATATATTAGCCAATATTAAACTTTTACATATTTAAATGTATTATTATAAAATATAATTGAAATAGAATGTTATATAAATTGTAAAATGTCATATTATATCTGAAAATAGAACTTAATTTCATTTGTCAATTCACTTGTTAGTTATATTTATATTTTATAACTTCTTTTTGCAACAGGATGCAACTTATGCTTCTTATCAACTTGCTGCATCAGTAATCCGAAATTCTGCTCAGGATGATGAGCTGAACCTCATAATTTGCAGCTTTTTATCTTCTTGTATATATGACAGAGATGCCGTGGGCAGCGGGCTCAAAGAATTTTATCATGGAATCATCTTTCAAGTTTTTCAGTGTGCGCCTCAAATGCTACACGCTGGATTCAATTGGCCGAAATCAGTTTTTGACACGTTTATTCTGTTCCTTTTCTCCTAATATATTGATATTCTTATTCTAACATTTTTATTATATTTACAATCAATTTTGTAGGCTGATCAGGTTGATGTTCGGTTAAAAGCTGTTAATTTGGTGGGGAAACTTTTTGCACTTCCTGAACACCGTGTTGCATAGAAGTTTCATGATCTTTTTCTGGAGTTTCTGAAAAGATTTTCTGATAAGTCTGTGGATATACGAATTAGTGCTCTACAATGTGCCAAAGCTTTCTATGCGGCAGATCCTTTTGGGAGAGAATCACTTGAAATTATCAGTAAGCTGCTTAACAGACATTCTTGTTTTTATTTAATGTATGTTTATGTTGTATAGTTTTGTTTTGTTTTCATTTTTCAATGCCCTCATAATTTCACCCTAGTAATTTCTGAATACCTTTCAACTAAGCAGTTTTGTTTTTAATTTTCAATGCCCACATAATTTCATCCTAGTAATTACTGTTATCCTTTCAACCGAGCAACATCTGTAGAAGGTCGATTATTAGACTTTGATTACCGAGTTAGGATGCAGGCGGTTGCTGTAGCCTGTGATATTTTCTCTTTTCAATCCTTTTCATGAAAAGGCACTGAATAGTATTTTGATTCAAAAGAGAAGGTAGGAATACCAATGTTATGCTGGAAGGTGAAATTTTGGAAATATTTACAAATTATTCTTTTATCTTTCAGGCTGCAGAATGAGATGAAAAACTATTTGGCTTTACAGAAGAAATTAAAGGTAAAAGGCAAGGAAAAACTATCTGGCCCTTTTCTAAAAACAGACATTAAATAATTCTTCAATATTATGCAACAACTTCGTTGTGGTGTGAGGATACTTTGATGTACCCTTATCTTATGAAGAAGGCATTTGAATACTCTCAAGAATGAACAACTTGTCTTAGCTCTTAGGAAGAATTCACCATGAAAATGCTTGTAATTGTTAACATAACTTAGGTTTTTTTAAAATTGAATCCTCTTGTATAGAATCCATGTTGACATAACTTAGGTTATGAGATTTTGTATGAGTTATTGTTCTCGGTATTCTCTTAGTGTATGGATTGAATATGTATATTGATGTTGTTGTTTCAAATTTTATATTGAAGCTACAAATTTGTTTCAAGTTTATGAAATTTTGGTGCAAATTCTGGTAAAAACCTGGTGCAAAAATGGAGAAAATCTGGTGCATATATGCTGACTTATAATAGGCAGCGCTTTGTTTTAAGTGAAAACAATTTTTAGATAGGGGGAATAGACAGCGCTTTTAATGAAAAGCGCTGTCTAAAGTTGAGAAAAGTGCTGCCTAAAGGGGACCTTTAGCAGCGCTTTTAGAAAAACCGCTACCTAAATTTGGCCTTTAGCAGCGCTTTATAAGTAAAAGTGCTGGCTAAAGGGGGTCTTTAGTAGCGCTTTCAAGGTGAAAAAAAACGCTGCCTTTACCTACGGCAGCGGTGGAATAGACAGCGCTTTAAAGCGCTGCCTAAAGCCAAAAAAAGCGCTGTCTTTTCACTTGTTTGGCGTAGTGATTGCATACATGGAGTTACAACACGAGGAGTCTCTCGCCTACGCATGCATTTGCATTTTCATGCATTCATACATTTACATTTGCATCTTCGCCCACATCCTTACTTACCGCGCTAGCCGATTTCCCGAGACTCACAAAAAAATCAAAAGGATCATAGACTATGGAGAAAGGAGGATGAATTATCGAGAATGAACTTAGCCTTACAAGGAGAAAAAAGGATGTCTTTCACCACGCCTCCCGCAGCCGCATGTCCACGCCTTTCGAAACAGGATTGTAAATACAACAAAGGTTATCGAGCAAGGATTAGTTCAACAAAGAAGTTCCCTCATAGATACACTCAAGATGTATCTAGTCATAAAGGGGTTCATCTTAGAACATACCAAACTTGCAAGGACGCTCTACGATAACCTGGGGGCAAGGGTTTATCCAACTGGGGAAATATCCTGAACAAAGAGGCATAACTACGATGGAGGGAAGGCGACCTGTGCTAACTCCACACCAAGGGGCAAAAGGGGTCATAGATTTCCTTTATCAATCTACAAAATCTGGAGGTTGCAAATGGTGTGATATTATCCTTAGGAAAAGCAAAAGAGGTTTAGTCAAAGGAAACTCATGAAGTTCCGATACGACGAAAACCCACCGCTAACAAATTTATTCCCGACAGATTCGACATGCCCAAGGAAAATTCGAGGTTGCCCTTTTACTTCTACAAGTCTAAGAATTAAGGAGTGAAACAAAGGTCAACGGACTTACAAAGGAGATTGTCCCTAGAACCAATAGGTGTTTACCATGTCAAAATTTCAACCCATACGATTGCTAAGTGTCGCTCAGGATAAAAGTTGTACCTTCGGATTAGCAACTCTAATAAGATGACCATGCAGGTTTTGGAGTCGATTCATTCGCTCACTACTACGACTTTCTAGTCGCACACTTCTATTTTTAGAATTATTAACAAACTTGAGGGAGAATGACGAATACAAATGACTAAGTCCAGCTAAACGTATGCTTTCAAGGTAAGACCGAGCCGAGGATGTACAGGCATTGCTTCAATTCCTAAACAGTGGAGATATAAGGATGTTAATCCCTCGTTACCCCCGTCGAGCCAGGAGTTGGAGTTTGTTTATACTTTTCAAATAAACCTTGATTTTAACCAGGGGCAGGGTAGACTTCGATTAATTCAATGGTGTATTTTGGTTGTCAAGAGAATCAGTCAATCCAAGCAAGGATTCAAGCACAAGGGTCAAACAAAGGTTCAAGCGTATCTTCTTCCTCGCATTCATCAAAGATTGAGGAGGCAATGGAGATAACATTCGTAACATCTTCTTCCTCAATATATCATTCAATATCGAGGACGTATCAAAGTCGAAGCTTTCAAAATCAACATGGCAGTCACAACAGTCAAATATCCAAGGATCAATATTTCCAAAGGAGCATTAAAAAAAAGAAAGGAGAAAAACGCCCGCTAAGTCAAAATGAAAAAATGACTTAGGCAAAAATTAGGGCATCCCGATGAACCAAACTCAAAGAAATTGGTTCATGCAAAAATAAGGGATAAAAACAAAGGCGAAATACAAAGGATAATCTGGTGACTGCTAAACCATCAAAGCTTCACATCAATGCTTGGATCTTTACAACATATGTCATCAAAGTTTGGATCTCTGCTAAGGCTTCTGCTCAACATCGAAACTGAAACGATTCTCTTGCAAACAAAGCACATCCATTGGATTAGGCGAATTTTTAGGATCTGGAGAACATCAAGGAGAAAGGGGTGGGATAAATAAAATTTTGAGCCTTATATCCATTGTTTCTTAAAACATGAACCAGGCCAAGTTACAACATTTAAAAGTCCTAATTGAGGCAAGGTTAACTACGAAAGCATATTAAGCAGGAATTTGTTATACTGACTCCTATGTTTGTTAAAACAACTTCTAATCACTATGCTTCTTCAAGCATTCTTTTCAAAACCATCCAGTCCTAATTCATAACGGACTTCGATTTCAAAACTTGCATACGCATTCCATTGGAGCTACTTCTCAAAAGGTACAACACCATCTACGAGTATACACTTAGCATCGAGGAAATCTCGAAATTGGTTTTAATCAAAGGTGATCATTTCTAATAAAGACCCTGGAGTCGGGGGAACCACATCCAGAGGGTTCTCCTAAACAGGGGGCAAAAATTTCAAGGAGCACGGGGGCATACAATCGAACATCCTATTAACTAGGGGCAGTCTTCCTAAGGTTCAATCGACTTGGGGCACATCTCAAAGCAATCTCAAACAGGGGCATGTCAGACATGGGGAGAATTCAAATTCAGAAGGATAACACACTATGGATAGTCCTCCATATCATGGAAACCAAGGGCACACCCTTTAATCTAAACGGCAAAGCATCCGACGAGGCTATTTCCTGGGGCACTTCCCTCATAAGCATCTTTCTCCATGAAAATACTGGGGCAATGGATATCAAATTCGCAAGACACACGACAAAAGGAAAAAGGCGTTCTCGCACTTTACAACATCGAACAAATCTTTCTCCTAACTACGATCTTCAAAGTTCAAACAAAACAGGTATTGAGAAATCGCGCTAGCATCACACCCTACCTTATCCAACAACCTTACAACATTAGCAAAATATACACGCTTTGGTTATTAACAACCTGTCATTGGAGCATCATACAAATACATATAAATCATGCATTTACACACATTGGTTGATACATTACACCACACCTTTTCGGGAAATCTTCTTTAAGACAAATTTCTATCTACTCTAAGAGCCTTTACAGGTGGTTTTCTCTAGGACAAATTGCTACCATTTCGATAAATCATTTCAGATAGTCTTCTTTAAGACAAACATTCACTTCCATTCCAAAAAGACCTTTTCAGGTAATCTTACAGAAGACATTACTTCGTTCCACTCATTACATCAACCAAACATACGCATAAGCATAAGCATACATAAACATTACAAAGCCAGCATAAGCATAGTCAGGGTATAAGTGCAAGCATGGAGTAAACAAGCTCAATGGGTTTAAGGAGATAAAAATCTCGGGATTGCATCATCATTAGCATACATACATACGCATTAGCATACGCATATCATCTAGTGCATTTACACATCACAAAAAGCCCAATTTCTATTGGCAGTCCAAACCATCATTAAACCCAGTTCCCGTCTGGTAATCAGTTCCTGTCTCACTATTACATCAAAATTCAAATCATACTACAAAAGCCTAGTTTCCAACCCTCGTGTTGTGATTGGTGTATTTTCTCCGACCCTCGAGTCGTGAGTCTCCGAACAGGTGAATCTTTTCCATGCAGGTAAATTTTGCTAGAACTATAGCAAGCAATCCTATTGGGGTCCACAAACTGCGAGTAGCTTACCAGCACTATGGTAAGTGAGAGATACAAACTGCGAGTAGCTTACCAGCACTATGGTAAGTGAGAGATATAAACTGTGAGTAGCTTACCAGCACTATGGTAAGTGAGAGATATAAACTGCGAGTAGCTTACCAGCACTATGGTAAGTGAGAGATACAAACCGCGAGTAGCTTACCAGCACTATGGTAAGTGAGAGATATAAACTGCGAGTAGCTTGCCAGAACTATGGTAAGTGAGAGATATAAACTGCGAGTAGCTTGCCAGAACTATGGTAAGTGAGAAATACAAACTGCGAGTAGCTTACCAGCACTATGGTAAGTGAGAGATACAAACTGCGCGTAGCTTGCCAGAACTATGGTAAGTGAGAGATACAAACTGCGACGTAGCTTGCCAGAACTATGGTAAGTGAGAGATACAAACTGCGACGTAGCTTGCCAGAACTATGGTAAGTGAGAGATACAAACTGCGAGTAGCTTATCAGCACTATGGTAAGTGAGAGATACAAACTGCGACGTAGCTTTCCAGAACTATGGTAAGTGAGAGATACAAACTGCGCATAGCTTGCCAGAACTATGGTAAGTGAGAGATACAAACTGCGAGTAGCTTACCAGCACTATGGTAAGTGAGAGATGCAAACTGCGAGTAGCTTGCCAGGACTATGGTAAGTGAGAGGTCCACAAACTGCGGAGGCTTGCTGGCCATAGCAAGCCAATTACACAATCAACAGAAGGTCCTCGCTATTCCTTTTCAGGAACCTTTCCAGGAAGTCTTCTTCAAGACGTATTCCATCCTTTCTAGGAGCTTTTCCAGGCATACACAGGGTTTTTCAAATGATTCCTCAACTGGGTTTATCACGTTAGTCCCTCGGCAGTGATCTTCTCCGTCAACAACAATCAGAGGTGTTGTTTTTCTTTTCAGAATTATTAACACACTTCGATTTACATAACTAACAATCATGCATCTTTCAATTGCATATCTCATTCATACATAATGCATATACAAACATCGCTCTCATTTATTTTGAGAAGCTTACTGCATCATACATCGCATGCATCATAACTCAGGTTGCCTTTTAGGCCGTGCTACAATCGAAACACAGTGATTCCTTTCGAAAGCATCTGCTTCGCATTCAAAAGAGAGGGGTATTTACCTTGGGTGGCATCTGTAAGCCCATCTCCCATGGAATTTCTTCCCAACAAAGGCAAATTTCAGGGCATTTCAGTGTTCAATCATCTTCTACCTTTAGATTACGATAGGCAGACGTGCCTATCCGACTCTTCAGGTTTAAGAAGATTGAACAGGGGCAGCTGTCATACCCCAAAATTTGCCCGATCAGATCTATATATTTTAATTCATTAAGGGTCAAAATTAAGAGTCATGGGGTTTGACATTCCTATTGTCAAACCCGCCCTCTTATAAAATATCCTGAGAAATAAATGGGGTGCGATTAACAGGTGTTTCAAGGGTTTCATCATTTGTTAATATTATTTTTTTACTAACATTTGCATTTGTTTTTTATTTTGAATTATTATTAGTAATTTTTATTACTTCTAACTATTAGTATTTAATATTGGTAATTTTATTATTAATATTAATATTAATATTAGGTGATATTATTATTAATATTATTTTAACATTATTCTTATAGAATTTGTATACATTATTATTAACTAGTTTTATTAATTATATATTAGGATTATTAGCATTAATGTAAATATTATTATCAAAATTATTTTTAATTGTTAGGTTAGTTGGGCAATAGGCCCATTAGGTATAGAAAACCCTAATTGGGACTAATATAAATATAACACTTTTTTTACTGTACAGGGGGGCCGGAAAAATATTGGAAAGGAGGAAATCCTTATTTCCTCACAGACAAAAAAGGTTTTCTGGTTGTATTTGTTAAACCCCTTTACCTAACAATTCACGTACACTAACCTTTGCACATATTCATTCATAATTTTGCACACACACTTTTAACATTTGTAGATACTAATACTTTCATAAATCATAGCCTTTTTCTATACAATTCTCCACCTTTGTACAGATTTTTACTAATAGATCTCGTAGGTTTTTTTACTATACTAGCTATCAAGTTCTTTTGGACAAATAACACATGGTTTTCTTTTATCTATACATCTAATGAAACAAGCAATAACCTCTGTTATTATCGCATACGTTCTTCTTATGTTTGCAGAGTAAAAAAAAATCATATAGTTAACAGCAACTTGCAGGTTGTTATTGGGGCAAAGATTCAAAGTAAACCACACCCAAATCTCCCAAAAAAAACAAAGTTGTTATTGTTCTTTTTTTTCAGATTATGGAAGTGGAAGACAAAGCCCCATCGCGAGCAACCTTCAATCACGCCGCCGCGAATCCTCCACGTGAACAACCGGCGGCCGAACAACCAAGCGCCGCTCAGCCCCTCCGCGCGAGCCGCCACCGGACACGGGTCCGATTTCGCCGTGAGCGTCACGACACCACAGAACCGTCACGTTTCCGATCACCGCCAGCTTCCGAGTCCACCGGAATTCTTGGGTCCCGATCGGAGCCCCTCCGACAATTCTTCTTTCTAATCCGATACTCTCTCCCTGATTATTTGTTTTCTTGATATGAAGTATAATAAGATTGATGGAGAGAAATTTTTAGTGAGTATGAATCTTGTTGAGATTTTCTTTTTCCAGAAAATAGATTGAAGAGAAGGCAAGTGGGTCGATGGAGAGAGGCGCTGGGGCCCACATGGGTTTGCGTTGACCTCATTCTGTTTATAGCATGGTTTTATATTTATTGTTCCCAATGTGTTTGTCTAACAGCTTGCATGTTTAGCAGAGACGGTGGAGGCTTTTGCTGGGAACCTAGGAGACCTGGGTTCGATACCCAGGGCATGTTTATTTTTCTTGAATTTTGCTTGCTAGGGTTAATTCCTAAATCAGGTGGAACGCTTCCAGGAAAGTCCACCATACACCTTTGTTATCAGCCCCAGGATCTCTCTACCATCCAAATCTAACGTACAACATGGCATCCTTATCATGGAACTCCACAGAGCTGCCACACACAATAAAAAAAACCAGGTTTTCTATATGTTTATTTATTATATTGTTTAAATATTTAGAATAATTAATAATTAATTATATTTGATTTAGTTAATTTATTTAAAATAGGATTAAGATGATAAATTAGGAGTAGGATTATAATTAATTAGGATTATCCGATTATCTCGATCATTTCGATTAATTTATTTAAATAGTTTTAATTATTATAATCACAAAAACCTATAAAGGTGTAAATATTAGGATTTTCCCAATCCCATTAATCCCTAAATAATTCTCTCCTCGACCCGACTAAATCTATTAGTCGCATTAGACGAGAGATAAAAATAATAAAACATTTATCCTTAATCAATGCTCTCCTCGGCCCGACTAAATCTATTAGTCGCATTAGACGAGAGATAAAATACATAAATTAAAATACATTCAATTTGCTGCCAGCGACGATCAATCTATCGATCCGAGTAACCAGCAATGCCCCGTAATCTGTTAGCTATAATGATCAAATCTATTGATCACCGCATCTAACAGTGACATATCAAACCAGGGTTGTACGCCCAAACATTCAAAACACTTCAAATTAAACTACGGATTTTCATCCCTTTCAAATCACAAATTCAAAACTACGATAGGCCACTCAAAAAGCCTCTAAACTCACATTCAATCAAATTTCAAACCTTAAGGGCGTACAACCCGTAGCCCGAACTACGTTGACTCTGATCCTCCATAAGGAGGTACGTAGGCACTTGGCAACAAGGCGAGTCTCCCCCCTTCAAATCTCAATTCAGTTCTAAATCTCAATTTTCACCCTATTCTCTTCCTTAGCTATTTAACCTCTATAATTTTGCTATAAACCTTTACCTTAGATTCAAAGCCAATAGGAAAGGGTCGAGGGTGCCTAACACCTTCCCTCGACCTGATTATAATAACTTACCCTGAATCTCATATCTGCGTAGGGTTTCCTATTCGCCCTTCAGAATAGGTGGCGACTCTAAAAGCTTAATTTTTAGGGCAGGTTGCTACAACCGTATAAGGATGTACCATCTGAAGAGCCACCAAATATAACAATCTACGTAGCTCCAATAGTTCTCAGCTATGGTACATCGTGGCCTATCTAGTACCAGATGATTAACATAATCATCAAACATATCATCCATATCTCTACATTTCATAATGGGAGAAGCAGACACCAAAGGATCTTCGCCTTTGATCCATATACAATCTTCAAATAACTTAGAGTACAAGTAAATCAAACAAACGACTGCTTAATTGCAATCATGGATTTGTTCAAAGTCCTTGAAGTACTGGATGTAGATGACACCCACATAATTGGAACTCGTATACAAAATGGTAGTGCCAACAAAATACAACAGATGTGCTTTCATGGTATACCCTCTATGCTAGCGTACCTGCTCGTTATCACCAGCAGCTTTTTTCTTGATTTCTTTCTTTGAGTAGAGCTTATTTTATTGCTTATTTATTTCTTTCTTTGAGTAGAGCTTATTCTCTAAACATTTTTTCTGTTAAATTTAAATTTCCTTTCTTCTTAAATTAATCTTCAACATTTTATTCACAAAGTTGTTTCAATGTTATGCACTGTCATGAATAAAACAGTGAGAGAGTGAGTCTTTATATAGTTTCCTTTTTGTTTACTGTCGGTTGGTATTTGATCTTTTAAGACTTTGACTACTTGTTGGATGCTATTTTGCATCCTTTGTACTCGTAGCAAGTCTTGTCCCACACAAATTGGTACATTTTGTCATGTAAAGCTTGTAACATTGTATATTTTGTATTAATGCTTAACTATCTCTCAAATTTGAATGTTAAATGAGAAAACAACTAAGTTATTCTTTCATAGAACAAGCTTTAGTGATGGTTTCCAAAGGATAACAACTTGATTTTCTAGCAGAGGATTAAATTGTTGGCTTGGAGTTAGATTAGAGGAAACTGATGGTTGATTGAGTATTCATGACCGGATGATGGTTTTGACAACATGAATTAGTAGGTACTAAAACATGTCACAATTACGAGTGTTCTAAGGATGCTTCAACAGATATAATACCAAGATGCTTGATGTTTACTTGGTTATATGATATATTCTAAATTCATCTAAGACTAAAGGATCATTTATAACAACTTCCTTACTCTTTCATGAGGATAGATTACATTTAATCTAATAACATATTTCTACACAGAGGGGACCTAACCAAATAATATATATAACCCTAGCCGAGGGTGAAAAGCCCACACTTTTAACCACACCAATCAGGTTTTAGATACTCAGACTTTAATTAAAAAAATCATTTAACCAATAAAGAAATTTATTTATGCACCTCCTTCAGAATCGCGATTAACCAGTTTTTCACAAACTAAATAACAATTGATTGTAAGAGGTCTAAACTAAGGGTTCCCCATGTTCCCCTCTTTTGATGGGTGTCACTTTCCCTCTTGTAGGGGCTCACCCTCCTTTATGGAAGCTATACAACATGGAGGTTCCTCCCCCATGTTCCCCTCTTAGGTTGTTTTAAGTTTGTGCTCAAGATATTTGATGAAATGCCTCAAAGAAGATTGGACGAAGGAAATGTGTTTTGGAGTAAGAATTTTACTAGGGATGTGGCAAATCAAACTCCTCTTTTCAGTCAACAATTGTTTCATTCACAAGTTGTGAGATTAATCAATATTGTGAACCTGAATAATCGATTTGAGCGTGATAAAGCTAGTGTCAAAGCTAAATATATGATCCGTAATTGGATAGATTTAAAGATTGGAGTTCCAAAACTCACATGTCTCTTGTGGAAGAACTTTGCTTGGTTGATTAGATTAAAGTTTTAGTTTGGTACTTTCCTTTTGGTTTCGATCCTCTCAAAACTTTTTAATGTCCATAGCTTGTTAGTCTTAATTATTAGTGATGTTGTCAATGTGTGGATGGGAAATGCCCTAACATATTTTCTTTCTCTATGTTTGTACTCTCTCTTTTTTATCTAATGAATGAGATTGTTTTCTATAAGAAAATAAAAATAAAAATTAACAATTGATTGTAGCCCTTAAAATATTAAATAATTCTAACAAATCAAACACCTAAAAAATCATTTCAAAATTAATTCTACCTCTCTAGAATTGCTTTTGATTAATTTCCAAAAATAAAAAATAAACTAATTATTCACTAAAAAATTTAAAAAAACAAATTATAGATATCATATCTAGAGTTGTCAAAATGGGCTCGGTCCATTGGGCCGACCCATAAGCCCTACAATTTAGCGCGGGTCGGGCCGCAAAATACCTTAAAAAAATACGACCCTGTCTTTTTGGGCCAGTCCACTGGGCCTATGTTTTTTATAGGCTGGGCCAGGTCGGGCCAAGCGGGCTTCGGGCTGGCCCATTAAAAAAAGATTTTGGTAAATTTTGGAGAAAAAAGATTGAGATAAGATATGATTTTATAAATGTGTTTTCAAGTCATAAAGAAAAGTTAAAGAGGATCAAGATATATTTTCAAAATGATGTGATCAAGAAAATGGTTGTGAGATGTAGAGAAAATTTGATAAGTATTGGTGATAATATTAAGTTACTTTATACTTTTACATGGATGATTTTGTGGTATTCATATATATATATATATATATATATATATATATATATATATATATATATATATATATATATATATATATATATATATATATATATATATTTTAAACATCACTTATATACGTTTACGATGACTTTCTACTTATGTTGTATTGCATTTATTCATTACATCTTTTTTATAAAATTAAAATTATAATATTAAAATACGGGCCGGGCTGGCCCATCGGGCCGCACGGGCCTTTGAAAAATAGGTCAGACTCATTTTATGTGGCCTATTTAACAGTTGGGTTGGGTCGGACCAACCCATTAAAACACGTTGGTCCACCGGGCCGGATCGGCCCATTTGACAGCTCTAATTATATCAATGACAAAGAGGATCATCCATTTTGGATAATAAACAACAACGTCATATAAAACAAATAAAAATGTTAAAAGAATATCTTTAGTCATGAGCAATGTTTCAAATCACAAAGTCAACATTGTAAATAAAATTTAATATAAAAGACAAACTCAAAAAAAAATTTAAATTACCATATCAAAATAAGAATTAAATTTCATGGACTACATTCTTAATTTTTTTTTCTAGTGTTGAGTTAGATTTTTGTGTTCAAGAAATATTTTCATACTATAATATTCACACCATCAGTTATTATAAAATGTACTTTTATCAAAAAGTTGTTGAAATATATAATTTGTTAAAATATATATCACCCACTTTTTATAATTACTATTATAATCATTCAAATTTAAGGAATAAAATATTATATATAATTAGTTTTTAAATAATAATTGAGCTGAGTTATTTTATTAAAATATACAATATTAAAGAACAAAAAAAATTACTATTTACTTGGATATACGATAAAAGTTCAAAGGACAGCATTTATTTAAAAAGAGATATAAAAAGTACAAATAAGTTTTACAATTAAAGACAATAATTAACATGATAAAAAGTGGAATCATCATAGTAAAACTTTGAAACAACATTAAATTCAATAATAAGAAACCATGTGTATTATTTTTGGAAAACAGTAGTGAGAATTTATTTAAAAAATTCAAGTGATGAAGCAATAAATTCATTAGAGAGGCAGAAGAGGTTGTTGGGATGAAGACATAATTTTCATATTAAGATGATGAAGTTGGAAAGTCATAATAGTCAGAAACTGAGAAACTATATTCCATTCTCAATCAATTAATTCTATCCCATGCGCGTATAGTAAATGAGAGCTTCAGCCTCACCTCGAAGATGCAGCCAGCCAAGTTTGAGGCAACCAGCAAAGCAAGCAAATTTTACTATTATTCATAATATATGATCAGAAATTACACAGGGCTAGCTATAAATAGGTATATAGCTATGTTATTCAATTATGAATGTAAATATAGTAGCAACAGATATAGGTTATAGATGTATCAGACACAATGACAGACAGACAAGGTTTGAGATAGAAGCAGGAGAGACTAGGCACTAGAGAGCAGTACTAGACCTACCACCTTGCTGTCTATCTCTCTTTGTCTTTCATTTATTCTCTCCAATTTTTTTTTTTATATTTTTTCAACTACCCAATAAAGAATTCTTTCATTATTATTTATATATTGTATATTTAAATTTATGTGTTGCTATTAGATATCTCTGCAAAACTATCAATTGAATTGACTTAACGGAACATTCAAGAAAAATACATACTCCCTCCGTCTCATAATAAATGTCCTATTTGAGCAATGCGCGGTTTTTAAGAAAATGATTGGATGTGTTGGTTTTAGTAAAAAAGTTAATGTCATTTACTAGAATACCCCTATTAATAGTAGTTGAATAACGTGAAAGTTAATAAATAGGGGTATAATAGTGGAAAAATAATAATGATTGATGCATTGGAATTGTAAATGGACAATTAATTTGAGACAAGGAAAAAATGCAAATGAGACACTTATTATGAGACGGAGGGAGTATATATTTAATTTCGTGTGTACTTAGTTACAGAAATTGCAGTGTCCTTTTCATTAGTTACGTAATGAACAGTATTTGTCATGAATTTAAGAATAATATCTACTTCCCTAGAGTAATAGAAACATTGTTATAACCAACATGTTAAGAATAAAACCGAAATTTGTACTGGTTTTGCATACGTGATGATGATGATAAATACTACTCTAATAAATGTATGTAAATACTACAAATTGACCCTCACCAGAACCGAAAATAAAGAATAATGGTGGTATAATGTACTAGTATGGCAGATTCATACTTTGACTCAGTGCTCTCTGAATGGAGATTTGATTTTGAATCAGAAGATATACAGTTTGAAGCGTGATATTATACTATATTAAAGAACTAGGTTAGAATAAAATGTGTTCAAGTTCTACATGATAATGATGCCATGCTAATGAATCAATTTGAAATTTGTAAAGTCTCTATGACCCATCACTTCTTATATGTATGCACGTGTGAGTGTATATATGAGTATATATGCAAAGGATAAAATCAAAGCATGCTTTCAAAACAAATTTTGTATTTCATTACCCAAGAAAAGCGTGACAATGGTCATTGCCATTTGACTGTAAAAAAAACTATACTATATTAGTAAAACCAAAAACCTATATATTCCAATGTTCAATGACAAATTATATTCTTTATTTATTAAGATTGAAAAACTCTATCTGTAGTTAATGATCTTATTTCATTTTAAAATAAATGTTATTTTAACAAATAATTATTCTTAGAAATGATATTCATCGCCAATTGTTTATATAATTTTTGTCAACTTTATTCTTTAATTAATACTATAGGTATGCCCTGTCAAAAAAAATACTATATGTATGCTGCCTTCAAACTAATAATATATTTTGAGAAAATTATGATATTTTTGACAATATTGTAGTTTAATAATTTTTACAAATTAAATGATATTCATTCGGATAAATAGAATATATTCTGGTGCCTTAATTCTAATAATTATTTTTATAAATTTATTAAATAATCAACATATATTATTCATATATTATTTATGTTATTTATATATACACATGATTAAAAAATTATTTAATAAAATTCAGAATTACCATTTTGTTAATAAAAATAATATATTTACAAGTATCACGACAATATTTGATCATTATAAAAAAATATGATATCAGGTCAAGGATATATATATATATATATATATATATATATATATATATATATATATATATATATATATATATATATATATATATAAAAGATTATTTTATACTGCAAAAGAAACTTGTGTTTCCTACCAGGGTCATTATATCTAATAAGAATTTGAACATTTTAAAGTCTGAAATTTTTAGAATTTGCTTATAAATAAGACAGTAAATCAACTGTATATATAAGCGCCAACTGATAGTAATACACTAAAAATAATAAAAAATGATAAACTTATGCAATGAACAAGATAAAATGACAATAACAATAGATGTGATTTTTTAGATATTAAATAAAAAAAGGAATATTTTAAAGTTTTAATAATGAATGTGAGGATATAATAATCCTCCTACAAATAGATAAATTATCCAAATGTTATTTCACTGTACACTAAAATCCAGTAAATGTATTGAAGAGTCATTAGAAGAGATAGCCACATGAGTTTGATTCGCAACCATACTATTCCCATGAACTTGTCCTTCTCCGCCATCTCTAACACCGAGCGTGATGCACAACCGTGCCCTACGCTCGTGAATATCCCAAACCCTCAACAAACCAGACCCTCCAGAATACGTTATAACATACCCCAAATTCATGCACCCCAACAAACCCCTCAACCACGAACCTCTTAAACTAAAACTACTCACGCGCTCGAAACCTCCCACGCGCCTAACCGTTCCAACACCGTTTCTTTCCACCACAACAAAAACCTCGTGACATACATCCAACGAACCAACAACAAAACCTGTGGTGGACCCCACGTCACGTAATAAAACCTCCGGGTTTCTTAAGCTGAAACAAACCAATCTTGAACTCGTGCATGCAACAACAAACTCTCTTTCTGTTACCCTTACTCGACCCACCGGTTCAACTAACTCGGTTAACATATGCCATCCTTGAACCGTTTCTGGATCGGTTAACGAACCACCAACGAACACGCGCTGTTCTGTTAGCGCGTCCCATATTTGAAAAGCCCCGCCGGCATGACCGGCGAATAAACCAACCCACCAACGACTACACCCCGCGAATTCCACCAATACTCCGTTATTAACAACATCTCCGGAGATTGCACGTCGCGCTGCAATAGGTCCGGGCATTATGTCAGACCTGTTCATAAACGCGACGTACACATCTCCATCTAACCTCGCAAACGCAATGGTTGTGAGGTTGGAATTTGCAATTACTATCCCCGAAACGGATTGCGAGAACGGACCAAATAGATGACCGTGATTCGACCAGAAGGTTGTAATGTGTGCACCGGTGGTGAGATCGAATAGCCGAACCGTGCCGTCGACGAAGCCGCAGGCGAGGTGAGTGTCGGAGAGAGTGAGACAACGGCAGATGAGGGTTTGGTGAGGATCTCCTGGATCATATTGTGGGACAACTAAAGCGTGTCTACCTGTTGTGAAGTTCCTAGCCGTTCGATGCCAGTAGATGTACTCTAGCTGCCACGTGTCTCTCAATCTATAGGTTCTGCGCCAGATGCGTCTCGTGAGCCTCTGCCACAGTAGATCCGAGCGTGACACTTCCCTCCATGTTGAACAAACCTGCATGCATTTTTCCAATCATAAAAAACATCAAAAACCATATCAAGAAAATTATGATAGATTATTAATTTTTAATTAATTTGATTATATTATTTTGATACCAAAGAATATCATGTCATATAGAAATAGTGAGTATATGTATATCTAAAATATCTAAAATGAGGGGATTGAGTGATGAAGAATATCCAAGATTCTGTTGTGTATGTTCCAATTAAGAAGGAAAAAGTGAGATGGTGACAGATAAAAATGAAGTTGCAACATGTGAATATATAAAGATATATTTGGAATCATAAGATATGGAAAAGATATTCTGTAATGTTATATGATCAAAAGGAGGAGTTTGGATGAGATAGTTCAATGCATGAGCTATGATATAGCCCTAGAAAATAATAGTAATATGATATGATGTGGTCCAAAGCATAGGTCAAAAATAAAAATCTTACTACTAGTGACTGTTGATGTAGGCGTGTGTATGAAAATGAAATGAAAAATATTAAAACTATATGGTATTATCAATTATGAAATGAAAGGTAAGCTAGGTGGTGTGGCTCCCAAGAAATATTTCACTTTCATTTCCAATAAAGGTAATGGTCAATGCTCTGTGTTGTTTCAACCATCGAATCTATCTACTTCAACAAAAACACTTCCAACAAGCCAAAAGACAAATATCCAGTCATGTTGCTAGCTACATGTTCCACAAACAAACATTTTTAAGACAATGTTTTTATTACTAAATTATTTCACTTTTAGAATGATGTTAGGTAAATTCAAAATAAGTAGGGTGAAATAATGTGTGTTTTTATTACTAAATTATTATTTATTTCTACTTACAATTTACAAGAAATGTACTTTTTTTTAAAATAGTCTTACTAAAGGATTTTAGTACTAATTCGCAAATAGTCTTATATGTAAGTATAAACACTTTTAATTATTTTGGGAAATAACCTAATGAGAGGGCATAAGTAGTAGATACAAAGAGAATGGGTTTACCATGGCAAGAATTGGACTCCATGTGACTTTTGGATTTTATACATAATCTAAACAATTGTCCATTATTATTATATTATTATTATTATTATTATTATTATGCTCACAAAGTCCCTTTTAATAAAAACTTTTTATCTAATATTTTCATATATTAAAAATCTATAAAACAATCAACTTCCCTATATTTTTGTTTTATTTGTTTTATTGGGAATAGAATAACATTTTTATTACATTTCAAATAAAACTATCAAAACAAATGAAATAAAATATTCATTCCATCGAATTTCACTCTGTTAAATTTGAAATTCCAAAAAATAATCTAACTTTTTATTTACTCATTTATTTTGCCCAACATTGGACCTTATTATTTACAATAAGAATTAATTTTCTTTATTTATTTACTATTTTTAAATTACTTTTTAAATAAAAATGATAAAGGTTTAATTTGAAATTTTTTATAAATTTGAGTACTGAGTTTAATTTATTTATTTTATAGGTTGATCTTCTAAAATGTCTTCTACTTTATAATTATAATTATAATATATGTAATATATTGATAGTACATTATAAAAAATTTAATTGAGGTATTCTTTTCTCTATATACACTCTTTTGGTAAAAATATTTAGTTTTAATTTTTAATTTATTTAAAATTTTGTTTACAAAATGATGCTAAAGAATTTATTTAGGATAGCCATTGAACACTGAAGACTGAACCTGACTTCTTCCACCAGATCAGATCCAACCCAGTTACAGATTTCTACGAATATAATCTTAGGGAAAAATCCAAGTAGCTAAAGAAAAGTTGTATCACACTCTCAACTCACTTAAATAAATTTAAAAAGATAAATTGTTTTATAATACAGTCAATGTAAATAATATTATTTAATAAAATAGTCACGAATTATGCAACCTGACAGAAACTACAGCTGAACCCAATTTTAAATATTTTCAAAGCTCCATCTATTAAAAAACAATAAGTAAAATAAAAATAATAAGAAATATTTTTTTCTTTCAAATTGGCTTATATTTATATATGACCTATTTTAATTATTAAAAAATAATAATAATAATAATAATAATAATAATAATAATAATAATAATAATAATAATAATAATAATAATAATAATAATAATAATAATAATAATAATAATAATAATAATAATAATAATAATATAGTTGTAAGGACACTATAGTATCTTGAGACATGAATCACTATTCATATGTTCCCTCCTTGTGTAATTTAAGAAAACAATGGTTCTGAAACAAAGTAAAAAAGCTAGTAACAAGATGTTTTTAGATAGAAAAAAAGGTATACCATGGATTTGTTAGCCTATATAGCTAGAATATTTAAAAAGTTGAGTCAAAAAAAGATCCATGCCAAGAAAGGGTAACATCAAAATTCAAACCCAATTTATCTCCTTTTCATTATACCAGAGACAGAACAACAACAAGAAGCAAAAAAAAAAAAAACCTTTTCATGAAAGGGACACACATTTAGTTTAGAAAATGACCCACGTAAAAGTAGCCGTTTTTAAGGAACAGTTTTTTCTAGGATGCTTCAAAGCATCTTAATAACCATAATCTCTATAGTAACTTATGTATTTAATTTTTCACTAATAGGTTCAAGTAGTATTCTTTTTCTTTACATTTTTGGTTTATACTACTTTGCTTAAAAAAAATTATATAATTTATTAAAAAAATAATATGGTTGGGACAACAAGCTTACTTTATATATCACTTTTTGAATATTTTATTGATAAAATAGAATAATTTCTATATATAATATATATACGAAAATGAAAAAGAATCTGCGTTATCTCTGCAGGTTGCATTGCATAATGTTTGACTTGACCAATAATTTGTCCATTTTCGGAACTGAAAAAGCTAACACTTACACATGCTTGAGATTCCATTATTTGAAATATTAATAGATTCAAGAAAAACAAAATAAAAATATTATTCAAGAATAAATAAAAATGTGACCTGAAAAATAATGGCGAGAGCAGAAGCAGCAGAAAGACGGCCATGAAAATGAGAAGCATCAATGGCAACCTGAGTGGCTAATGCTTCGACAACAGGTTCAAGCCAGACTTCATTATTCATGGAGCGTTGACGAGAGGAAGAAGGGGCGTCAATGTTATCAGTAGGAGGAGGAGGAGAAGGTTGGATGTGAGAAGTGACATTTGGTTGTGATGATGAGGAGGAGGAAGAAGAAGAGGATGAGGAGGAAGAAGAAGAAGACATGAGTGAAGCAAGTGGGGGAGTGATAAAGGTATAAAAGTGGAGAATGAACAAGTAGAAACCGGACCAGAAAGGAACAAAGACAAAAAGGTTGGAGATAAGGACACAAAATGAGGGACCCCAAAACCAACTGTCTCTCTATTTTATTTTGCTTCAATATTTGTGTCTCTGCTCTAGTTAACTTTTTAATTATTACATTAAATGTATTTTTATTTTAGAGGGCAGTTTGGAATTTAATTATAGACATATTTAATACTACTCAACTTCCTTAACTTTCTTAATTTAATATTTCATTTTAGTCTTTTAATTAAAAAAAATGTTATAATGTAGCCTCATAATTTCATTTTTGTTATTTTATTTGGTTCATTATATCAAAGTCTGACATTAACCAAGTGTTTGGATTCGAGTGGCAAACGAATCTCTATAAAGCACGATATTCGGAGAATGTCGAGTTTAATTTCTGGCAGAAACTCCGTAGCACGAGTTGAATTAGTCGATCTACTATATAGGTCGGAACCGGTGCAAAAAAAAAAAGTCTGACAAAAAAAAAAGTTAAATTATCATAACATGAATGTACAAGACTCAAGATCTAAATGTGACTAAACATTTACATAATAAGTAGGATTTTCACTTAACTTTCAGGTTGTTCATCCTCTAAAAAGCTAAAGCGTAAGCTCTATTTCATATTATAAGTATTTGAACCTAGAGCTTTGTTGTATATCCACGTTACCAGAATTTAAAGTATTTTTTGCTACAAATTGACGAAAAAGACCAAATAGTATAATAAAAGTGAAGTTAAGAGACTAATGCATGTTTGGTTTGGCTTTTGGAAAGGCCAAAAGCACTTCTAGAGATGTAGAATTGATTTTGAGTAATTTTAAGATGTTTGTTTAGGTAAAAGTAAAATTGATTATGTCTCCATAATTAATTTTACTTGAAGCTAGAGGGCCCGTTTGTTTTGGCTTTTTTTAAAAATGATTTTTATAGTGTGATCAAATTTTGTGAAAAAAATTTTTACAAAAGAAATTTTTTATAAAAGCTTCAAATGAAAATTTTGTTTGAATAATCATTCTTAAAATGTGATTTTAGGTATTTCATCTATTTATGGGAAAAAAATTTGGATATCAAAATTTCAAAAAATCACTTAATTTTGAAGCTATTTCAAATAGATTTTCATAAAAATCATCTTTGAAATACAACTTTTTGAAAAAATTATGATTTTGCCTAAGTTTTGGTCTTCAGTCATGTATGTTTATGTTATAGGATGTCAAATTAAGTGTTTCATTTTAGAAAAAACAAATATAAAAAAACTTGTAATATTTTGAAAAACAGTTTTAGAAAATCTATTTTCAAAAATACAAAGAGAAAATCTATTTTTTTAAAGCTGAAACAAACAGACCCAAAATTTATAGCTTTTGCCTCTAGAATTGATTCCGGATGTTTTTTACACTGAAATTTTTCTATAAAAAAAAAAAAAGTTTTGTCAATTTTAACCTAAAAATATCTCTTTTTTATGTTGATTATTTATTTTGATTTAATATTTTTTAATTTAAAGTTATTGTGATTTCATTTATTTGTGACCATAAATTAAACATGTTTTTTTGTGATTTCTCTTATTGTTAAGTTAAAAGGTAGTGCATTCATCCAATAGAAAGTCATTAATCTACCATATCACTTAAAAAAATATTTTAATTGAATACATTGTGGTGATTGATTAACCGTGTAAAAATATCTTTGTGCTGTCTTTTTTTTTTTCATCTTATTGGAGTGCTCATTTGATTTAAATTAATATATCAATTTTAATCTATTTAGTGTATATTTAATTAATAAATTTAATGTCTTCTATATTCCATATTTAATTTTTTCGTTTTATATTATTAACTTAAATTTCTGATTTTTTTATAGTTTCATCATTTTTGTATTTAGCTAAGTTTAGATGACTCTTAATCAATTTATGTAACAATATTTTAGTTAAAAAGATCTAATTTGATCACAACATATTTAAAATACTCTCATAAAGAGTAATTTAGTCAATGGACTTAATTATTTATTAAAATTACATATATTGAATGGAATATTATGCACTCTTTGCTTTTTTTTTTACTATACAAGTATGTCATTGTCATTTTCATATATTCAAAAGAAACTATTAATTATGTAAAAAATTATTAATTTTGTATTATAAAAATTATGAAATATTTTGTAAAATTATCGTTAATTATTAATATGAAAAAATTAAGAAAGAGTTACATATTATAAAAAATAACAGTAATAATTTATTGAAATTATAAAATTATAAAATTATTAAATAATCTAATACGAAGTGTTTTTTCAAGTGACATATAGGACTTTTCTTAGTAAAAAAAAATGTATAAGAGAAATGTTAATAACTTTTTATTATTGATCCTTCACTTTAGAAATGAGTCTTATATAAAGGGATAGAATTCACATATGTTTTACTCAATAAAAATTTAGTATTAGAGATATTATAAATAAGAGAGTCTTCTTAACATTCATCAACTAATTTAGTTTATAACACATAAACTTATATTACAAAGGTTACTTAAAATAGAAGAACTAACTAATTTTGGTTGTCAATAATATTATGCTTTTCAGTTTTTATACGCTTTTTTTAGTTTTTACATACTCGCCTTGTCTTATTTTATACCTATCTTTAATTTAAATTTTCAATTATTTTATAAAAAATAATTAGTTATTAATAATTAATTTTGAGTAACTTGGGAAAGAATTTTTTCACTTTCACGACTTCAGAATTTTATCCTCTACATACATCTATAGTTGATCGAGTATTTTGTCCTGCAGTGATTTGTGCTTTTTATTGTATTATGATTTTTTTTTATTAATATATTTAATTTGTTATTAGAAAAATTGTGTTTACTTAATAATAAAAATAATTTTATTTATTAAAATATAATATTAATAGAAAAGTTGATGAAATAATTAAATGAACTTAGATATATAATTTGTGGGATGGTCTTCAGGTGTTTTTTTTCAAAGTCGTCTTCTATAAACATTGTCTTTAATTTGTGGTCATTATCAAACCCTCCCCTCCTCTATACTTTTTCTTCCCCTTGTTTTTATGTTCCATACTTTTGTCTTCAACTGCACTTTTATTCACTTAACTCCAGCCATCCATCGAATTGGTTAGAGAGGTGAATTTTGACCAGCCCAATAGACATATGATTCAGATCGAACTGAGTTTCTCAACTTTGGCCCCACCAATATTATATGTTTTGCATTGATATATATATATATATATATATATATATATATATATATATATATATATATATATATATATATATATATATATATATATATATATATAGGAGGAATCAAATTACACCCGAAGAGTTACACTCGTTCAATAACTACATCTCGAATTAATATTTTTTAAATTCAACCGTTGGATTGAAACATAGTATCATATAGATCATACCTATAAAGTTTGAGCTTAATCTATAATGATTTACTATATCATCAAGATATCTAAAGATTAACGTTAAAATGAGCTTTCATATAACGTTAATTTTGATGTAATTCAATGAAATAGTAAATCATTATAGATTAAGCTCAAACTTTATAGGTATGATCTATATGATATTATGTTTCAATCCAACGGTTGAATTTAAAAATTATTAATTCGAGATGTAGTTATTGAACGAGTGTAACTCGTGGTGTAACTCTTTGGGTGTAATTTGATCCCTCCTCATATATATATATATATATATATATATATACATATATATATATATATATATATATATAAATGTATATGCAAAAGAATATTAATTTTTAAAGATACGAAGAAACAGTTATTTTTCATTAAAAAAAAACAATTTTAAGATTTGAGAAGTGTCAGATCAGTTATAAGCTAAAATTTGAAGTCTGACATTTTAAATTATTTATTTGGTTGGGGGGTTTCAATTCTAGTATTTGAAATCAAATTATGGCCATACTTCATTAGAATCTATGGTTTTCCTCAAGAATATTGGACACCAAAAATTTTAGAAAATTTTTTTAGCCACCTCCCTATGGGGGTCACCCCCAGCGAAAATCCCAAAATATCCCTGCTTCGGAAATGAACTTCCGAAGCGCATGTTTTTTTTAAAAATTTCCACAATTCGGAAGTGCATCTCCGAAAACACCTCATGGGGGGTGTCTTCGGAGATGAACTTCCGAATTATGCAGCTGTGTTTTTTTTTTGTATGTTTTATCTAAAACAGTCTCGCATTTTCAACGGCTCTCGCCCCTTTGTTTGATTTTTTGTAATGACGTCCCCTGGTGATAATGATAAACTATAGCTTACATTGATTGGCTCCTTTGTCTCGCGGAAACTCAAGTTGACAAGACTTTGAACAGCTTCATGTCTCTTACTTTGTTCCATTTTCAGGCTACAACATGCAAGAAAACCAAGAATAAGCTTAACCAACCCCCTTAAGTTGAGAATATTATTTGGATCAACATGCTCGAGTTCAACATCATCATTCACAACAGATGATTCTTCTTTGGATAGTGACTCAGAGATATTTCTAGCACCAACTTTTCTGTAAATATCAGATAGTTTACTCTTGAACAATGGTGTCATGTTATGCTTAGGATACCATACAAAAACTTTCTCGCTCTCAAAAAGCTTTTTTTTATGTTTTTTCTTAAACAGTCTCGCATTTTAATTAAACGCAAACGGAAAATAAAATAAGCGACATATAAACAGAAAATACTAATATGATAAATAAAATCCAAAAACACTGTGCGAAAGATACAATCCGAAATCAAAACAAAACAAAACACGTCAAACAAAACAAAAACACGTTATTCTGCCCGACGAGCGTTACAAAATACACATCAAACAAAACAAAAACACATTATTCTGCCCGACGAGCGAACTCCTCCGAATGAAGATACTGATACCAATCCTCATCCCACTCAGTCTCAGAACCATCAGCATCAACCACGACTCTCACGCCAGATAGTTGAGCTTGAGCATCCGGGCCCCGGGCCCCCTGGGAACGAGAAGTAGAGTCGGTCGAAACCTTCTTCTTCTCCTTCACCTCCTTCACTCCGCGAGAGCACGAAGTAGAGCCGGTCGAAACCTTCTTCTTCTCCTTCACCTCCTTTTTTCCCTTAGCGCCACCCATTCTTGACATGTTCCTGTAAACAATTGAAATCGATTAATATGCGAGACAAAATAAAAAACTAAAAAATTTGAACTTCTGATACAATTCGGAAGTTCATTTCCGAAAACTGGGATGGAGGTGTTTTCGGAAATGAACTTCCGAAACACCCCTGCGATAGAGTTTTCTGAAACTTCAGACCCCAAAATCAAACATAAAACCAATTCAAAAAGTTTCTAAACAACCTAAATACTACTAACAACCAGTCCATATATCATTTATGCAATTGAAACCCTAAATAACATGCATTTGAATAATGAATCTAACAAATTTAAAACTTACAAATTGAGTGATTTGTGGGCTTTTGAATGTTGTATAGCAATGTGATTGGAGCCTTGATGCAGCCTTGGAAGTGTGTTTGCACAAATTTTCGCCTTTGGTTGTTTTTTATTTGAGTTAGGGTAAATGAATTGGGGGAGGGGGAGTGTTTTGATAAATCTGCAGAACGCGCAGTATTTCGGAAGTGAACTTCCGAAATGCTGTTTTCGGAAATGAACTTCCGAAATAAAATAATTTTTTCAAAAAAAAGGCGTTTTCGGAGATGCATCTCCGAAAACACCTTTTTCTTGCATTTCGGAAGTTCATTTCCGAAGTCAGGGGTAGTATGGGGTTTTCACCAGAGGTGGACTAGAAGGTAGGGAGGTTGACAAAGAAATTCTCAAATTTTATTTGTTATAGCTCATAGTATTGGCACCCTCGTATGCCCTAATTAAATTACTAAGAAATTTATGTTTGATAAAACCTTTTGGCATTTTGCTAGGATACTAGTTGATGTTAATCCCTTCATACAATTAAGGTATAAGGTCTTAGAAGAAAGACTAGGTTTTGCATTCTTTGTTAAGATAAATTATGAATATATCTTTGATTTTTGTAATAAATGCAAAATAATTGGTCATCACATTGATAATCTTAAGAGAATACCTAAGTCCCATAAGGAGAATGTCGGTGTTCTTTTGAAGAAACCAGACAAACAAAAGTATAAGAATGTTATTGATAAAGGAAAAGCTCAATTAATCTCATGCTCTTCAAAATTCTGAGGGTAGTTAGCTTGACAAGGATAGTCACCTCAATGATAATCACTTGAACTAGTCCAGGAGACAACTTGATCATGTTCAGAACATTGATGCTTCTAAAAAAACCATGTCATATAAGATATCCAAGCCGATATGTCTAAGTATATCAAAATCCATGGTTCTTAAAATCTTTCTAGGAATAAGATTGATGTTGATTCTTTGAGCTCTCACTCTAAATTTTTTGATGCTACTAAACTTGAGAATGTTGATGAAGAAATTGAAGACGTTGTGGTGAAACACAAACAACTTTTTATAGTTCATTATAGGAAAACAAATTTGATACAAAAAGATATTCATTTTCTTAAGGAATCTTGGGGAAATATGGCTGAAATGGCTAAGACTCAAAGTGAAAGCAGTTAGAATCATCATGAACCATTTAAGTTGGTCACTTTAAGACACACACAAAAAATGAAAAAAAATCCAAGATCAAAGTTGGCACAACCAGAGGTTATCAAATCACGTCAAAAGAAAGTAACCCTAATCATTTCTTAATAAGTATACCTAATATCATGGGCTAGTAAAAGACAAGCAATTATTTTTCTATCTACAACACAAGCAGAATTCATCTCAGCTGCTAAATAATGCACTCAACTTCTCTGGATAACATATCAGCTAGAGGATTATCAGATGTGTGAAAACAAATTTTTTCTAGTGCTATCGATTTAAAAATCAAGTTCAACATATTAGAACAAAAGCATTTTAAACATCTTGTTATTATAGATTAAGTGCTTGATTCTAGATTGAGTATCATAGTCTATTGATAGTCAGAGTCTGGGAATCCACCTCTGATGAAAAGTGGCTTCTGAGATACTTCAGACTCTGAGACTCAGAAGTGGATTATTTAATTCAAATAACATTTGAGTAGAAATCCTTAGTCTTCTGGTGACACATGTCCCACTTAAGATTCCACACGTCTGATGATTGCCTTGCATGCGTAGTAGCTGGATGGGTTAAGTCTGTAGGGTTATAATGATAAACTCTTTGAATCCTATGCTCAGCCTCCCGTGTCATTGTTGATGAAAAATATTTTATTCAGTTACTATTTCAAATCTTTTCAAATTTCTTTTTACTCATTATCTTTCTCTCAAAACACCGTGTAACTCATTTTTTCATATAGTGCCCTGAGCACTATCTCCTTTTTTATAAAAAAAACTAGAAAAACCCCTAAACTTCATCTATGGAGTCCTCTCCGTCTCCACAAGTTCCTCTTAATGTGGAATCTGGCGAAAGTCTTCAAATTAGACCCGGATCTTTAACACATAGAAGAGGTGATCTTAAGATGGTCATTGAGCAAGTTGTGAACTTCAAAAGTTTAGCTATAAATGGGTATCAAGTGAAGCATTATTTTGAAGCGCAAGGCTTGATGAACTACTTCGACATTTTATTCAGTCCAACATATTCGTTTCTGGTTAAAGATTTTTGGATAAGGGCTGAAGTTTATGATGAGTATTTTCTCATACTGAAGAAATAATTGATTTTGAAAATGACAGGAGCTTGAAGGGAAAATCAAAGGCTGAAATAGGCTTAAAGGTACTGAAATCAAGCCAGTTATTAATGGAGTCAATATTACTATCACTCAGGTAAATATTGCCCAGGTGATTGGTATTAAGAATGTTGGGATTACGAAGCACAACTCAAAGGATGGAATAAAGTTTTCTCCTGGCATTAAAGCAAATCTTTTTGAGATTAAAACTGATGATGGAAAGGTGAAGAACATGTATCTCATTTTTAGACTTTTGTTCAAGATAATCATCAGCAGTATGATTCCCATATAAGGAATTTTTGATGAAATCTCATGGGATCACAAGCATTTCCTATGGTTTCTAATCAACGAACAATCTTTGGAATATTCCAAACTACATCTTTCATCATCTCTATGAATCTATCAGAGATTCCCAAAAGAAAAACAAAAAGAGTGTTCATTATGCAAGGTTACTCTCTGGAATCTTTTATCAGTGCATACTGATTGATGTTCGAAAAAAGTTCAAAGATGGTCAGGACCTTGAAATTCGCTATGGAAATATTCTCTCTGCAAGTGTTTTGGCAAACATGCAGATGATGAAGAAGGGATGTGGTAATGATCCTTGATCCTATCATAATCAGAAGAGGAGAAAATAGAGCTTACATTGATGATTTCCTATTGATTACTAAATAAGACAACCCTGAAGCTATTAAAGAGTTATTAAGCCACACAAATAATTACATTTACACCCGAAAAGCATATCACTTACCTCATATCAATCACTCCCTCGAAAGCTTATACATAAGCACATCATTTATCTACAGAGTCTCTTACCGCATATGAGCATGATTCGTAAATCCATGGTTAAAAACTACCGTACATGGTTTATCGTCAATGTGAGCAAGCCCTAACCACCATACAATATTATAAACCTGTTAAGGCCTCTGAGTCTCCATGCCGCAGGGGAACACACACACTTGTACATTTTTTACCAATACAATGCTGCCCACCGTGGGTCCCAATGAAACTAACCTGGGCCACACTCCTACTCTAACTTCCTCTATATTCCCTCCGAAGATGGTTGACAAAGTCATAAACTGCACGGAAGAGGTAACTTTAGATCTTCCTAAAGGAAATACGTAAAGCGGATGTTTGCCGCAAATGTAATACTCATTGGCTTCCCCAGAAGCTCTCAAGAGAAAACAGGGGATACCATCATATTTTCCAAGGAGGACGCCCTTAACCTCAACCCTCACGATGATGATCCGATAGTAATCATTGTGCAATAAGGGAACTAGGACGTAAGAAACTTTCTAATAGACCCTGGCAGCTTTGTTGACGTCCTATTTTAGGACGCCTTCCTGAAAGACAACTTAACATGAACGACATAAAAATGTTCAGTTTTTATTTGACGGGATTATTAGGCGAACATGTACAAATAACGGGCTACATAACCTTGGAAATCATATGTGGCGAGGGATCAAAATCCAAGGCGATCAATGTCAGCTAACCCTAAAATACTCGATCTCTAACGGGAGATTCGGTATGATCTGAGGGGACCAATTAGAAGCTCGAAAGTGCTATCAAAGTAGCCTAAAAACATCCAAAGAATAACCCACCCTTCTTGATGTCCCACCTTCCATAGTTCTAAATACTAAATTCGAGAGTATGGATCCCATGCTAGGATCAAAAAGGATCACGCCCATAGAAAAATTAAAGGAGGACTAAATAGGTCCTCGCGCCCATCAGGTGACGAAGATAAGTACTTCATTTTTTATAAA
This sequence comes from Vicia villosa, assembly GCF_029867415.1. Classification (NCBI taxonomy): domain Eukaryota; kingdom Viridiplantae; phylum Streptophyta; class Magnoliopsida; order Fabales; family Fabaceae; genus Vicia; species Vicia villosa. The sequence continues at coordinate 88,875,379 of NC_081186.1, read as the reverse complement.
GAAGAAACGAAAACTAGTTGACCAACTCATTAAGAATGTCAACCTATTCGCTTGGGCTCCCTCCGACATTCCAGGAATAGACACCAAAGCGTTGAGTTGTCACCTCACCATCCACCCTTCCGCTAGACCAGTGGCATATAGGAAGTTGAAAGTTGGCGAGGAAAATAGGGTCGTCATTGATGAAGAGGTGGAAAATTATTTGACGTCAGGTTTATCATGGAAACAAAATACCTAACATGGATGGCCAATGTTGTTCTTGTATGGAAAACTAACAATAGATGGTGCATGTGTTTAGATTTCACTGATTTGAACGTCGCCTTCTCTAAAGATATGTACCCACTGTCAAACATTGATCGCCCCATCAACGGACCATCATAATACGACATGTTGAGCTTCATGGATGCATACTCTAGGTACAACTAGATTCAGATGGATCCCCTACACGCACCAAAAATAGCCTTCATGTTGAACTATGGCAACTATTACTATAATGTCATGCCTTTCGACCTTAAGAATGTTGATGCCACCTTCTAACCCCTCATGGATGCTGTCTTCGTCCACCAAATTGGGAAAAAGTTTGAAGTTTACATTATTGACATGATAGTTAAGACTATTGAAGGACGTAATCATGTAGAGTATTTGGAAGATGTTCTACAGTCAGGAAATATGATATGCGCCTAAACTCCACCAAATGCTCTTTTGGGGTCCAGACGAGGAAATTCATAGGCTTCATGCAGACACATTGAGGCATCAAGGCCAGTCCAGACTAGTGTCAAGCAGTCACTGTGATGAGGAGCCCCACTAACGTAAAGGAAGTACAACTACTCACATGTCGCCTTGCCGCCCTATCTCACTTCCTTTTTTGTGCAGCTGACAAAGCTTTCCTCTTCTTCGTCGCCTTAAAGAAGAAGGAGAGATTTGAGTTGACTTCCGAGTGCGATGAGGCTTTCACAATGTTCAAGAACTTCCTTGCATCACCCCCCCGTCCCGACTCATGCCCGAGAGAGGGGTCTCCGTTACTCCTTTATATCTCGGTTACATATCATGTGATGGGCCAGACTTGTTCAGGAAATAGATAGGGCGGAGAAACTTATGTATTTCGTAAGCAAGGTGTTCAGAGGCATCGAAGCACATTATCAAAAGATTGAGAAACCCTAGTCGTCGTAATTATGGCGAGAAAACTAAGACCATACTTTCAGTATTTTGTGTAAAGTCTTGTTTTTGATTGAATTGCGTATTAAAAATATCTATGACCCATTGGAATAAAATTCCATAGAATACCAAAATAAAATTCAGTATTTTGTGTAACTCTGAAACTTTTTGTGGCGCAAAACCTTTGTGCATGATTAATATACCATGAAGAATGTTTCAACATCTTTCCAATCCAAACCCTTTTTGTGATTTTTATTAATAGTCATTTCCTTTGAGAGAAGGTTTTTAGAAATTGAAAACTGGATATGGCGAACAATTTCTTTTGGGTAACTAATTGTGTAGGAGACAAGTTATTTAAGTGCATTGATAGTTTTAACACTGACTATGGAAGGTCACCTTGCCTGTTATCGGTGACAACAATGCTCGTGTAGGCTACGTAATTGCAAGCCTTGCAAAATTTGAAGAGAATTTGGTGAGACTTAGTGAAATTTGAAGAAAAAATCTAAATTGAATTATTTCCTCTTTGATATCTTCTACCAGAAATTCTACCAAGACCTTGCATTCTTTACGTTACTAAACCTTCTTCCTCTTTACATCATTTTAATATATTATTTTCTCAAAATTATATATTAATTAGATATGATTGAATGGAAATTTATTTTTTCACTTAATTATTATTGGATTCTATAGATCATTTTAATTAATTAAAATTAAATATTAATTTTATTATTTAAAAATTATTATTACTCTTGATTAAAATAAAGTTATTTGTATTATTGAATATCATATGATTGTCTTACTTCAGATCTTGACCATTAATTCTTTTTAATTTAATGGTTAAAAAAATAAGTAATAATTTTTTTCTTTATATTTAATTACTTATTATTTTTAACCATTAAATAGAAAAGAATTAATGGTCAAAATATGAAGTAAATTATAATAACTTACTTTTGGAGTAAGAATATCCTTCCATATATATATATATATATATATATATATATATATATATATATATATATATATATATATATATATATATATATATATATATATATATATATATATATATATATATATATATATATATATATGAGGACGTATCAAATGAGAGTTTAACTATTATGAGAACTAAGAACTTTTATTAATAACCATACGATTTAAAATCAATGCTGAGATTTGCATTGGTGTGATATGTATTTAAACCAGAATCTATGTATTAATTATTGTTTTTTAAAATTTGAGTGAAATTTAAGACATTGATTTTAAATCGTATGGTTATTATTAAAAGTTATCAGTTCTCATAATAATCAAAGTTCTCATTTGATACGTCCCATATATATATATATATATATATATATATATATATATATATATATATATATATATATATATATATATATATAAAGAGAATGCGCTGACAATATAAAATATGTTTACATTGTCAATCAATGAGGGACATGATCACAATAAATTTCAATTTTATTTTTAAAATATTAAAACGACATAACAATTGTAAGAGTTTTTATTAATTAAATGTGTAAAATTGTTTTACACGGACATTGCACTATCTTTAAACTCATATATTGAAAAAAAGAAAATGCACTAACAGTATAAAATATGTTTACACTTTCAACCAATGAAGGACATGCATCACAATAAATTCCAATTTTATTTTTAAAATATTAAAATGACATGACAATTTAAGAGTTTTTATTGATTATATATATATATATATATATATATATATATATATATAAATAAAGAGAATGCACTGACAATATAAAATATGTTTACATTGTCAATCAATGATGAGGGACATGTATCACAATAAATTTCAATTTTATTTTTAAAATATTAAAATGACATGACAATTGTAAGAGTTTTTATTAATTGTATGTGTAAAATTGTTTTACACTGACATTGCACTATCTTTAAACCAGTGTTTTAAAAACCGGACCGGACATCGAACCGGTGAGGATACTGGGTCACTGGTTTATCGGTCGAACCACTGGGTCACTGGTCGAACCGCACGACCAAACCAAATTAAACCGGATAACTCGGTTGAATATACCTGTCATTATATAGGTATAAAACCGGTCGAACCGGATGATTCAGTCTCTAAAAAAATATAACTAGCTTTTAAATTTTTTAAAAATATCATATCATAAATTCACAATTTCAAAACTTAAATTCAAATTTTAAACAAAGGTATCACACATAACAAAATAGTAAAAAATTACAAAGTCTAATCGCAAACAAAGTCTAATTATAACATAATCTAAACAAAGTCTAATTACAACATAATCTAATTGAATAGTTTATAACAAAATAACTCCAATGTGTACCAAATTTAATTCAAAATAGGATCTCCTAAAAAGAAAATCAAATAAAATTCAATATGTTTATGCTATTTAATATTTTTTATTTTATTTTCTGGTATAAACTCAAAATATGTTTATACAATTGTAAGAGTTTTTATTAATTATATGTGTAAAATTGTTTTACACTGACATTGTATTATCTTTAAACTTGAAATTTTAAGAAATTAGATTTATATTTTTTTATTTGTATAATGTTCAACTTCTATTTCTTTTAAAAAAAAATCATGTGAGATTTTTAATTTACACTTATATCACATCACTATTTTTGTAGTTATAACATGGTGAGAGGTTTCTACTCTCATGTCATAGTTATAGCTTATGACTATTCTATTAAATCGAACTAACCAAATAATCCTACCAACCATCACTAAGAAGACGATACAAATTCTTATAAACTACCCAACTTCTTTAAATCAATTGAACCAACAATATAAAATAGAAATCAATTGAATCAACAATATAAAATATACATATTTATTAGGGAGTACGCGGAGCGCCGCAAATCTCAAATGGCTAAACGTTCACCCACAAGACTTTCATCACGGTTGGTTCTCCCACGATCTTGACCCCTCTTCTCATACAAAAATCTATGAGAATGAGACAAAAGTAATAGTAATCACACGTGACTGATAGTTTTTTTCCCGTAAATAAGAATAGTCATGCCAAGTGGTCATAAACCTAATAACGAGCATAAAATAGATGTTTCACCCTCCTTTGCCATAATCTGAATTACCTACCCCGTTGAATCTTGTTACTTTGAATTTTGGGTCAAAGTTAATTGTCAACTGAAACCAATTGTTAAAGAGTCTAGAGAACTTCTTAAATGTCAATGGACTAAACATTCATAATGCAAAAGACATTCACACTACATGTTTACTTAAAATCTAAGAAATGAGAGTTTGAATTTATTCTCTTATATATCCAACACTTATTCTATTTTTAATTGATTTAAGACTTTAATCACTTATTCTTGAATACCAACAATATTTTCTAACTGTGGATCATTAATGAGGAATGGTTTAATAGAAGAATCCGTTATTCTCAAACGTGAAAAGTAAATTGTTTATCAAAGGACAATTTGCAAATCTCACTAAATTCATTTGATGAACTACTTGAGAGTGGGATTTAGCCTTTGTTTTCCACCATATGGACAAAATCTAGGATGGTCACCACAATAATAAGCACTAAAACTAAAGTGAGCGTGAATTCACTGTCCCTCATTTTTGTGCCACTATCATGACAAGTGGACTATGATTTACAATCATTATCATCTTCCAACCCAAACCGACTATCTGAAGTATAGAATCTAGAGAAAAAAGCAATAGTACTTTCCAATCATGCCTTCACTTTGTTATATTAGGAAACTAAATTTTAGTTTACATGTATTATTGATGGTCAAAGTACATAAGGTTTGTTAATTTGCAACCTTTCTCCTAAATTGAGTGGTTAAATTAGGAAAATTACTTTCATGTTTCTCATCATGTTTTTGAAGCTTTTATTGAATGCAAAGTACACTGACAAGTTTATTGCAATGACCCTAGTATTGGGGTTTCAATTATCGAATGTTACTATAGAACTTTAGAAATGAAAAAGACTTGGACCTTTTAACTTATTCAAGTCCCTTATTGGACCTGGCCTCTTCACTTTTACATCATTGGAAAATCTGGGTGAAGTCAAGATTCTCATCCCATCAACTTTAACTTTTCTTCTTTGAAGCTTTCTACTACATTTTTTATGTTCAAATAGCTAGTGTAGTGACAAGAAACTCAAGTATTAAATGTGGAGAAATTAGAAATTGCAAATTTAAAGTACATTTCAACTTATAACATATCTCTGCACCTATCATTTGAGAAGACATGGAATTGTAAGTAAAGTTCAATTTCCAACCACTCAAATACTTCAATTGAGTTTCTATAATTTCTAAATTTGTTTGATTAGGTATTTTTGTTGTCCTTAGAAGTTAGCCAATGTATTTAACTCTCAATTTTGTATTAAGAAATGAACTATGTTTCTCCGTTATGGGTTTCTCGGTTATTGGTTTCTTAATTCTTTAAAAAAATGTTCACTACAAATTTACTACAAATTTAAAAAATGTCAATAATAATCCTTTCATAATTTACATCTTCAACTTTTTATAGGTTTTCCGAAAAATTTAAACTCAAAGTAAAAAATGTATTTTTTAATTATGAGAATATTATGAACTTAAAGGGTATTTGGGGGTGTCATGTGTAAACTGGAGTTGCTACATAGATTCCTCGTGAATCTCACTCCTCGACTAAAAAATGGATTCCAACTTATAGACCAAAGAAAGAAAGAAAAAAAAAACCTAGGTATCATTAGGGGGATTGCTTATTGACTCTTATGGATGCTCGCACATCCTTATGTAAAATTAATAATGTCTTTAAAATTCCCTAATGCACTTCGGCAGACATCTCATATATACCACCTCTTTTGGTGAGTGAGCCACACCCTCATTTTGTCTATAAAAAGAATAGTTTAAAAATGTACTTCAATAATTTAATGGCACTTTTGATTCCTATAAGTTAGCGAATTTTTGATTTTCATCCCTGTAAATTATTTTTTTTTGTTTGAATCCCTATATCTTACTTTTTGCTTGAGGTTTAGTCCCTAAAGCCAAAATCTGCAGGTTTCCTGCGGATTTTCCTGTGAAATTCCATGCGGATATTGATTTTAGGAACTAAAACGAATGCGAAAAATGAAATATAGGGACTCAAACCAAAAAAAATGACTTACAGGGACGAAAATAAAAAACTCGCTAACTTACAGGGACCAAAAGTGCATTTAAGCCTAATTTAATTAAAAGGTTCCTCAATTGTGGGCTTGTATGGATTCGTTCCATTGTTTTTTATAAAACCATCAGGTATACTTTGAGAAGACGACGTATTTATTATTTGTCACTCTGGCTGTAAATGATAGTAAAGAGGTTAAGACTTGAGAGAGGTAAAAAGGAGAAAGCTAATTGAAATAAGGTTGTCTCCAGTCAACTATCTTTGTTTACAAACCACAAACTCATATGATACTACATATTGGACTTTTCTTGATCAAACATGAAACAAAATTAAGCAGAAGCCATTACCTCGACATGGCAATGAAGATCACTCGAAACATGGTTTAAGTCGTTGATGAAGTATGAGTTAGCATATTCTTCTATATCCATGATATAATTCGACATTATCATCACCATACACAACAAATTTATAGAGTAAAAAAATTGAAATTTAATCTATCTTACAGCTTTTCATTAAAAAAAATTATGAGATGCTTATCATATACATGCTATCGCATGGCCGATGACCTAATAAAAATGTTCAAAATGAATGATACTTATAATGAATGACATTAACCAAATTCCTATCCAAATTATATCGTGGTTCGAACTATATTGCATAGGCTCGAATCAGACACGATAGTCAAAAACATTTCAATAAATATTCAATTACAAAATGATCAACAGAACCTAGAAAAATTAACATTCGAAATCCATAATCCCAATGTAGGTGACAAATTATTTGATTCAACCATGTTGGTTATTGATTCAACCAAGCATTCATCTTGGATACAATTTGCCCCAAAAACCCAACATTTGCTTGCAGAGCAAATCAGAAATTTATCCAGTTCGAGTGCAAAGCTCCAGTACTCATTGACCTAAAATGTTTCAAGGATTATATGTTAGCCACATTAAAACTCCGAAGACAGATTGTAATGTTACTTTTTCTGTTTTCCAGTTAGTTACCGAAGTGACAGGTGTCACTTTCTGATTGGACTAAGTAGCCATTCTGTTTTGGTTAGTTAAAATAACTACTTACCAAGGAAATTTCCTCGTGCATCCCACGGACGATTTTCAAAAGACTTTCCAACAACACCGCCTTTCTTATTTAAACTTCCTTCCTCGCCATGGTAGTGTGGAAAATAGTCATCGAATGTTTTACTTCCTAGTTCATCGACTCCGTTGAAGAGAAAGCTTCTTAATAAATCCTATGAAAACAAAAAAGTGAGGATCTCTAGTACTAGATAGAAGAGATACAAAACTGACCTCAAATTCGTTTACCTTTGCAAGTGTGTCCCCGATCAGCTTCTTCAAAACAGCTTGTCCCGGATCCTACTTTCAAAATATTTCCGCGAACAAGAAATTTTCAAAAACAATTCAAAGTTAAAGAACAGACAAACATGCATGTTTCTCGTGACTAGATCGATCACCAATCATATGACTGCCAAATAGATAAAAGTTTAAGATATGAATCCAAACTACCTTTTCGGTTCTCCATGCCAGATATCTATGTTGTGCTTCAAGATTGCGGGAAATTTGATATTCATCTGTCTCTTCTACTGCAGCGTCTATCAACTCCAACCATACCTGCGAAGCTATCGGTCAATTGTTTGAGTTTATTAAACATATTAGAAAACTATGAGTTTCCATGGTCGTAAGAAATGATACCTTGTAATAATCTCTGAAAGCTGAATATAGAATATCATACTTTTGTGGGCTTGAAGTAAACCTTGTCCAAATGACAATCGGCGAAAAAAATTTAATAGACTCACTAGTGAGCTTCCCTCCCCATGGAAAATGCTGCACGAAGTCTGTGTTAAGTCAACAAACTAAGTCCTTTGAGAGAGAACCAACTACTTTAGTTAATATAAAAGCACGCGTCTATACGGTGTATGCATGAGGCCATTAAAGAACTAATGAAAAAATTTCCAGTTACCTCAGCATATTTTAGGCCAAGAGGAATTAAACTTTTGAAGTACTTTTCCTTGTAATCATCCTGATTGATGATATCATGCAAGGGGTTAAGGTCCCTGGTAACATTAACACGAGTTTAGTTCTCTATATTACATATAGTATAATAGTACATTACTTTATATACTTCGAGCAAAGCCGTCTTTGAGGGCGTGCAAGATAAGCTGCCACACAGGATCCAAAATTTGTCCCTGTTGAACCATGGCTAAAGAGGACATCATAGTTAAACCCTAGTTAAATAGAGCCTCTATTTGTTTTGTCATGAGTAAACTCCAACAAATCTACACAGGATCTCCAAAAACTTAAGATGGCTCTGACGTCGAGATATATTATGATACTACGTTTTGGGCCGCCCCGAGGCCCAAAAGCACGGAAGCCCAAATAGTAACGAATGGCAAATGTTCAGCATAAGACAGGTGGTCTCCTTTCCTCCACCAAGCAAGAAAACTCTCCCGCGAATTCTCGCCTAACCGTCCAGATTGATCCGATGGCTGACCGCATCTCACACCCCCTCAAACGTTTTCAGTTGCTAACTATTCTCCTATTTAAATAAGGGATCGCGCCATTTCTCAAGTATTCAAATTCTCCATTCAAACTTCGGTTCTTACTTTCTTACTAACTTGTGCGTCGAAGTGCCAACCTTGTAGGTCAGCCCCCTCTCCACTGCATCGAAAGACTTGAACCTCTCAGAAAATTCAACCTCTCAGATCATCATCTAGTTCCGGTGCAAAACGCTATAACATACTATAAAGCTATTAGAAGATTTTTTCTAATATTCTAACTGTATAAGACAACTCTTCTTCTCTCCATCAAGCAAGAAAACTCTCCCGCGAATTCTCACCTAGCCGTCTAGATCGATCCAACGGCTAACCGCATCTCACGCCCACTCACACGCTTTTAGCTGCTAACTATTCTCCTATTTAAAGAAGGGATCGCACCATTTCTCAAGTATTCAAATTCTTCTTAATTCAAACTTCACTTCTTACTTTCTTACTAACTTGAGTGTTGAAGTGCTAACCTTGTAAATCAGCCCCTTCTCCACCGCATCGGAAGACTTGAACCTCTACAACACACCGTGAATTCAACCTCTCAGATCATCATCTAGTTCCGGTGCAAAACACAATAACATACTATAAAGCTATTAGAAGATATTTTCTAATATTCTAACTGTATTGAACTAAAGTTTCAGGGTCCTCTATTCTCAAATTTACAAAGGTAATTCATGTCGCTAAACTTATCCACATTTAAAAGAAAATCAAGAGGAATACCATTTATACAAATAGATTGCCATAGCTAAGGAAGAAGATGCTAACTTACAACACAACGATATTTGTTTTCGCGGACGTGAAAATGTTGGCACAAAATATGGGGACATCATACTCAGCTTTTGGAAAGACAGCAAAGTCCAAAACCTGCGTAAGTTGTGCAAGACCATGAAAATTTAGCAGCTGCTACAAAATCTTGGATTGTTAATAGTACAAGAAACCAATCATGTATATCAATTTGATAATCAATAGAGATTTAAATAGAAACCTGCATTTTTTCTGTCTCGATGATCAAACTTCGCAGAAGCCTAATCTTGGCAGCTTCAAATGATAGCATACTAAGCGTTCCTTTACCATCCGTAGAATTCAGGGAATTATATTTCTCCTATCAAAACAACATAAGAAAATGTAAATTGAAGCAGAGTATAAGGAAGCACCTCGAGGCAAAAAAATCACAACTAAGAATCTGTAAACAAAAATTTGAAGTAATTTGATGCAAAAAAAGTATAAATGAAATTGCAAAAAACACAAACTACAAGATATAAGTATATAACCATGTTATGGCTCACAAATCAAAGAACTAGTCAGAGTCATCTCAAGTTTTTGGACGTCTGTGTAGATTAATTGTAATTTAACCATCAAAAACAAATACAGGTCATATTTAACCACGGTTTAACTTTGACAACATCTTATGAGACCCTATTTAACCACGGTTTAACCGTGACAAATTTTGAGCCCTATGCGATATCCCGCCTTACACGCCCTCAAAGACAGCCCTCAACTGCTAATCACTAACATGACTGTATTATCAGAAGTAGCAGAACCTTGAAGAGTGAAACACAAGAGCATTCAATCAGTAGGACACCAAATGACACATAATTATAACAATTTTCTACATCAAAATAAATACTATTTAAAAAAAAAAAACATTTTTAGTGTCAAAATTTGTTAAAAAGTCTCTTATTGAAGTCTAATATTTTTCATAACTGAAAAAACATAAACTTATTTTAACCGAGAAGCTCATGCAATCAAATACTAGACAGTAGACATTAACCAAACAGAATCTTATAAAAACAATTAACTGAAAAAGTTCACATTTGCCTAGATTCGAATGTCACAAACAAACCGTTACTCATTACAATAAGAAAGAGTTTCTAAATTTGTAAAACAGAATGTAACTAACTAACTAACTAACCCTAATCAATCATTTCAATTTGCAATAAAGTAACACATGCACATATCAGAAGAGTGAGATAATGGAAACCTGTAAAGGAGAAGGGAGCAAGGAAGTATGGAGATTGGTTTCTTCCAAAGCAAAATCAACAAATTTGTGATAAGATACAGAAAAGCAGGTTTGTAAGAAGCAATTTCTTCTCTTTAAAGGTAGAACTGTGTGTTGCAAAGAAAAGCTTGAAGAAGAAGATGATGATGAGAAGCAAAAGGAGGAACCACCAAAACCCATTGAGCTTCTTCTTATTATTATTTTCAACTCACTCAGTAATTAATTTGATAGACACTTTGCATTGTTTCTTCCATTTGTGTCTGTGAATTTACTGTTCCTGAGAAATTCAGCAGACAAGAAGATGAGAAATTCAGCAGACAAGAAGACAAGGCACACGTGTTAGACACTGCACCTCACCTCTTCATTGTTTTTTTTTTTTTTCATAAACAGTTTGTGAAACATTGGTCCAAGGACTTTGGGCCTCAATCATATGGCCCAAGTTAATCGGCATTCTTGTTCTAGGAAAATTATATCTGGGACACCTTAAATTAGACACGACACCCCTACGAAATTTCAAAATACCAATAATGACCTCTCTTAATTTACATCAACTTTTTATACTCTCATGTCTCATAAAAAAAAAAATTTCATTTTCACTTTTTCTTTAGAAAAAAAGTTCCATTTTCACTTTTTCTTTATCTCAAAATAATTGTCTTTTTACTATAATATAATATTTATTATTATTTTTCACTACTATACTCATATTAATTCTTTCACGTTATTCAATTACTTTATTAACTAAGATATTTTAATAAATAATATTAGTTTTATTATTAAAATTAAAATATCTAATTATTTTTTAAAGAACTACACATAAGATACTATTTATTTATGAGATGGAGAGACAATTTTTTTTAAAGAATTTCACACAAAAAGACGGTTAAAAACCAAAAATATGTTAGTTATATATTATCTAACTGAAACACGTAAAATTGAAAAAGAAATTTTTTGGTTTTGTATCAGTTTTTTATTAGAATGTATAAGTTAGGTATGCATCCATACTAGATATATATAAAAATCTTGAGTAAATTTTGGTGGCCTTGTTTCTTTTATATAATCGTGATTGCACCAACACTTTGGTTTAGTCAGGAATGCACCAAAATGGATCAATATTGACACATTGTATTTGTTTACTTCAACCACACGAGGCTTTTTTTTTTAATTTAGGGTCATAGAGCACACCCCTTTAATAGATTTGAAATTCAAATTGAAGAATCTCTTACACTACAGTGACAATCGAAAAGTGGCTAAGCTCGAGTATCGTTCACCCACAATTGATAATTAAGGGAAGATGAAGTTCAGTAAGTCTGAGCTAAAGACATATGCAAATGTAAGAGTTATGTGGAGTGCACTTCACTATTTCACTACTAGTGTCCAATCGAGGGTGATGTGACACTTGCGTGATCAACTAACAATATTCTAAAGATGATGAAATTTTTTGAACCGTCTATTGGTGGTGAAATGTCATGATAGTATAAGTTAGTGTTATGTTATATTTATGTTAAGTTAATGTTTTGTTAGATCTATGTTAAGTTCATGTCAATAACATGTTATGTTATGTAACAGACTTGTGTATGGGGTATAAATAAAGTCACACAACAACAAATAATTTCGAAGAGATAACAAATAATATCTAGAACCAACAACGAACATCATAAAAAGTCTAAAGTGGTCCAACACGGATAATGTGTGCTATTTGCAATGCCAGAACATTAACTTTGCCATTTGGGTATGTCAAACCTATGAGGTTATCAAAGAAAAGAGTGTCATTTTCATCAGATATCAATTAGTCATATTAGGTGGTGATGGAAGTGGATGAATTTCATCTAAATGTCCTTAAATAAATGAAGGCCCAACAACATATGTAGGCTCAGTTGAGCCGGGAAGGATGATATGGGGTGTTATACTATATAGTACCACTCTATGTAACTATTCAGACACTTTCTATGAAAAGACACAACCATTGTATTTTTTCTATTCGCATTGGCACTTCTCACCATGTTAGCTCAAAAACGTACATCAACACTAGATGGTATAAGAGGGACTAGTCTAGGTATGCCTTAGACATAACCAAAATAGCTAAGACTCCTCTCAAGTAAATAAGCAGTAATGGTACCCTCCCGTCGTAGATAACCAGAAAAATAATATTGTGTCTTTGAACTCTTTATGCACTTTATGGCCATTGTACGATGTTCAGATGAAATCATCTACAATTAAAGCATTAATCCTCTATGTGTACTCCTGAAGGTTTGTTGGATGAATAAGGACCTTTAATTGGGTACAATTATGTAGTTATTAAATAATAAACCATCAATTACTTTCAATTAATCATTAATACATAAAACCAACTTAAATTAAAACACATATACCTTTCCTTGCCATAATATAAAGGCAACTTGATCGACATGCCATATCATCAATGTAAGTTCAGAGGTCCCTCTATGGCATCACTCATCTTCAGGCCCTTCATGATGGTCACTTGTATCATCCTGGTCAGGAAATACCACATACGCCTCTTATTCAACAGGATAAGGTCAAACAGTATGTGCCTCCTTATTATCACATATAGAGCATCCAACTTTACCTCCTCTACAACGGAGAGTATGTGGCATGCGAGACTCTTTGATTCTCATGTGTTAATTATTTTTGCAAATTTAATAGTATGAATTATTTAGATTAAGACATGCTTATGATAGTTTTATTTTTAGGTTAATAGTTGAAATTATTTTGGTTTTTACATTTTTTATAAACAAATCAAAACATAAACTAATTTAATTTTTAAAAATTTCAAAGCATAAACAAAAAAATCACCTCGAACAATATTTTTTCCACTACCACCGTTCATCAAAAAATTCTGACGATTAAATTTTTTTTCTTTCAACTCTTGAGATTCTTGTTGGAGAGTTTGAGAAAATTCGGGAGTAAGAAAGAATCAAATGCTCCAAGACTGCAAGAGAGAGATGTCACATCTCCATCTAACGATACTTTTTTCCCACCACCACCGCTCATTGAAAAATTATGACGATTAAAAAATATTTTTCCGTTCATCCCTTGAGATTCTTATTGAGGAGTCCTAAAAAGTCGAGAATAACGAATAGCTCAATGCTCTCCAAAAATACAAGAGAGTGGTGTGTGACATCTCCATTCAAAATCTTAAAACATTAGTTATATGAATCATCTCTCTTATAAACTCAAATTATTTCACTCATTAATACTCGATGTGGGACTTAATCACTCTCACTTGCACCCAATAATATCTCCCATAAGTGTGAATCACATATATCATATAGCGGAATTCAATATTTGTTCTTCCACCAAGTTGAATCACGATTCTGATATCATTTGATGGGAAATACAGAGAAACTGAGAACAACAACTAACCTAATGTTACAGGACAACGAGAAATAAGACGACACATTTCCATCCAAAATTTTAAAATATTAAATATACAAATAACCTTTCTTATAAAGCAATATTTAAGTTATTTATAAACACGGCTCATATATCAATTAAAGAATTTAACTGAATCGAATAAATACAAATTATAGTATATTATAATATTGTAGAGTAATAAAAAATAATTAAAATGGTGTATTTTATATGATTTGAGAGATGACCCACGAAAAAATGAACATCACAGTCTATTCAAGCATAAAATTTAATCAAATAATTTATCAATGATTAATATTTAATAATATTAATCATAACATAATTAATTAATAATTAATTATTTCAATCCAAATTTAATTAATTAAATATTTAATCTAACATATTTTAGTTATTTATAAACACTGCTCAAACTTGTATCTTGTATCTAATCATTTGGAGAGATAATTCTATAACTAAAACGAAAAATAAAGGAGTAGTAGATATATTAAAGAAGAGTAATGCTAACATGTGCCCTAAGGACACACATTAAGACCTAATAAAAAAAACTTAATCTTGGAAATTGTGTATTGAATTAATTATAAATATATAATTAATTTTATTTTTTATTTTATTGAAGATAAACTTTCTAAATGTAGATTTTCTAACCATTAAAGAAATGAAAAGAAAGATATAGAACCTACCTTGTGTTTGAGAGTTGAGACGGATTTAGATCTTCTCATTTACTTTTCTCTCATCTCCTCTTTATCTTCTCTATTTTTTTCTTAATCTGATTTTCACTCATCATTAAAAAATAAAATATAATTAAGAAAGAGAATGAAATTAAAAGAGAGATAAAGATGATGAAAAAACAAAAGAGAAAAATGAAGGAGAGATCCAAAGTAGAATTGACACGGGTTGAGATCATCTCTATTTCTATAAAAAAAATAGAAAATATCATTAATAAAGTATTAATGTATAATATATATATTCTTGAATGATGTGATATATATATATATATATATATATATATATATATATATATATATATATATATATATATATAATATTTTTTATAAAAGTTATCATTTCAATTTTCAATACACTTATAATCCATTGAATACACACATTTTAATAAAAACTTATCACTTTAATCACTTAGAGAGTGCTCACTGATTAGCATTTTTCATATTTATATAATTGATTTTTATACCATAAAAATATTATTAATGAGATTCTTCATTTCTTTTGAGAAACGGAGAGGGTCTCAACTCAGTTGAGACATACATATTTTAGTTGCAAATGAATTGTCACTTCCTTGAGTAGGAGGAATCTCTTGATATTAAGTCTAAAATTAATCTAGTCACGTGTCTAGGAAAATAGATGATTCCAATACGCATAAATTGAAACATAAATAAGTACACATTACAATATGAGGGGGAAAAGTAAGAAACACACCTATTACCATATTAGATTGGGTTGATGTGACAAGTCTTAAAATTCACATGCTTAAGGCTTCTTCTTTTCAACCTTATTTTCCTTTATTTTGTCAAGTCACTTTGGTCCATTTATGGGTGTACCTCAGTAGTAATGTTCTCTTGTCAATGGCATCATCCTCTGCCTCTACAATTATTTTTCACATGGTAGTAATTTGTATTCTCATACCATGCTTTAATTTGCTCACTGTCCATATTTCATTATTGGGGATAGAGTTCATACTCAACTAAATAAACTAGTAAAGTATGTCAACAACCTACAACACAAACAAGACAATAGCTAGAATAGAGAAAATGTACCATGTGATTTATTCGGATTTATGCTAAGGTATTATTTGCTAAGAATCATACAAGTAAAAAATTTGAAAATTTCTTCACCCACCTCCTAACCTTCTTGCCCACCCCTGGTGAATTTACCACACTACCCCTTGTTTCGGAAGTTCATTTCTGAAAAGGTACTTTTTTTTGTTAAAAAAAGTGTTTTCGAAAATGTATCTCCGAAAACGTGTTTTTTTTAATATAAAATATTGATTTCGGAGATGCATCTCCGAAATAAAGTTACTTTTCAGAAAATGTGGTGTTTTCGGAAGTTCATCTCCGAACGCACCCCCGGAATTCGGAAATGAACTTCCGAAAGATTCCAAGACCAAATTGGTCTTGGAATGTTTCGGATATACACTTCCGAAATAATTAATAATTATTAAAAAAATTAAAATCAAGGTGAATCAATACAATTAATATGTATAAAATCAAGGTGAATCAATAAAATGAAGGTGAATGAATAAAATCAAGGTGAATCAATAAAATGAAGGTGAATGAATAAAATCAAGGTGAATCAAAACATCCTAAACTATTTGAAAGTTAAAAATTATTTTACTAACTTATATAAATCAAAAACATTTTAATTCCATAAGTAAATTTTGAATTATATAGAATTAAATATAAAATTTATTCATTAAATAAAATTAAGACAAAATTTTTTTTTAATTTTTTTAAACTAAATAAAAAATTATCTCATTTTTAATTATGAATCAGAATAGAAATATATAAATATATAATAATACTTATTAATTTTGTAAGTGAAATATATAAATATATAATATATAAATATATAATAATTAATATATAAATATATAAATATATAATAATTATTATAAATTAAAACACTCATTTTTTTAATTTTTATAATTATTATATAAATATATAAATATATTTATAATTAATATATAATAATTATTATATAAATATATAAATATATTTATAATTAATATATAATAATTATTATATAAATATATAAATATATAATAATTTTTATAAATATATAATAATTATTATAATTATTATATAAATATATAAATTAAAACACTCATTTTTGTAATTTTTTTTGTAAATACATAATGATTATTATAAATATATAAATATATAAATAAAAAATTATAACTCATTTTGTAAGTGTTATTATTTTAATTTTTTAATTAAAATTATTTTAAATTTTAAAATATGAATCAGAATAGAAATATATAATAATTATTATTCATAACTAATAAATTATATCAAAATATATAATTATTATTATTTATTACTCATAAATTATATCAAATTTATAATATATAAATTAATTCATATCCTAAAATTAATTTTTGGAATTTTTAGATTTTTTTTGTTTTTTCGGAGATGCATCTCCGAATTAATCAAAATCCCAATTTTTGGGATTTTTCGGAAATGCACTTCCGAAATCTGAAAAAATTTAGAAAAAAAAATATTTCGGAAATGCATTTCCGAAGCAGGGGTAAAATGGAATTTTCGCTGGGGGTTACCCCCATAGGGAGGTGGATAAAGAAAAAACCAAAAATTTATACTAAAAAGATATATTTAGTTCAAAAAAGTTAAATACATAGCTTTTAAAATAAAATCTTTATAATAAATTTATGAACATAAGTAATTTTTTAAAAATTAAATACTCATCTTTTAAAATAAAATATTTTTATTAAACTTATAAACATACGTGTTAAAAAAATCTGAATATTGCTTACAAACAAATTTGATTTTAGTTAAGAATTGTTATTGAGTCTAACTTAACATTTCAAAATAGATTTGTTAGACAAGAATTATCCTCATTTATAGTGACATATTTAAATTATATATTATCTTATAATGACATATTTAAATTATATATTATCTGATATAACACTCTTAATATGTTATTTTACGTTTAATAATGGATATCTAAAGCGTGAAAAAAAATTGTGAATTATCGATAACAAAAATCTAACAAACGTGATCCAACAAATCTTAAATCAGACTCTATATTATGATAAAAGAATATAATTAAGTCAACTCATTACTACAAAACCCACTTATAAGATAAGAATTGTCGTACTTATAATCATATAATCATATACTCTTAACATTACATTAATATATTTTAATTTTGTTTTGTTGTGTTTAGATTAGTTATTGTTTATTTGTTGTGTACATCTATAATATTCTTATATTAGTATGCTTCTGTAAGTGTCAAGACATTTTAATTAATGTTAAGATTGAGGAAGTTTCTTTTCCTCCCCATGAAACAAGGAATAATGTCTTCAAATCCATGCAAAAGCAAAAGGCACAACAAGATAAATAAATAAATAAAATCCATAAGGTAGAAAATAAAAATTTGAAAAAAAATAAGGAGCAGATTCTATAGTTGCTCACTTCTAGCTAAGAGAGTGGTTAGGAGTTAGGAGAAAGATGTGACGATACATAACCATGGCTGTCATTGCTAGGTTGTTTGTTTTCATGTTCTTCTTTCTGTTTACCTTTTACCTTTTTGTTTGTTTGTTATGTGGATGTTGTTTAAAGATTTTATCATAAGCTACTTGTGCTAATTGGGAGATACTTAATCATAATGTTGTATCTTTTGTCTAGACTTTGATTATAGTCTAGTATTAGTCTTGATGCAACAATTAAAATTGATTACTTTTCTTCATCAATATATTAAGGAAAAGGGCTTTTAATTAAGGAGTTGAGTTTACATACAAATATTTTAAATAATAAATATTCGTAAGAACTTGAATTCTTATCTCCATTTAGTTCATCAAAAGGTTATATAAAAAAGAAATTAAAAAGATTAAAACTATCAAATTTAAAAATTCAACAAGTCGTAGAGGTGAGAATAAATTAGATTAGTCTATATTGGATCTAAGAAAAGCCATACATTTTCTTAGAATTATTATATTTTATATTTTGAATTAAATTTTAAATTTGCTAACATTTTTGTTACATTAGACTTATAAGCATACATTTTTATATTTAATATTAAATGAAATTTAACTTTATTGGTCTTGCTAATTTATTTTTAAGCCTATTTTAATCTAGAAATTATTTATTTAATTATATATGTTTATATGAAATAAATATTTAAGTAGACTAACATATATTTAAATTTAAAAAAAAAATTCTAATTTAAATTAGCCTATAACAAACATTGAATTACTTAGGATAGATTCTTGTAAAATTGAAAGGTTCAACCATGCTAACTTTTCAATTCTAAAAATTAACTATCAACTAAATGGCTTCAAACAACAAAACAATTTATCAAAAAGTGCAAGCAAACTATAGCAAGTAAAAAGAAAATAAAGGAGATTATATAAAAAATTATTTACTCAATTTGATCAAATTAATCTATTATATAGGAAAAAAAACTTTTTTAGTTCATTATAATTCTAAAAATATTATAAGACCAAATCATATTTTCTACTCCAGTGTTTTAAATTTGTCCAACTCTCTACATAAGAAAATATTTGTTCATATTTATTTGTTATTTTTAATTAAATACAATATTAATTATAGTTTTTATATCACCCTAAGTTATTTATTTTAGAGGAAAAAATAGACAAAATGAAATAATAAACAATTAAGAATATTATAAAAAAATGAATAACTATTCAAATAGTTATATATTAAAATAGTTTTTATATCACCCTAAGTTATTTATTAAAATAGTTTTTATATCACCCTAAGTTATTTATTTTTAATTCAATTATTTCAATATCTTTTTTAGTTTTTTTGTTGTGATAACTACTGTAAATTTAAAACGAATAACTATTTAATAATTTTAACATAAAAACAAGAAAATAATAGTTTACTTTTTCAAGATAGTCATTTTGAAAGTAAAAATATTAATTTTGAAAACTATTTATTCAAAATTTAATTATTTATTTTGAACTTACAATTACTATTTAAAATTATTTATCGACTTCTTAATATTATGGTTATCATTGTACATTAAAAATAATAAACTAAGTATACTAAACAATGTGTATAATATTATCATAAAATTAATAAGTAATTATTACGTTTTTTTAATTTTTTTTAATAATTTTTGTAATTTTTGTTTTTTTTAACGCTAATAATAAGTAATTATTAGATTTTATTTGTGTGATAGGTGGGTATAATGAGTAATAATAGGTATTTAAATTTTCAATATAAGCCATAAACTTTTTTTTTTAATATCTAAATTAGTTTATTAAAACAATTATTTGAATATCTTTTTTATTACAATATCAAATTTGAATGATTTATAACTGGTATTTGACGGGAAACTGTTAAAAATTTTAGGTTTGGAAAAATTATCTAATATCTATAAAATAGTGTTATTTGAATTGGATAAATGATTATATTCAAATTTTTAATTTTACTATTAATTCATTTGAATTCAACTGAGTTTTGTTAACTCATCTAAATTCACGGGTAAGATGTAAACGTATCTATGAGATATCACTTGTAGACTGTTCATTTTAATATCCATCTTTTAAATATTTCTGTTGCTGTTGTTTTAAATATTATTGTAAATACGAATCAATGCTTAAGAGTTGGTGCATATTATTAGCATATATTTATAATAATGTCAATGTTAATCAATTGAAGAATAAATTTAAACTTTACAAATGATGGTTTGGTAAACCTGTGCTAGTAATAGAATTAAAAATTTACCTTAGTAAAGTTGATCTAATGGAAACATGTTAAGTCACCATCGAGAGAGATGTCCTAAACACACAGTTATGAAAGTCTTATGTACATTCACATTCATAGGTGATAGTAAAGTAATTTATTTGTCTACATCTATGCAATCCTTTCAAATATAATATTCATTGAATTCATCCACACTACAATAAGTTGCGATTAATGATTCAGATTCAACTTATCATATTTGATAACAGTGATGGTTACCATCCATCTCTTTCAATTTCTAGTTCATCGCATACTTTCCAATTAAAATACAAAATTTATCGGATAAAAAATCAAGAGAGATGTTCTTGACACTAAATCTGACACTCTGTTGTATATTATTGTTCTTAAATCCTCCTTATGTCAATGTCGAATGGTTTAATTGACCATTTTATTAAAAAGTGTAGAAATAAAAAAAATATAATGATGTTTTTACTAAAGTATCCATTATAAAATATTGAAAGTGATGAAAGTAATAATAATTAAATAAATCGTAGTACAATTTTTTGTAAGCAAGATATCAATATAACGGAGAACTGAATGTTTTCAAAATTTGATTACACATAAAACGGGGTTAACCCGCCAACAAGAAGAAATTATAGACCAATTAGAATTACGAAAGAAATAACAAAGGATCTTTGTTAAATTCGTAAAAGCTACAAATGAGATGAGTAATTTCTCCTATAAAAGACCACTTCCAAATCAAAGATTTAATATTCCAAACCATGTTATTCACATTCCAAACCTCATTGCGAAAGCAAATCCCATGACTCAACCAAATAATCCACACAATCGCTAACCACACCACTCCTAACTTACTATCTTTCACTTTCTTTTTTTTACAAAAAGAATACCAATCCATGAAACACGATATACACTCTTCTTCCAAAACCCCCAATGGCTTACCAATCCAAATAGAAATCTCCATCCACACCGACTCCACCACTTTGCACTTCAAGAAAGAGTGATCCCGACTTTCTGGACCAATACCACAAAAAACACACTTAATATTATCCAAAGACAAAATTATACCTCTAACCAAAAGTAAGTCCTTTAATGGAAGTCTATTCACAAAAAAATCTTCATCCAAAAGCTTTGATTTTGAAAGAAACTTCCAACTTCTAAATTAAAGACAAAGCAACATTGTTCTTCTTAAAAGGCCCGAATGAAATGCGCTTACCGGCATAATGCCTATAACAAGAAGCCATGGATAAAACATCGTCCACCGTCAAATTCCAACCAATATCATCCTTTCGTAGTACAATTGAAAAAATGAAATTAATTTGCATTATAAATTGAAATAAATCATTCATTTTAAAACACTATATTATTTTAAATGAAACACTCAATGTCATACGGAAGGAGTAGTAAATACTGTAGATTTGGTAATTTTACTTTATGCTAAAGGCATTTTTATCATTTTGATTTTAATCTTATGACAATTCTCTTTCTCCTCCATCAGAACCACACACTTTCTCCTCCTCCATTAAGATTATTCTCTTTCTCTTATACCATTCTCTTTGTTGTTCTTCTTCTCATAAAATTAAATTATCCTTTAATTTCTCCTCATCAAGCAAAACTCGTCTGTCTCAACTTCTATCACTCAATTTCAATCTCTATATTCATATTTGCACCAAAATCAACCATCAACTTCCATCCCTTGATTTGAATCATATTTATGTTGTTAAGATGAAATTTGTTGAAAACTGATAACTTTAAAGAGACATTTATTATCTATGAACTTTTGTGTGTTTTTATGTTTAAGAATTTATTAATCAACTTCTAAGTTGTATTACTCAACTTTTTTTGCACAATTAACCAAATTTATTTTATTTGTAATTTAATATATCAAAATTCATTAAGTAACATCTGAGTTGTATTAACTAGTTATTTACACACAATTAATCAACTTTGATATGTGTGAAAACTCATTAACCAACAATTGAGTCATATTAACCAATTTTATAAATACAATTAACCTACTTTGTATTACTTGTAATTTACTTTAATTTTTTTGTCTACATATTCCTTAACTTATTTCATGAATTTACAGATCGAAGAAATGTAAAGCTTCTTGTGAGGAAAAAATATGTGTTACTAGAAGAGAAAATGAGGTGGAAGATGAAGAGATAGGAGAGACAAAGTTAAAAAATATGTGTTACAAGAAGAGAAAATGAGGTGGAAGATGAAGAGATATGAGAGACAAAGTTTAATTGCAATGTCACTTATTGTATTTTATAATGTAAAGTCAAATAATAAAAAAAAATATCAAGAGCACTTGGATGAGATGACAGAAGTCTCTTCTAACTTAACCTAGAAGTCTTGGGTTCGAATATAGTCTGAACACTCAATTGTGTTAAATCTCTTAAAGAGAGTTTGTCGCATATTATAATACTACAAGGCTCGAGGAATTAGTATCTACAATTGAGCATAGATGATACTTGATTTACACAAAAAAATCATACATTTGCAATAGTAATATACGGTGTAGTATAAAGTTTGGTGTCAACATTGCATTCTGAAAAAATCAATTCAAACAAAATAGTAATTATATTCTCCACTTCTCACTATTTTAAACCAACTTGAATGTTGTAGTGTTAACTTTGCAAGTCCATCCCGCGCCACCACATCAGAGATCATCACCATCGATTTGGGATGCTCCATAAACGATCAACACCAATTATGATTCTATAACAAAATAGTGGTGCCGCCTGTGGAAATTGACTCCTAATTGTCGCTAAATTTGACATATACATCATCCTCGGTCCAAAGCTAAATCTCTACCAGAACCACTGAGAGAAGGAGATGGTCACCTCATACATCGTAATTAAGAGCTCTGTTAGATCTTTTGATTCTGTTTCACCTCAGTTGACCGCCATTGGTGATATCCACAATGCAGCGACATCCACTGGTTTTTTGCTCTTCATATTTGACAGTGGTTTTTTAACATGATAAAGCTGCCTATTGTGTCTTATAACTTGAATATTTTTTATATTTGTGGCAGGATTTGGAACCCTCAATACAAAGTTATTATTCAAGCTTCCATTGTTCACATCATTAGTAGCATTTTATGGACACGCAATAAAGTCAAATACAATAACAGTTTTATGCACGGGAAGAAGACCCTCAACCAAATCCTTATCAAGGTTGCTTTCATTGGGAATATTACTTCCAAAGTGGCTAGCTCATCCATTCATGAGTTTTCTATTATCAAGACATTCAATGTGAAGCTGAATCCGCCCAAGGTGCCTAGAATCATTGAGGTTTTGTGGAAGCATCTAAGTGTTGGTTGGTTGAAATGAAACACAGACGACTCCTTCTCTTCTGATAAGGTATTGTGTGGTGGGTTGTTCAGAAATCAATTGGGTGACTTTGTTTTTGGTTTTGCTGAAAAGCTTGACTGCTCTTCTTTGTGTATTACGGAGCTGTTTGGAGTGGTTAAGATCATTGATTTTTCTATTCGTTTTGGGTTGAATAATATTGGCTTGAAACCGATTCTACTTTTGTTTTGTTATCTGTTAATAATCCAACTATGGTTCCTTGGTATGTTAGAACCATCTGGAATAATTGTTTAGCCAAAATTAAAATTTTCACATTTCACATTTTTCATATTTTCAAAAATGATAATTAATGTGCGGGTTTGTTAGCTTCTTTAGCTCTCAATTTTTATTTGCCTTTATCTTCGGATAGTCTGTCTAGGATTATCTTGCTTCCTGTTGTTAGAAATAAATTAAGACTTCCTATTTATAGTTTTGTTACTCACTGAGAGGGTTATGGTATTGTCCTCTCTTTACTATATCTTTGTTCTTTTTAATATTATTGCTCAACTTTATAAAAAAATAATGAAAAATAATTTGTTTCTATTTGATCTTGACATGTATAATATTAAAATGTTTATTTTTAAGAAATATTTATTCGACCATTCTTTATCAAAAACTCTAGAAAAATGTCCATCAAAAAACTTTTAATAATAATAATAATAATAATAATAATAATAATAATAATAATAATAATAATAATAATAATAATAATAATAATAATGATAATAATAATTTTGAAAACAAAGAATATTTAAAATGAAATGAAATATTTAGAAAGTACGATCTAAGTAATATTAATGATCTTTTAAATATTATTATACCATTTGTTGCATAATTATATTATATTAAAAATATTTGTTAATTAAATTTTTTTAAAGTTGTTAGTAGATAAAACTAATATTTTTAAAAACTATTAATATATGTAAAATATAATAATTTTAACTAAAAACTAAAAAAATCTTTTTGTACAAGTTATATTGATTAAATAAAATAAATTTTAAGTTAAATGTTGTTATAGTACTACAAGAATGGAATGATATACAAGAATTTGATCCCAAAGATATGAACAATGGACCACAATTCAGAGTTGATTGATTCTATTATTGAACTCTGCTACATCATCTCTTCCGGATATATGGACATGAGTGACAATAGTAGATTCTCTGATATATACTACCTAGTTGACCAATTACAATGTGTCCACAACTTTACAATAACAAAGTACAAAGGATAAATTTTTCTTTTGATGAATTTATGGTTGCAAACTTCATAGGGGTATGTATCTACTTGTAGTTTTGCAATTATCATGTTCCTCAGAGCAAGAATAGGGAACAGTGTTTTACTTAGAGTGTGTCCAACAAACAAGGCCAATGTAATAAAAACAATACCTTAAGACATACTCATGAAGTTGCAGTGTGGGGTATAGTCCTTTCTGTATACATGAAACTTTTATTAATTAATAAATCAAATGTCAATTTCA
Organism: Vicia villosa; assembly: GCF_029867415.1. Classification (NCBI taxonomy): domain Eukaryota; kingdom Viridiplantae; phylum Streptophyta; class Magnoliopsida; order Fabales; family Fabaceae; genus Vicia; species Vicia villosa. Next base: position 88,849,886 of record NC_081186.1, on the reverse strand, counting down.
TAGCCTTAACTATATCATATTGATATTTTATGTGCTTTTTGTCTTAAATGACTTGGGGTTTTCCTTTATGTGGGAGAAAATTCAACCCCGTGAGCCTTTTCAATTGTATTTGTGTTCATTTGAATCTAATTTGAGAGTTGATAAAATTGATTTTAAATATCTACAATTTGTTATAGTTTTTTCATGAGAAAAAATCAATATTTTTAAAAATAATCCTTCTATTTGTTACAATTTTTTTCAAAATTAAACATTACTTCAAATGAAAAACTTTTTGACTAATTGTTTTTAAAAAAATATTTAATAAACAAACACAACATTTTTTTAAAAAAACTCTGATAATTAATCTTTGAATTATTAAATTTTATTTTTTATTTTTTTCTACTAAATTATTAATTTATAAATATCAATAACTTATTTATATTAATACATAAATATAAATAAATATTTTGATATTAAACCTTAGACTAATAATTCACACATATTTAGCGGAATTATCACATACAAGTTAAATTATCATATTTACCTAAATATCAATATTTAATCATTCATGACAAATATTTGTATATTTTTTTTAATCAATACAAACTTTGATTAATTCAAAAATACTATATACACGAGGCGATCTCAAAGGATCCTGCCACAAAGCTCCAAAAGACAAAACTAGCACCCAAACTAAGGGTTTATCATCTTTGCTATGCTATGTGCCTCTTAACTTTGGTGTTCTTCCAACTCCTGTACATAATGATTTATATAATTTTTTCATTTATACGTGTGTATTACTTACAAGGTTCCCGTAACTTCTATCCTTTCTATACCTCCACATCCCATTTATGGTTTCAATTGTTGCACTCTTAAAAAGCATAGATCTTCACGCTTTGCCGTTACTATTCTGATTTAGTCAATCCAGTTCATTATTCCACTCTCGTGGCTCATGTTGAACATGAAGCCAACGTAACACTTTCTTCAAAATGTCTCTCAGTCCAACGCAATAAAAAAGCAAGTGTTGAATTGTTTCCACTCTGCATATTTTCCATCAGACCTAGCCTATGCAACCTCTCTTTAGCTGTCAATCTATGATGACAAGCAAGCCAGGTAACAAATAAAGCTTTGGGCCGAGCAAAATTGTCATAAAATATTTTCTTCCACTGAACCTCCTGAAAGTTAGTTCTCATAGCGATATACACCTTTTTCATGTTAAATCTATTTTCCTGGTTCATCTCATGCTAAGCCTGCAACTAGTTGTCTTTGTATTTGTTTTTCAAAACGGCCTTTCAGATCTATGAGCAGCTACTAGTAATCTTTACATCCATTAAGTGAGCATGTTTCAGGTAGTATATATAGATCCATTTGATCCAAAGATTGTCTGGTTTTTCATTTAGGTTCCACAACGTCTTTATCAAGTTGGTCTTGCTCCAATCTTCAATCGAGACAATGTTTAACCCACCCTGATCCTTTGGAGTGCACACCTGCTTCCACGCAACAGGAGATTTTCTACTCACATCTTTGCATCAGTCCACATAAAACTCCTGCAGATCACATCTATCTTCTGAATGACTTTTTTAGACAGTGGGAGGCATAGCATCCAAAAGTTAGTTATAGCAAAATTCACACTTTGAATTAATTAAACTCTGCCTACATGATTCAGGAGTTTAGCACAACAATGCATGAGCAACTCTACTAGCAATCTTCTCTATCAAAGGCATATCAAAGTCATGTAAAACCGGATGGATAACTTTTTACTAGTTAAAGACAAACCAAAATATCAGTAAATATAATAATATCAAATTGATTTTATATATAAGACTGACTCTAATTTGAAGTTAATATTTATAGCTTTTGTTACACATAATTTTTATATTTCTAATTTTTAACCATATACACTAATAATACATAAATTATTTTATATTTAATTCATTTTTAACTAAATAAATCAAATTTTATCATAGTAGAACCATACAAATACTTTGCCTTGTATAAAGGTCCTACATTTTTTCACTCATCAAAATTTTCAAGTGAATTTTCCTTTGCAGTTGTAATGTCACATTTTTTAAATTGGTTTTGCCTAGCTAGGGAAGGAAAAAAAGCATAGAGACTATAGTATGGTGGAGCATAGTTCACATCACTTTTGTTGCCATTTATTGTGACGATTCATAGGCAAAAATTCAATGTAGTTTTGGTTGGTTCAATGCTTTCTCTTTTTGTTCCTAAAATACACTGTTGGTACTCAATTGCCAACCCTAACTGAATGAGAAATAAAAATTCTTGTTGTTGTCTTTATGTAAGTGCAAGCATCTTTCTTTATCATCTACTAGTATGCAAATATTAATAGCTAGCAATATCACATTAATTATGAGTACTATATTTGTTGAATTATTCTATGTGTACATCAAGTATTTTGTCCAAAAAGAAAGAAAAGAAGGAGATGTAATGATCACTATAAGCCAGACAAATAGATTTTTTTCTGCATGCAAAGATATCTTTGTATAACAGACCAGAAAAAATATCTGTATATGTTAAGGTTTTGAAATGTAATTTGTATGAAAAAATATCAAAATAATTATGGCATTACTATTGGGAAAATGAAAATTGCCTATGATAGGTTAATAAAATCAATGTTTTAAAGATCAACTAGGTCATTATCCAACGAAATTATAAGGTCAAAGAATCATTATCACGTCAAACTTGATGAATCACATGTCTAACTCAATTATATATAATCAGATGATTTCCTGTGTGAATTTTAGTTACATATATCACTCTCGATATAATAAAATTGTATAAATATTAAATCAGATTTAATCAAACTCTAAAAAATTCCAATAAAACTATGACACCTAAAATGTCAAAAATAGGATAGATTAAATAGGGTTTTTTATGTTTATTAAATATTTGTTTTTAACTTTCTTTCTTGAACAAAGATAAAAGCATGTGATAACATTTCTATTTTCTCCTGTTTTCTAAATTTAAAATTTCAAAATTTAAAATTTATTTCCTATTTTAAAGATTTGTGATTTTTTTTTGAAAAAATAAATATTTTTAAACGGCATCGATCATTATGATTTAGATTCAGTTTTTTTTAAAAAATTTAATCCAATCATATTTTTTCCTTATTAATTTGGTTATATGGTTGATCTAATAACAACTTTGATTATTCTTTTAATTATTCAATCGATAAGTCTGAGTTGATTTTTAAAATATTAAATAAAAAGGATGATTATGATTAATTACTGAAAATTACCTCTAGGTCATTTAATTTATTCAACTGTAACAAGTGAGTCATTTATATTTTTTTTCATTATTACATGTGAGTCTTTTTATGTTAATTAACGTTTGCATTACTGACATTTTTCTCAAACTCCTTACTAAAAAAGTTGGAGTAACACTAATAATAAATAAAATTCTCATAAAATTACACGAAGTGCAAATTGAGAAGAAATATTTTTAAGAATTTTTTCATAATTTTTAGACAAAAAACCTATTTAATATAAATTTTAAAAATTAAAATAAAATTAATAGAATAAAATGAAACATTAAGGACTAAAAATTATCTTTAGTGTAGTGTGTACACATAAATTGATTATTAAACATTGTTTTGTAGAATCAGTCCAATATATAAGTCAAATTAATTAAAAAAATAGGTTGTTTAAACAATCCTTGAAAACTGTTGGAATCCAAAGTGTTGTTAATTGGAACATTAGTTAAAAAATTATAAAGAAGTTCAGTATGATAATAGGGGTCAACCGTTGCTGCTAGAAATGCCTTTGCCAAACTCATATTTTAATTAATTGTCAATTTTTGCAATAGTATTGTTGAACCTTTCTCTTTTAAATTTAATACACTTTTTTAATTAATTAAATTATTCTTTATTATTTAAATTAAAATAATACAATATGAAACATTGGAATATATTTGGGCAGTAATGGGCTCCATTTATAGACTTTTAGATTGAACATATCAGATTTTGGCCATGAAACATGCTTTGCATAGGCATGCCCACATAAAAAGGTAGGTAGTCTCAAATTCCATATACCTTTTTGTTACTGTGTCTACTTGACTTTAAACTCTTTTATGATTTCAACTAAAATCATTTTAGTGTATAACTCTTTTTATTTGATGTGAATGTGTCACAACGGTCTTTATGTAATGTAGGTGTGTATTGGAAACAATGCAAACAAGAACAAAAACAAGAAACAACAAATCCTGCTTCACCCAAAAACCTATTTACAATAGCAACATTACCTTCAGCATTGGTTCTAGTTCCTTGCATTTTGGACCTTTCTCTCTTGTCCCCTTCTCTCTCCCCTCGATACTCTCTCTCTCTCTACATCTTCACATTTTCATTTCATTTACTATATCATTTCAATTCTAAGGAAAATGCCTGAACTAAAGTTTGGATGTTGAGAGTATATTTCTCTTAAGCTTTCATATTTGAATTTAATTAGGTACTAATAATTTTGTGTTGAATTAATTTATATCGAATTTTGTTCTGTCTTTAAATAGATTTCTGTTGAATAAAGTAATCATTTTGAATTAATCGGTCTTAAAATTGAATATGAAATATTTTTTTAAAAAAATAACTATTAGTATATCCATTTTTTTCACCGAAAATTCATTTTCACATATTATAATCAAAAGTCTATTTACGATATCTCTGAATAGTTATTAATTGAACTAATTTAAGATAAAATTCATTTTCATATATTATAATCAAAACTCTGTCTACCATATCTCTCCATAGTTACCAACTAAACTAATTTAAAATAAAAATATATCATTTCTCTAAAAGTCAAATATTTTTCACACATAAAATAAAATAAAATAATTTGTGATAACCTTGAAACTTGAAAGTTAATTAAAACCCCCATTCCACTCCATTTCACATTCCATATTTCTTCTTCAACTCACCAGTCACCACTTTCCACATTCTCTCTGCTTTATTTCTTCTCGTGTACCACTATGGTGCACCATCAACTCATGCATGAAGAAACTACAAGAAACACATCAACACAACAAAACCATAAACGACCCAAGTTTTTCATAAACGACAACACCGACATTCTACGAGAAATCCTCAAACGCCTCGACGGTCCCTCACTCGGTGTCGCGTCCTGCGTCTGTCGTCTATGGTGCAACCTAACAACCAAAGACGATTCCATCTGGGAGCATCTCTGCTTCCGCCACGTGTCCACTCCACCTCCGGCGACCATTCGGCCTGTCGTGGTGGCGCTTGGCGGTTACAAGAGGCTTTACATGATTTGCGTTAGGCCGGTGCTGAGTCGACTCGGTGAGTCGGAGCGAGTGAGGAAGCGAGTTTGGACTCGGCATGAGGTTCAGCTTTCACTTTCTTTGTTTTGTGTTGATAGTTACGAGAGACTTGCTGCTGGGGGAATGATTGCCAGCGACGCGTCTCCATCGTCTCTCATGTTCCTCTGTAACCCTATCAACGTCTGATTATTATTTTATTTATTTATTATTATTTATTTATTATCATTTACCTTTTGCATTTTTTAATGCATAATCTTCTTGCCCCTTTTTCTCGTCGTTCTATAAATGGCTTTAGTTTATTTTATTTTATTATTTTATATATGAAAATAAGAAGCACTTGATGAGTAGAGTAGTATTTTTCTCGTCTATCATAATCAATTCTTCATCATATATTAAAAAAAAAAATCTTCATCATATATTAAATTTAAATATTAGCAATTTGTTTTTCGTTTATTCTTATTAATTTGTTGTCCGTTTGTTTTTCCTCTCAACGTTATTGTCATATTAAAATAGTATAATGATATTTATTATTATAATAAGCATGGATTATACTATTAAAAAATGTATCCATAGGTTATTGTTCTTTTTATTTGAAGCTGTGTGACATCTTAAGACTTTAGTGGGCGTTCATTATTAATAGGATTTTAAATTGATTTTTGAAAGTCCTAGAATCAATTTTAGGGGTGTAGAATTAATTTTGGGTTTTTTGAGATTTTGGTTTATTAAAAGTAAAATTAATTATCTCTTTATAATTGATTTTACTTGAAGTTTAAATTTGTAACTTCTACCTTCAGAATTGATTTGGGTGATTTTTACATTGAAATTTATTGTTCAACTCACTTTTAATATATCCAAACAATTAAATATGCTAAACTCAAATTATGTTAAAATCAATTATGTCAAACTCAATTTTACTAGACTCAATTATGTCCACCGTCAATCCCAACATATCCTAAATAGTCTAGTAAGGCTCTGTTTGGTAAAATTAGTGGTTGGGTGATAAGTTAGCTGATAGTTTATAACTTATAGCTGATGGTTGATCAGTAATTGTAGATAAACTAATTAAAGTGTTTAGTAAAATTAACGGTTTAACTAGCTGATAGATATAAAATGACATAAAAAGATATTTCTTTACTTAATAATTAAATATATATTTTAAAATAATTAAAATTTATAAGGGCAATAATGGTGGAAAAAAATGATAAACTATATAACTATATAAGTTAAAACGCTATTTAAAATAGCGTCTAGCAAATAAGCTATAAGCTAGTAAAATAAACTATAAGCTTGTGATAAGAAGATTGTTATCAAACAAGTCTTTTATTATCATATGAACTTATAAGTTATAAATTATAAGCTATAAGTTCAAAATAGAACTAGCCAAACAGAATCTAAGTGTACGGTAGTGATATTTTTGGAGATACTAAAATTTATTTTTAAGAGAATGTAATTAATATTTTTAATAGAATTAATTATATTTTTAATTTTTATTCTAATCTAAATTAGAAATTTTTTATTTTTATGATTAATTATTTAAATTCAACAATTGATTTTAAAAAACGGAGGCCTTAAAATCATATTCGGGTTCAAAATTTATATTAGTAAATAAATAATATTAACACTCTTTGCTATATTTATGTAAAATTGTTTAAGCGTGTGTTAAGTTCTTCGATGAACTGATTATGTAAAATTGATTCTGGATAAAAGTGATTTAAAGGTAAAATAATTTATGTTTTGAATTTTTTTTTGCAAAAATGAGTTAAATGAAAATTTTCAGTATAAAAATCACGTTTGATCAAAAGTTACAAATTTTATCTTCAAGTAGAATCAATTCTGGAAAGTATAATCAATTCTGCTCGAGATCAACCAAACACATCAAAATTAATCCTAAACATTCAGAATCAATTCTAGATGCCTTAAATGTGAAACTAAACATAAATTATACAAGCCCGTTTTGATATTTTGATTTGATAATTTTACAAATATACAAATTTTTTATGTTTAGTTTTATTTTATATTTTTGATGAATAATTTTTTATATAACTTTTTGAAATTTATAATGGATCTTCGTAGATGATTATTTATTATAAGCTTTAAATATATTTTAATTTTTTACTTATAAATTTTAGATATTATTTATATATTTGAATGAAATTTTTATGTATAATATTTGTCTATAAATATCTATATAAATTAATAAAATTAAACTCTGTTTGAATTTTTATGTTTCTTTTTTAATGGTCAGTTTTTAAAATTTCAACATGATCTCTAAATTATTTGACACGGTCATAGTTAAAGCTAATTATATCAACCCAAAACTAAACTTTATCAGTGAAAACTTTTTTTTGTCTTTTTTTGAAGAGAATATTATTTCTCTTTCTATTATCTTTCTTATATTTGTTGGTTTAAAATTGTTAAGATTTATTTATTTATTGGACATTGCTAACTTATGCCTTTAGACACAAATTAAAAAACTCACTTGTAGAAACTTTGTATTAAAAAATAATATAAAAGTTAATTTTATATTTATTTAAAATTAATACAAAATTATCAAAATTTAATTTTTAATTTAATTATTAATTTGCGTTTCTAAGGCACAAGTCAGTAGTATTATTTTATTAGTTTATTTGCTTTAGAATTGTTTATGTGTTGAATTTGTTTTAGATTAATACCACTTCCCAAAAATTTGGTCTTTAAGAATCGTGAGTATTGTGTGTTAGCGGCTTAGTGGATAATTAATTTAGGAAATTTCTTCACCCACCTCCTAACCTTCTTGCTCACCCCTGGTGAATTTACAACACTACCCCTTGTTTCGGAAGTTCATTTTCGAAAAGGTACTTTTTTTTGAAAAAAAGGTGTTTTCGGAAATGAACTTTCGAAAACGTGTTTTTTTTAATATAAAATATTGATTTCGGAGATGCATCTCCGAAATAAAGTTACATTTTCAGAAAATGTGGTGTTTCGGAAGTTCATCTCCGAACTCACCCCCCTTGGAGGAATTCGGAAATGCACTTCCGAAAAAAGGTCTGGACAGAAGAAAAATAACAAACAAGAACGATTCGCTTTATTTAATCGGATGAAGACGATGGAGGAGACGCTGCAACAGGTTAGAAAGTCCTGATCCTCTAGAAATCCATACCACATTGTAACTTACCAACATAATAAACAACAACAAAAAACTTATGAGCAAACTATACTTACATCATAGTGGTGTAGATCCTTATCAGCCACTCGCAACTGAAAATGATTAGCACGAACTTGAATTTTCCTTCCCAATTTTCCTTCCCAATTTTCCTTCTGAGACGACGGAGCCGACTCTAGAGTAGCCTTCTGTTTAACTTCGGCAGTCAGGCTCTCGATGGAGATCAGAGCCGAACTCAAAGAAGCAACCGGCGCTGCGACAGATGGAACAAACGGCGCTGAAACAGATGGACGAACAACCGGAGCTGCAACAACAGACGGAGGAGAGGTAACCGGGGCCGGAGCATATGACGGAGGAGGTGGATGTCCGGAGGAAGAAGGATTGGAGGTACGTCCACCGCGAGAGCCACGGCCACCACCACCACGGCCTGATCCTGCAGCATTGATGGATGATTGTTGAGAATGTGCAGGAGATGGTTGACTCCGACGATTTTCGGGATGATTTCCTCCACCGCGGCGAGACATTGTGATGAAAGCAGTAACAAGAGATAGAAAACGTTAAAGCAAAGAAGAAGACTTAGGATCGAAAATGATTTGGGATATTTTGAAAGAAAAATGGGTGAGAAGCTTTTAAATAGGAAAGTGTTTTAGAATTTAACCGTCTGAGAGTGGTGGGGAGAAGGAAAAGGGAACTTCGAAATTTCAAAAGGTTTTTTATTCTTTTAAATAGGGCGTGGCTGTGGAGCTTCCCAATTTTTGTTACGTAGGCTTTTAAGTAGGAAAGTGTTACCACATTTCTTAGAAGGTAACCGTCTTAGAAGGCTTACGTAGGCACATGTGTCCACATTTCTTACCTGATCAGGGGACGTCATTACAAAAAAATCAAACAAAGGGGTGCGCTGGGAAAGTCAAAGTTCTATGTTTATAATCCAAAAGATGGATAGTGTTCGCGGCGATGAAATCCAAGAATCTACATATTGAAATCAGAACAATCCAAAAACTAAGATGATAAATCCAATACAAAAACACTGTGCGATACAATCCGAAATCAGAACAAAACAAAACAAAACACGTCAAACAAAACAAAAACACGTTATTCTGCCCGACGAGCGTTACAAAATACACATCAAACAAAATAAAAACACGTTATTCTTCCCGACGAGCGAACTCCTCCGAATGAAGATAATTATACCAATCCTCATCCCACTCAGTATCAGAACCATCAGCGTTGATCACGCCTGAAGACTGAGTCTGCACGTCCGAGCCATGGACCCCCAGGGGACGAGAAGCAGAACCAGTCAAAACCTTCTTCTTCTCCTTCACCTCCTTCACCTCCTTCACCTCCTTCACCTCCCTCTTTGAAGAACCCTTTCTTCCCTTAGCGCCACCCATTCCTGCGTAAAGATGAAGAAAGAAAGGTCCATGAGACCTCCTTTTATAAAAGAAGAAAGGGACACAAACTTCAAAGAAACAGGCACAACAAACAAAGGCGTTAAAAATAAAGCACTTGCAAATTAAAATGGACACTCCCTACCCTCTCTAGAAGACGCAGTCCTGCGTGCTGGTTGATTGTCTGACATGTTCCTGTAAACAATTGAAATCGATTAATATGCGAGACAAAATAAAAAACAAAAAAATTTGAACTTCTGATACATTTCGGAAGTTCATTTCCGAAAACTGGGATGGAGGTGTTTTCGAAAATGAACTTCCGAAACACCCCTGCGATGGAGTTTTCTGCAACTTCCATGGCAGACCCCTAAACCAAACTTCGAACCAAATCAAAATGCTTCTAAACAACCTAAATACTACTAACAACCTAACCATATATCATTTATGCAATTAAAACCCTAAATAACATGCATTTGAATAATAGATCTAAAAATTTCAAAACTTACAAAGTGTTAGGATTGAGGGCTTTTGAATGTTGTTTAGCAGTGTGATTGGAGCCTTGATGCAGCTTTGGAGTTCTGTTTGCACAAATTTTCGCCTTTGCCACTTTTTGTTTTGATTTAGGGTAAATGATTGGGGCAGGGGGAGTGTTTTGATAAATCTGCAGAAATCGCAGTATTTCGGAAGTGAACTTCCGAAATAATGTTTTCGGAAATGAACTTCCGAAATAAGTCAATTTTTTCAAAAAAAGACGCTTTCGGAAATGAACTTCCGAAGCAGGGGTATTTTGGGATTTTCGCTGGGGGTGACCCCCATAGGGAGGTGGCTAAAGAAATTTTCTTAATTTATGTCTTAATACCCTTTTTAGTTCCTTACCTTTACCTCTGGCCTCTGGGTCCATTTTAGTCACTTTTCTTTTAAAACGACCAATTTAGTTCTTTATCTCTTCAAATAACATCATACCAGTCCTTTCCGTCTATTTTTCAAAAAAAAAAACGGCGTCAAATGTTGGCAACGTGGCATCTTAGGTGGCATTCATTTTAATTTATTTTATTTTTTAATCTTAAAAATTAAAAGAAGATAAATTAATTTACTTCTGTTTTTTTAATATAGTAGACCTTCTAATTCTCAAACATAATTATAACTATGGCATCATTCAAATTCATAACTTTTTCATTCAATCCACAGTTACACAAAATCTGCAGCATCAAACAAAATCCATAATTTCTACAACATCATACAAAAAAGCTGTCTAATAATACATATCAAGAAAAAGAAAAAAAACAAAACTCATTTTCATTATCTACTAACAAAATTAATAATCAAAAGTAAATAACAAAATAAGTAAAATCTGAAGAGGTTGAAGAATCAAAACGAAAATTCCTACTTATGAGATCTTGTCGGCACAACTTCTTCTTGCTAATATCATCTTTCTACCTTATAATTTCTTCTTGCTTTTGCTCTCGTCGGCACAGCGGCGTACAATTTCTTTCTCCCTTACCATTTCTAGCAAACTTTTCCAGATTCGTCCATTCATAAAAAACAGACGGATAGCAAACCCCACACACACATTCCATTTGAGAGTTGATTATTTTATTCACTTTCTTAAAATTTGGGATCAATTGGTAAAGCAAATTGGGGTTTAGGTATTTTGGAAAAGGGCAAAATTAAAAAATGAGATATGAAGATATGAGTAATGGAAGGGAATACATAGGTCATGTTTTCGGTGTAAGTTGAAATTAAGAGGGAAAGAGATTTTTATGGGTAGCGTTGTTGTGTTTTTCTGGGTTTTAGTGAAGAGGTGTATGAATGTTTGAGGAAGATTATAATCAAACTGAGTTTTGGTGGATGAATGTATGAAGGATGATGATGAATTTCTAGGTGGGTATGAAGGAGGATGATGAATTTCTAGGATAATGATGAATTTTTGGGTGGGTATGAAAGAGGATGATGAAGGTTTAGGACAATGATGAATTTTTTGATGGGTATTATGAACAGAAGAATAAAGAGAGAGAGAAGAAATGAAAGAAAATTTTGTTTTTTATTTGTTTTTGTTTTTTTTAATCCACCTAAGTGCCAAGTGTATGACAGGTGTTCTCTTTTTTTGACTTTGACTAACGGACCTAACAGAAGGATTAACCCGGCGCTGTTTGAAGAGATAAAGGACTAAATTGGTCATTTTAAAAGAAAAAGGACTAAAATGAACCCAAAGATAGAGGTAAGGGACCAAAAAGGGTATTTAGCCTTAATTTATAGAGATTCTGGTTGGTAGATGATAGTCGGTATTTGTTTTAATGCATATTTATTAAAGACTTTGTTTTATGAATAATAGGCATTTAATATTTTTAAGTTTTAAATTGTTTATATAAGTGGACAACAACAATAATTATACTTTTCTCATTAGAAAAGGTCATTTAGAGTCTGTTTGGTAACACAAAAAAAGAGCTTTTAGCTTTTCAGCTCATATTAACAAAAAAACTCTGTTTGGTAACTGTCATTTAGCCTTTAGCTTGTAGCTTTTTTACTAGCTTTTAGCTTTTTTCTCAAAAGCTATTTAAAATAGCTTTCGAGCTTTTAGCTTTTAGCTTGTGACTTTTTTTTTCATTTATACCCCTATTAATTTTTTTTTAATAAGCAATTTGTATCTAGCGGGTTTCGAACCTGAGATCTTGAGAGGAGCACACTCTTAAGACCAAAGCGATTCACCGCTAGACCACACACACGCACACATACCCCTATTATTTTAACAAAAGTACAATTTTACCATATATATATATATATATATATATATATATATATATATATATATATATATATATATATATATATATATATATATATATATATATATATATATATATATATATATATATATATATATATATATATATATATATATATATATATATATATATATAAAATAGTTTTTGCATTGTATAATTATATTCGTGTCGATTAACAAAAAAATGCAATATTTAATATGTTTTAACGATATTAAAATTAAATTTGTAAAACATTAAGTGATTATTATTTAAATTAATATAATTGAATTCAAAATTGTAATGATGTTATTTTATATATTTCATTAAATTTATATATAAATTTTATTATATAAGTTCATTTAAAAGTTTATATATAATTATTCGATATATTTTGATGTTTTTTTTTTAATTTTAATATATATTAATTTTTTTTGCATGTGTTTGCTAATATATGTATTTTTATTTTATAAAAATTAATTTAATTATATAATATAATAATATAATGAGACTATCAATTTCTTAATTAAGAATGTCCTTTTATGTCATTTTGTATTTATCAGCTAGTATAACAACTAATTTACCAAACACTAACTTATCAGCTACCAGCTACCAGCTAAAAGTCATCAGCTACTAGCTACCAGCTAAAAGTCATCAGCTATCAGCTACCAGCTAGTTTTACCAAACAGAGTCTAATGATCAATTTTCGGCATAATATTTTATAAAAGATTATATCTCTATTCGAATAATTAATTTTGTTATTTTTCTTAATAACTTCTCTTGTAATCCTTCAGGGTTTTCCTCATCCTCGAATTGTTTGACTTTTCTCTATCTGGTCCACTCTCCTCACTGCAGAATCTACAAGTCTTCTCTCTATATGTCCAAACCACCTAAGTTTATTTTTCACCATCTTCTCTACTATAGGAGCTATCATGACACTCTCTAATAATTTAATTATAATTTTATCTTGTCGAGTCTTGCCACACATCCACGACATCTTCATTTCTGCTACACTTACTTTATTCTCGTGTTGATTCTTAACCGCCCAACATTATTCCACACATTGATGGTCACTATGTGCAAGCAATTATTCCACACATGGCCTAAGACAATAACTGTGTGCAAGCAATTATTCCACACTTTGATGGTCACTGTGACCATAGAAGCATGCTCGTGGAAAATTTCTTTAAGGTCCAAAGAATATTGGATGATAGTTGTTTTTGGCGAAGCCGGACATGCAACAGATGCTACGGTGACAAACAAACAAGAGACAAAGTAAAAAAGACTAAAGTTGAAGGATCTCAAATCAAAGAACTATCTTTTTCAAGAAATTGACTGATCAATTTTAGAAACCATTCTTTGCAAGGACGCCACAATGCATATTTGGAAATCTATGAAGAAAAAGTACCAAGGTACAACAAGAACAAAGAGGCAAAAACTTCAAGTACTTTGTTCAGAGTTTGAATTACTTCGAATGAAATCAGGAGAGTCACTTACAAACAATGGCGAAGCCAGGAAAATTATAAAGCCTGGGCAAAAATTTATGTTTAATATTGGTCTGAGACTAACTGTTCGGATAAATGGCAGTTGCGTTCTATAGCGGCCCCTAATAATACTTATGGTAAGCAACAAGTACCAAGTAACAATATATATCATATATAACTTACATCTGAAAAATATCATGAATATTAACATCAATACCATTTTCATCCTTTATATCTTCAATCTCTCACACGTCAAGCAACAAAATTTTAATTTGATCCTTGGCCTCCTTTTTATTTTTCAACTGAAGAAAGAAATAATTTGGTTAAATTTAGAATTTGATTGAAGAAAAAATTTTAGTTACACAATAATAGTATCAGGCCTTGTAAAAAATACTGCACATTAAAATAGAAGTTCAATGCAGTTTGTGTGCCAAACAGATATGCATAGGAGTAAATAAAACTATGTTCTAGTATAATTAACTAATCACCAAACTGTCTCAAAGGAATATTTTGTTACTTGTTAGCATTCTTCATAAGGGGAAATAAACATTGAGATATGAATGATAAAAAAAATGATACTGTTAAAGAATATAGTAATTAGGAAAAAAAGATGATACAGTAATTAAGAAAAGACATTACCTCAGTTTTGTTATTATCAAAAACAGTAATTACAATTGTTTCATCTTGACAAGGCACTGCAGAGAGGACATCCATTTCCTGCATAGAAAACAAACCCGTGCATTCAGGCAATTACAATTTATCAGGACGCATTTCAAGCTTAATTTCTCGCATTTTCTTTGGCGATATCTTCTGGTTCCATTTATCAAATAACATTAACAATAAAACGAGAACTGACCCAAGTTTTAAGGTTGGTGATGCCATGAGTGAAAAAGAAAGCTCCTACAACGGAGAAGAGACGGCGGAAACCGGTTAATCTGCCTGTTCAGAAGTTGGTTAGATTTGGAAAAGTTGATCTGACACTTTTCTTTGTGAAATGTTAAGAGTTATTTGAAAGTTAAGAGAATGATGAAAAGAATTATTGGAAGGAAAAAATGAAATGAGATGTTAGTTACCGTAGAGGAAGGAACCGTAACTGCAAATGGAGATGTAACTGTCAACGTCGCCGGGAAGAGAAGCCAGCGTCGAGGCTTCGCCACTGTTTACCACTAAAACATCATCAAAAGCTTCTTTGTAGATGCTAATTGAGTTCTCAACGTTGCGGTTCCTACAACAATTCAAAATGGCAGAAAAACAAGCAGGGATCAGGTCACATTCATAAATGTCTTAATTATCCCAACAATTAACTCGAGTATACCAAATATTTTACTTACAAAAATCCCACAGAAATTCGAGTATCGTAATTTAAACCACTGGGCAGTAACTCGGACATGCAACCAAGAGATTTAAAGATAGAAAAACAAAAGAACATGGTTCAGTCATTTCACCGAACACTTGGTGTGCATAGCACGAAACGATAAATTCCGCAATAATTCTTCACCGATTTATGAACCAGTACCTGCAACAACAATGAATAACATCACAACAATAATTCCGCATCGAAAATCAAGCTTAAAAGTGATAGAAAAAGAAAAAGAGAACTCGCGACGATTCGCCATCTAAACTCGATCACTATGTGAGAGAGAGACGATGACTATGATATTCCAATTTCTTGAGTGAGAGAGAAACCACTATGATGAGATTTTGAAGTTCAGGCGAGAGAAAGAAGAGCCCGGGCAGCTGCCCTAGGTCGCCGGGCGCTGGCGTCGCCCCTGCTTACAAACTACTTTTCAATAATGATGGTTATTGTTAATAAGATAAGGATTCATGGAGACAAGACAACAAATGTCACAGTATTTGAGAAAATTCTTCTATCCTTGACACCAAAAACTTAATTTGGTTGTTTGTTTGATAGAAGAAGCTAATGAATGATGTTTAAGAAATTTCAGCTGATGAATTGCAAAGTTCCTTGTTGGTTCACGAACAAAAAAAAATAGTAGGAGAAAGAAAAACAAACATTAAAGGTTGTATCCCAGATCACTCCACACCTAGTGAAGGTGATAAAGGACAAGGTAAGGGAAGACATCGAGGCAAGGGAGGAAAAAATAACTATGATCAGCATCAAAATCATCAGCATTAAGAAATTCATTTTCAAGGAAGAGGATGTGTAGGCCATTAATCAACAAAGTCATTAGACAAGTCCAATATTGAATTTTACTATTACGGCAAGTATTTCAATTAAAAGTCCATATGCAGAACAAATTTATGATATCAAAGAGGAGAAAAATCCAACTTTGCAGAAAAAGAGGAAGAAATGTCTCTTTTAATGGTGTGTCACGTGAAGGGAGAACTCAACCAAACATGTGGTATTTAGATATTGGCTATAGCAACCATACGTGTGGGGATAAGAATGCATTCTCTTACTTGGTCGAATTATTTCAAAACACTGTTAAGTTTGGTGACAACTCCATTATTTTTGTCACCGGAAAATAAAAAATTGCATTAAGACCAAGAAAATAATGTTCGAACTATTTCCAATGTTCTCTTTGTTCCAGACTTGAAGACAAATTTTACTACGTGTTGGTCAACTTCAAGGAAAGGGATATGGAATCTTTGTCAAAAATGGAATTTGCAAAATTGAAAATGAAAAGGTAGGTTTGATAGCTCAAGTGAACATGACAACTAATATAATGTTTCCTTGGTATCTACATGACAATACTCAATCATGCCTTTCTGAAAGATTAAAAGAGAATGAATGACTCTAGCATTTATGTTACAGGCATCTTAGTTATGGTGGATTAAAGACTTTGCAACAAAAGAATATCATGAGGGGTCTTTCTCAAATCGCAATCCCATCTGAAGTTTATGAAGAATGTGTTGTTAGTAAACAACACCAAAATCATTCCCACAAGGAAAATCATGGAGGGGAGAGGTTGCAGTAGAGCCTGTTTAATTTGATATCTACAGATAAATTACTCCATTTTCTAATGGAGGTAATCGGTATATAATTACCATCATTGATGATTTTAGTAGAAAAGTCTAGTTTTATTACTTGCATGAAAAATCAAAAGCTTTTTGCAACATCTAAAAAATATAAAGCACTAGTTGAAAAAATATTATGTGTTGTAACAAAATTTAGTTTATGTGTTGTATTTTCCTAAACTTTATCCATAAAAAACTAATGCTCCTTCACGTAAGAAGCTAACTTCCGAAACTTTAGCAAATATAGGAATTCAATTAAAAAAAGCAACAAGAATGAACGTAAGAAATGCAGTTCTTAAATTGTAGCAATAACAAGGAATTATTATCCATACTTATTCAATAAAAATAAAAAAACAGTAACAAGGAATTTTTAACAAACCACTACTACAACTTATGTACTTAAGCCAAATCTAAAATGAGATACTCCATACTTAGTTCACAAAGATTTTTCAGTAAAATTTTGGAAGTAGTATTTTCAACATCTTGTTTCTCACACGTCGAATCTCAGCATGGTGGGGAGATTTTTCTTTATTTTTTTCTCCTTCTTCTTCTTCTTCCAGAAATTTGTTCAATTCAAATTCATAATCTGCCTCTTCATTTAAATCAAAATTCAGCACAACTCTTGATAATACTTCTTCTCCTTCTTCGTTGTCGTCTTGTTCTTGAATCTTGTCAAAAGAGTCTTCCACTATTTATCCTTCTTCTTGCTCCAATGAGTCTTCCAATATTTCTCCTTATTCTTGCTCCAATGAGTCTTCCACTCTTTCTTCTTTTTAAACACCCATGGAGTCTTTTGTTGTTTCCAACGAAGCTCTTTTGTTTTGCACTTGATAATTTAAACAGTGCTACTAATCCTTTTTTATATAATTTTTAGTCTTCAATTGATAAATTTGTTTCTTTGACAAAATCTAATGCTAATACATTTTTCTAAGTAACATTGGAAGTTATCATTTGAGTTTAATTTTCAGCGACCAGCCAATACTTTGAATATGAATGAGAGTTATGTATGAGAATGAGAGTACATATTAAGAAAGAGAATTTTATGGAAATGTGTAGTGAGTTATTACATATAATTAAGAAAGGAATATTTTATAGAAAATATAAAATGGAATTATTTAAATAGTAAGGGTATAATTGACAAATTGTAACCTTAAAACATCAAAACGATACTTAAATAGGAACAAAAAAAACTTCTAAAATAACTCTTAAAAAGGAACGGAGGGAGTATATTATATTAAAAAATAGACTTAATTACAATTTTGTTTCCCGTATTTAACCATATTCACTAAATTAATTTTGATTTCTTCTCATATTTCAAGTTTAAACCTAACATAATAAACAATTAAGGGCATGAGACTTCCTTGATTTAAGCTAAATGTCTTAGCCTCGTGAATGTGAGAATAATTTAGAGGTTTAGACCTACGAGATAATGTTTCATCAGTGTATATAGCTTTGTTCCTTTATTTTCTTTTTGGGCCTTATGTACAGTAAGCCCAGTGATCCATTTGTACATTCTTTGTATACATGTTTGTATTGGTCCTTATATATACATGGCCCATGAATATGTTACATATACGGGAAAATAACATTTTCCATTCTTTTGGATCCACTTATCTGGTTTACTTTTTCAGTCCCATGGCTGTAATAAGGTATTAGAAAAAATCCTAGGTTTCAATTTTCATTTACCGTTGCAATCAAAACCCTTTCCATATTCTTTTTCCTTCTCCACACTCGACCACGAGTTCTCCAACCTCTGACCATACCTATGAAACACCATCACCACTTCCTCCGGCCAAAACTGTTAAAGATCCCTCCCTAGACCTACAGAGCCCTTATTTTCTCCATCTAAGTGAAAATAATGGTGTTGTTATTGTTGCAAACCCTATCACCGATAAAAACTACCACAACTGGAGCAAATTAATGAAAAGAGCGCTCTCCTCTAAGAACAAAATCGCTTTCATCAACAAAACTCTCCTGAAACCACCACAACTTGATTCTGATTATGATCTTTGAGAAACATGAAACAATATGGTAATCTCTTGGATAAATCAAACTTTTTCCTTCATATTTTTTAGAGCACCATTTGTATCGATTATGCATTTGAACTTTGGAAAGATCTTGAAGACCGATTCACAAAAGGGAATTTCTTTAGGGTTTCAGATCTTCTTTCTGATCTTGACTCGATTCAACAGGGTAAATGAACACTCTCAGTTTAATTCACTAATATGAAGATATTATTGGATGAATTGGGAGATCTTCGTCCAACCTCGGTTTATTCGTGTACGATAAAACACTTGCTCCTTTTCAACTTTAGTCAGAAACTTCAAGAACATTGAGTACATCATTTCTTTCTCAATGGTTACATTAATATTCACACATAAATCCTTTTAATGGATCCCCTTCCCTCTATATCCAAGGTATATTCCCTTGTATTGCAACATGACGCTGCTCCCCTAACAAACCTTTAGATTTCACTGACTTCTCTGTCATTACGAACAATCCTAGATATCCCTCCCAAGTTCGAGGAAGAGGTTCTATAACTCATATGCTTTGCACTCACTACAATAAACCTATCCATATTATGGACCATTTTTACTCCAATAGTGGTTCCCCCCGGTTATCAACCCAAAATAAATCCCGATAAAGCAAACACCTCTAACCATGTCACTAATCCAAAAAAATTTAACCCTTTAATCAACAACAACACTGAAACTCGTCCATCAAATGACACCAACCTCACCCTCTCTAAAGAAAAATACTAATACTTGGTAAATCTTTTGAAGTCATTAAGATCAAAATCCTCCACTCATAATAAATGGAATGATGTAGACCCTAACAATCGTGTTGTTACAAGCATCAACAAAATGGGTAATACCCTTACTTTACCTTCTATTTGGATATTAGACTCTGGTGCTAGTGATCATGTTTTCCCTTACCTACATTCTTTCAAAACTATTTTCAACATTAAATTAATTTCTCTTTGTTTTCCAAATGGTATCACTTTACTTGCTCTCTATTGTAGCACAATTCAATTTTCTGATCATTTTATTAAGCACAATATTTTGTTTTTACCTTAGTTTCACTTAAATTTCATCTTCATTTCATAACTCACTAAACAATTGAATTCTCAACTTAATTTTTCCCCAACTCTTGTTATATTTAGGACTTGTTTACCTAGAGGATGATTGGACATGCTATGCTTCTCAACAGTCTCTACATTTTCAAGCAATCTACAAAGCGTCACATTTGCTTACATTATCATTCATCTATAGATGCCAACAATATTGTCATTGATCAGAATCATGACACAAACCAATTTGTCAATAATACTGTAAGATATATATCTTCACATGCTTTTGATAAGTGACACTTTATACTAGGCCACCCAACTGATTCTATTTTACATTAGATGTATAATAGATTTCCTTACATTTCTGTTAATAAAAATATTGATTGTGATCATTGTCACATGGTCAAACAAACCAAAATTCCCTTTTCCCCTTAGTGATATAGTTTATCTAAATTGTTTTGATATCTTACACATGGACATCTGGGTCCTATTAGCACTTACTCTTTATATGGATATCAATATTTCCTAACTATAGTTGATGATTTCTCACGCTTCACTTGGATTTTTTTAATGAAAAACAAGGCTAAAACTAAAACGTATATTGAAATTATTTGGAAATTCGTTTCTACACAATACTCGGCCAAAGTAAAAAACTATAAGGAGTGACAATGGTTTAGAGTTCTAAATGCATTATTTCTTTTACTCTTTAGGTAAGAAATGCCCCACCTAAACTCCTTTATTGAGAGAAAACATGGTCACCTACTAAATGTTACTAGAGTAGTATTTTTCCAATCTCACCTTCATAAATGCTTTTGGTCTTATGTTTTAATTCATGCCACTTTCATCATTAACCACCTCCCTACCCCTATTTTTAAACATAAAACTTATGAACTAATTTTTAACTAACCTCTTACCTTCCTTGACCTAAAGATATTTGATTGTCTTTCATTTGATACTACTCTAATGCAAAAGAGAGGCAAATTGGATCCTAGAGCAAGGAAGTATATGGTATAAAACTGAAACTAAAGGATATTTTTATTTATATTTACACACATAACATTTTCACCTCTAGACATGCCATTTTCATGAAAACATTGTTCCTTACAACAATCCCACATCTAACATTGTTGAAAAATTCAGTGCTGATGTTGATGTTGTTGATTTTGCTTGTTTTGATGATTATTTTTTAAATACCAACATGCCTTCTCCCCCATAACCATATCCCAGTTGTTACCTCTTCCACATCTGACACAGATTCCACTTATAGTCAATTGGAAGAGCCAACACTTGAGGAACAAACAGTTCCAAGGAGATTCAACCCAGTCTCTAAACCCCCTGTTTACTTGTAACATTTTCAATGTTATAATATGACATCTAATACCTCTTATCTTTTATATAATTTCTTGTCTTATAACAATATCTATGATGCTCATCTATCTTATATTTCTGCCATCATGATTAATCAAGATCCGCGTACATATACCAGGTAAAAATCTCATTGGATATAAGTGGGTCTACAAGATTCACTGCAACAAATAACACTTTTTTATGACGAAGCTCTCATCTCCAACATGCTAAAAACCATGAGGATAAGTCCTATGAGCGCAATGTTTTTTTAATAAGATAAACAACACGTTACGTTGGTGTTATAAAAAACCAAACTAACACAACTATAAGTTAGAGTCTTTTTCTCCATAAAAAATTAATAAACATGTTATCTCGATTTTTATGAGAACCGATGTAATATTGCTATAAGAACCTCCCTTCGAATTCACGTTTCCGCATTTAAAATTTTGGTATCAATAAACAAGAATATACAATATTAGAAAAAGAAATATTTCATTGATAATAATAAAAAACAACACAACAAAGAAAACTACTCAACAAATTCAAACTTCTCAGTCCACTCAACTTCAACATTACCTCTAACTTATGGAAACGTTCAGAAAGAACTCTTCCATAAGGTATTAGGAAAGTCGTTTCCTTCTGAGAAGTATTTATCATTTCCTTCATAGAGTTGAAAATGGTCAGAGGAAGATTAACTCTGATGTTGTAGGGGAGGAATAACAAGAGATGCTTGTCATACCAAGTAAGCGTTTCCTTTCTCTTGGACAGAGAATTGCCACTTTAAGTTGAAACTAAAATTTTGCAATAGAGAGTAGAAAATCAGGACTAAAGAGCTTATTTTGTTTGGCATAAATTTGGTGAAGTTGCGTTGATTAGACATTGTAATGCTCATAGTATTCAACACAACTACCTGTCTCTTGACAAATGATTGTCATAACAATCAGTGATGGAGTAATAAAGAAATGAGAGCCATTGATATATGACTGAATGACTTCATTATGACCAACTGGCACAATGGAGGCATTCATCCAGAACTCTTTAACGAGATTAGTGTATATGGGGCCATGAAGAATGTGAAAGTAACCATTTAACTTCTGTTTGTTAACAACTTTCCTTAGTTCAAAACAATCGAAATCATTGAAATCTACAGACTTTTCATTGATAATGAACAAATTTGCATCCATTTTTTAAACAATAGGACTTTGAAACAAAGAAACAAAAAATAGAGAGTTGGTAATGAGACGTTGAAAATAGAAAAAGACTTTGAAACAATGTTTGAAGGCACAAAGAAGTTTAAATAGCTCAAAAGCCTCTTTGATAATCTAAAAGAGACTTTACGACTTGAATATAAGTTATCATTGCTATTCTAGTGATATGATTACAATCCATGTGCGCCACGTCGGTGTTCTATTCCCTCTTTTAATTGTATTTTTTATTCGTAAGTAAATTTCCAAACCCGTCGATTTTATAAAAATATTGAGGGAACATTGGAACCTCTTTTTTAATTATATATTTTATTTGTAAATAAATGTTGTAACCCGTCGGTTTTCCAAAAACTCAAGGGAACATTGGAACCTCTATTTTAATTGTATTTTAATTTGTAAATAAATGTTCTAACTCGTCCTTAATCAAATCCTTGTCGTCCATTTCATGACAATCAAAACTCAAGACATTACCATTAGTGATCCGCGTGAAACATAAATAACTTCTATTATGAAAGCATTCTGAAACATCATAAAGCCCTTGAAACTATCCTCTACTTTAAGATATGCAATAGTCTTTAAGAGAAAATCATTTATATATCTAAACTTTTTTTGTTCCCCAAAATTATCAAGAGTTTGAAGATCAAACATCATGAAGAGTTTAAAGTTTACAAGAGTGTTTACCATGAATAGTTCTCAACAATAGATTGCAAGAGTAGAAGATTATTTGTGTTTAAGGTTTGGGTTCTTAAGTATTTTTTTGAGCATAATTTTTTTATTTATCTAATCCTTTTTTGTCTAACCTGTTTTTTTTCATATCAGAAACAAATGCAAGCAAAAGCTATAGAGAATACCTTTTTTTGGTTTGGAAAATATCAAAGGATTGAAGATCCAACATATGACCTTCATGGACAATTAATTTTTTCGGTGTAAAAAATGTAATATTCTGGAGAAACACTGTAGTTTGTAATTAAATTATTTTATTAATATTTTGTGTAAACAATGTAACGAGTTTTATCATAAAAAAACTAATAACCCTTCGATTTTCTTAATAAATCGAGATAAAAAAAGCGTGAGATTTTATAAATAATAAAAGTGCAGAAGCTGAGGTTCGAACTCATGTGCTAATAAAGTTAGACATCGGTGTTTTAAACATCGAGGTGATAAGTCTTTACTTTTTATGACGACCTTGTTTACCTCGCTTCTAATGCCGAGGTAAAACGCATTTCACGTCTGACGTTAGATGCATTATTTGTAGTAGTGATTAAATACCATGCCAATGGGACTATAGAATATTATAAAGATTGTCTAGTCTCTAAAGGTTATAATTAAATATAATGTATTGATTTCTTTGACACTTATTCTCCAGTTGCTATTAGATTGCTTTTAGCCATTGTTTCCTCTTAAAACTGACATTTACACCAACTAGACGTTCATAATGCATTTTTACATGGTGATTTGGAAGAAGAGGTCTATGTGCATTTACCACATGGACTTTCTTCTTCCAAACCAAATCAAGTGTGCAAATTAACTAAATTGATCTATAATTTAAAGTAATCTAGCAAATTGTGGTTCTCTAAGCTAACCATTTTATTGACAAGTAAGAAATATGTTCAACCATCTTTTGATCCCTCTCTTTTCATAAAAAATTCTTTTTAAAATTCTACAAATTCCTTTACAACATTATTGATCGATGAAGATGACTTAGTTCTGGTTAGTAACGATATTAACGAAATTAACTCCACGAAGTTATGTTTGCATTAAACCTTTAAAATAAAGGACCTTGGACATCTGAATTAAATCTTAGGCTTAAAAATTTCTTACTCACATGTTGGTAGTTATTTATGTCAACGAAAATATGTCTTAGATCTTTTGTCACTTATGCAACCCCACACAAAATATGCCTTAAAATAAAGGACCTTGGACATCTGAAATATGTTTGATTGAAGCGAAGCCTCTATCATCACCTATATGCAACACAACACATGATTGCAACAAAATTTTAGAGAACTTCTATCCAATCCTACACCATACAGACAACTCGTTGGACAATTCATATATCTCATAATACCCAGTTAGATCTATCATATTTTGTCTAACAACTTAGTCAGTTCATGAGCAAACCCGACGAACTTATATATAATAAAGACTAAACACAAAGGTAAGTAACATTAGCATCCCAAACATTAAAAAATGGAGGTAATCTTATTCATGATACACATACACACCATCTATGGTTATAATGTTACAAGCAAGGTGAAATAATGTTAGCTAAGTTTCACATGCTTCTATTCATCTTATGAATGATTGTAAACATTCATCGAAAAGCTTAAGATGTTTATTTTAAGACTATATGTTTTATTTTAGAACATATAGTTCCAATTGGTTGAGTTCAATTAAACATTAAGAAATGTTATAGAAATAGGGGAGGATGTCCTGTTTAATTTGTAATAAGCATTACTCCTACTATACTTAACCAAATGAGACACTCCTAAGGTCTAAAATGTAGGAAATTCAATTTTATTTGTAATTATGTAAGTTTCACTCATAAAATACTTGAATCTCGAAATGATGCATTGCATGGGAAAGAAATTATAGGATGTTTATTAACATGAGGTATCTACAATTTTCTACAAAGCATAATGCCTATTTAAGATAATCCATTTGTTTTTAACAAATGCATTATCTTATTTCTTTTTTATAAATTTCAATCCAAATAAAAAAAAAAAATCTAGCTAAAATCCACTATCAATAAAACTGTCACCAGTAATGCTCCAAACCATTATCCAACTTAGCACCAACTACACAATATCTCTAACTTCTAACTCCCACCAAAAACACATAAATTTATAGTACTTCATTAATAATAATAATTATGATAAAAAAAATAACAAGTGAAAAATATATAAATATTTTAAAAAAGTAAAGAAAAAAAAAAGGCAAAATTATAATTCCCATTACGCACCAACGGTGCACGTTAGTTAGTTCCACCCACTTCACAGTAATAATAATAACAGCGTTTGAAAAATTTTATTTCATTTTTATTTCCATTAATTCCTTTTTAATTTTTTTTTCTAATCTCGGCGATTTTTCCGTCGGAATCTCCTATTCCTCGCCGCACTTTCCTTCTCCGATTTCTCCTCAATTTCAGATCCCATTTTCAACTTTTTTTCAATTCCTCACACAAATCTCACTTTTTTTTCAGTTCAGTTAGAGCTAGATTCGTTCTTACTTCACCCTAGATTTGCTTCGGATTTCAACTACACGTGGCGATCTAGGTCATCTTCAACACCAGTGAGTTGTTTGTTTTTTGTTTTGGTTTGAAATTTTGAAATTTGAATGTTGTAGTTAGCGCTTATTTTTTCTGCATCTGAGTTAGGGTTTTATTTTGAATTTAATGTAAATTATTTTTTTTTTTGGAGTTTTGGTTATGGGTTTTCGATCTTTGGGAAAAAAAGCTTATTTTTATTTTGTTTGTTTGTTAAATCTAGGTTAGTTAATTGTTGACGAAAAAGTTAGTTTTTTTTTTTTTTTTGCTAAGAATAATGAACTATGAATTATTGGTACTTTGATTTTGGATTTGGAAAGTGTTTGGCTGCTTGCATGATTTATGAGATTGATTTGGAAAGTTTTATGATTTTACTAATTTTATATGCAAGACTGAAAATTGTGTGTAGGGTTTAGTTTCAATCTATAAAATGTCTTGATCTGTTTATTGTAGTTCATAATTTGAGTTTAATTGTTCAGTTTCATGTTTATGAATTGTGGTTCTTGATGGAAGTTGTGTTAGATTCAAAATTCGAAGTTAAAGTTTCTTACTCTTTTTTTTTTAATTCTAAATCTGGCAGAAGGCATGGAAATGAGGTTATATATGATATTGGAAACGATGTTGGGCTGTTTGTAGATTGTTTTTGAAGTTTGTTTGGTAAGTAATTTGGTTTTGAAATGGAAGAAAATAAAGAGGAAGCGCTTAAGGCGATAGAGATTGCTGAGAAGAGATTTTCTCAGAGAGACTTTGAAGGTGCGAAAAACTATGCTTTAAAGGCGAAAACTCTTTGTCCTGACTTGAGTGGTGTATCTCAAATGGTGGCGACGTTTGAAGTTTATTTAGCTTCTGAGTTTAGACATAATGGGAAGCTTGATTATTATTCGGTTCTTGGACTGAAACCTACTGCAGATGAAGCGGCTGTCAAGAGAAAGTATAAGAAGTTGGCAGTGTTGCTTCATCCAGATAAGAACAAATGCGTTGGAGCTGATGGGGCGTTCAAGCTTGTTTCCGAGGCGTGGACTTGTCTCGACAATGCCATGCGTAGTTCTTATGATCTCAAGAGAAGTTATTCTTCTGTTGTTCAGGCTGCAGGTTATAACAACTGTTCCAATATGCCGCCGAACTCTTGTAGTAAACTCGACACCTTTTGGACAATCTGTACCGCTTGTAAGGTTCAGTATGAGTATATGCGCAAGTATGTCAATAAAAAACTCTCTTGTAAGAACTGCCGTGGCGTTTTTATTGCTGTTGAAACTGGTGCTGCTCCAGCAAATGGTTCATTTCCGTATCAACCTAGGCCATATGTGCCAGGAAATGGGTTTGGAAATCAATCAATTGATGGAGTTGCATATGCTCCGACTAATGCCGGCTATTTTAATGGGAATGGAGTCCCGGGATACCATTCTGGACACGGGTACGAGTATGTTTCAAATGTTTCGTTTCAGATGGGCTCTGCTGGTTTTATCCATCAAAATGGATCACCTACTGCTCTACCTACTGGTTCTGTTTATCCGGTCAATGGAAATGCAAAGCGAGGAAGACCAAAAGTCAAACCAGAAGTAGCTAATGGAAGGCATCCTATGTCGGAGACTATGGTCAACATAAACTCACATGTATCGTTCTCGTGTAATGAACTGCAGGAAGTTAAACTAGGTAGACCTGACAAGAAACGTAAACTTACGGTGGGAACCAGTTTCAGAAACGGATATGATGAAAAAGGGTCAAAATGTGCTTCAGAAGCAGTAGTGTCAAATGGAAATGATAGCGTTGGAAATAGCAGAAATGGCCAGAAGCTTTCTGGTGCAAGTGAAGTTCAAACCAAACACTGTTTCACTCCACCTGCATTTGATGCAAGAAAATTATTGATTGAGAAAGCCAGGACAGTAATTAAGAAGAAACTCGAAGAAATGAAGTTGTCATCCGAAGCTGCAGCTCTAAAAGAAAAAGAAAAGGCGCAGCTTCCGAATGATGTTTGTCTAGTCAAAAGAGAGACATGTAGGAAAGCACCTCCGAATGTTGTTTCTGGTCTTTCATTTGAACACAGGAAAGCCAATCCGATTTCAATAACTGTCCCGGATTCTGATTTTCACGACTTCGACAAAGATAGGACAGAGGAGTGTTTCCAGCCAAAGCAAATATGGGCCTTATATGATGAGGAAGACGGAATGCCACGATTGTATTGTCTGATCCGCGAGGTTATATCTGTTAATCCTTTTAAGATCCATATCAGTTACTTAAATTCCAAAACTGATACCGAGTTTGGCTCAGTAAACTGGCTTGAATCAGGTTTTACCAAATCTTGCGGAAATTTCAGGGCTTGGACTTCAGATATTGTCGACCAAGTCAACATATTTTCTCATGTTCTAAGCCGCGAGAAGGCTGGTCGAGGCGGTTGTGTTCGCATATATCCAAGGAGTGGAGATATCTGGGCTGTTTATCGAAATTGGTCTCCAGATTGGAACCATTCTACACCTGACAAAGTGAGGCATGAATACGACATGGTGGAGGTGCTGTATGATTACTCCGAGGATCTCGGTGTCTGTGTTACTCCTCTTATCAAGTTAGATGGATTCAAAACAGTATACAAGAGGAATCCAGACCAAAGTGCCGAAAGATGGATACCGAGAAGAGAAATGGTACGTTTTTCACATCAAGTTCCTTCTTGGTTGCTGAAAGGGGAGGAAAGCAAATTGCCGGATCGGTGTTTTGATCTTGATCCAGCTGCAACTCCGGACGAGCTTCTTCATACTGCTACAGAAGCAAAAGCTTTGTAGGTTATAAATTGGTGTGAAACAATTACTTGGATTATGCTTTAAGCATTCATGATATTTTAGATTTAACTGTACACTGTCACACTTGGTTGGTACATACCACCTATGTGATGTGAGATTAACAGAAGATGTTTTAGGAAAAGGGTCATATTTTAGTTTGTAACATTTGTCTTAGACTTTAAGATCTAGTGATTGCTTGTTGTCACATGAGTTGTAACTCTTGTTGTAAGAGACTTCAGGACACATTCGCATTGTAACTGTATTTCTGACCAGTATTTTACTGGTGAAGAATTGATTCAATCAAAGGCTGAAACCAATTTTAAATCCAACAATTATACAGGTACCAGTTTAGTTGTTTAGTGTAACTGTGTAAGTGTGTACAATAGCTGAAGCATGAAGCATGGTTCATAAGTAAAGTCACTATTGATTTCAATCTCCAACATTCTAAGCAGCAGTTTTTTTTTTACTTAGGTGTTTTTTTCAACATCATTTAGTTTTTTTAGTGAATATAAAAATATCCTTAAACATTAGTGATTAAACTCACATTTTTACGGTATTTTATTTTTATTTTTTATTTAATTGATGGATTTTTTCTCTTGCTCGAACAATAATAATTGTAAAAGTAATGCTTTGATGATTTTACTTAGCAGGTTTGGACGGACTTCTATAAGGCTTAAAATCACTTCTAGTCCACTTCAATTAAAAACAATTCTTTTAGAAATTATAATTCCTAGATTTTAGATTTAGTAGAATTAATTCTACGTTTTTATATTTTATTTGTTATAATTTTTTCTAATTTTTCTTATTTTCCTCTTTATTTTCTATCAATTACTTCTTTTCTTTTTATTTGTATTAAAATTTATTATCATTTTGGTAATTATACATTCAAAATCAATTTTGATAAAATTATCTAAACAACATTAGATTTTCTAATTTTGATTTTCTAAAATTATATATAAAATCAATTTTGATTGTTTCCTTCTCGTATGTTAGAGTGGTCACCAAGTGATCATAAGAGATTGGTAAAAAGCACAATAAAATAATGGCTTTATCCTCGTCACAACCTTTCAACCAAGTCGCGTCAAATCATCGAGGATGTTATTGAAAGCGTGGACATGAGGCTGCAAATCAACTCCTTCATGCATCTTCAGGCTATAAAGATGTTGCTTCGCAAACAATTTGTTCATGAGCGTTTTGGAAATGTACTGATTTTTTAATTTTCCCCTTACATCTTTCGAAGTTGTGAGGTCCAAGATATGATTAATCATTTCACTAGAAACAAAAAGTCTTATCAAACTCGCGGCATTCACCTTCATCTTGTTCTAATCAATGGCTATGATGTCTATCAGATTCTCATCACGAAGCGCCTTTTGTAAACCTTTTTGAGCCAAGAAATCCTTAACCCTCATTTGCCATAAACCAAAAATGTCTGTTCCGTCAAACCGAGTCATTTTGAATTTTTCACCTATAGGATTAAGCGTCATCTGATACCAATTGTTGGAACAATAACGCAAATACATTTCAGAGTAGATAGAAACACAAAAGCTTTGTTCACGTAGTTCAACCAAATTACCGGAACTATAAAGTAGTTATAGTTTCCTTTATTTATGTCTTGTGAATTGCATTGGATTATAGTGTTATAATATATATATATATATATATATATATATATATATATATATATATATATATATATATATATATATATATATATATATATATATATATATATATATATATATATATATTACTAGGTTTTAGTTTATCTAAAACCCTAATCCATAGTTTCCTTAAAAAAACAATTTTCTACATATAATCTTCTCAACAATAGGAGTTATTCTTTCAAAAACTTATAGTTATCTCAACAACCCATAATTATTTCAACAATATTAATTTTACTCTAAACAACCCATAATTATCTCAATAATTCTTAATTATCTCAACAATATGAATCATATTCAACAATAAATAAACTGGCTGATAAATAATTTCACAACCATTAAATTAAGACTTTTACTTAGGTTCACAAGAGGTAGGGTAGAGATATACAATTCATAGACTAGGAGAGGATATAAGTCTGATTTGAATCGCACGCTTTCATGCCTTCTGCGTTCATTCTTGTTTAGGTCTTCAAATCTATTTCTCACTTTACTAATTAAGGATTTCACGTTTTAGCTTTCTTTAATCATCGTTTTGATTAATTGCTTAAAGGAAATGTTGAAACAATTCCATGTCATCAACATTACAGCGATGTCATTAACGTTAATGCCAAATTTGCATTTTTGGGACAAGTTTTTTAAAAAGTGTGATGGTGTATACGTTGGGTAACTTAAAGTACTGACTTGTGCAAGATAATCTTAGAGGACCAACCTGTTACAAAATAGAATAGGAAAGAAAGATGAACAATTTATTTACCTAATTGTTAGAGAACTTTAAAAGTTCAAAAATCTATTTGATCGACTCTCAATGTTTTTTATTGAAAAAAAATACCTAAAGCTAACTGTATTTATCAAATACTCTTCTTTTACTTAATTCAATCAAACAAATGCAATTAAACAATATACATAGTGTCCAAAGATGTTTAAATATAGTAAACTATCTTCATAAAAATGAAAGTACTTCGAGATTATACCAAATGCTTAAATATAATCGAATTTGCTAAATTACCTCCAAGAAATAAAAATACTTCAAAACTATGCAGAGTGTCTAAATATAACCCTAAAGACTTTGCTAACCGTATTTACTAAAATGCCCTCTTAATATTTAAAGTATTTTGAGGCTATGTATGCCGAATTTGGATCCTCTCATGCTATTTTGGTGCAGCCCTCTCTCATTTTCCTAATCCAATGGTTGATTGTAACACCATGAAGAAACAATAGTACAAAGAAGAGAGAGAAAGAAATAGATGAATGGTTGAGATGAGAACATGACAAAAACATGAGAGAGATAGCATGAGAGGATCCAAATCCATGTATGCCTACCCCGTATCTGAACTTAATAAAATTTATTAAAATATCCTATAAAAATAAAAATACTTCGAGACTATCCTAGCAGAAAAAAAAAAGTTTATTTGAAATAAATGGATATGATGGTGAAAATCCCAATTTGTCTTTCTTTGTTGGTGTAGCAAGTTAGCAACCTCGCAAGGATAGCATGATATAAGATTTTATCTAGTAAGTGTTCCTATATTCTATAAATGATATTCAATTTTCTTAAACACTAGTAATTGTTATGTCATATTGTATCAAAAGAAATTCTTTTATCGAATAATATTTGGATGATATGAAAAAAAAAGATTTTTTCAATTTAATTAGAGATTTCGAGTTTAAATCTAGTATTGAACGCGCATCCGTTGTAAATTTTTTGAAGGAAAATTTTACCGTCCTTTCCCTTATACTTTCATCAACTTAAAAAATTAGTCTATACATTTGCATATAAAAGTAAGTTGCGCATAGAAGATAATTAATTTTTAAAATTAGTGTATATATTTTTGTTTGTTAAGAACACTATAAAAAAAAAGGCCTGAAAGGAGTAAAATTTCGGGCTTCTGGGATGTTGGGCTTTTGACCCATGAATATATATTAAATAACAGAAACAATTTCGTCGTTGTTATTCTACAAACCCTAGCGGCATTGAAGAACCCTTTGTCTGCGAAGGATATCACAGAAAGCTTGAGCTTCAACAATGGTTTGTGATCTGAAATTTCTATGAAGTTGTATATTCAGTTTTCAGTTGTTAATATTGGTATGAATTTGTTGTTTGCAGACTTTCAAGCGTAGGAATGGAGGACGTAACAAGCATGGACGTGGCCATGTCAAGTTCATCCGCTGCTCAAACTGCGGAAAATGCTGTCCCAAGGATAAGGCAATCAAGAGATTTCTTGTGAGGAACATTGTTGAACAGGCTGCTGTTAGAGATGTTCAGGAAGCTTGTGTCTATGACCGTATGATTCTTCTGTTTCATTGTTTGATTTGATTTTGTGCTTTTATAATTTTGATTTTGATTCTTAGGAAATTGATTCATTTGCTAATTGATTGATTGATTTTGTTGTTGTTGTGATGTGATTTGTAGAATACACTCTTCCTAAGCTATATGTGAAGATGCAGTACTGTGTGTCTTGCGCTATTCATTCTCATGTTGTGAGGGTTAGATCTCGCACTGATAGGAGGAAGCGTGACCCTCCTCAGCGTTTCATCAGGCGCAGGGTAATTACTCTTTTCTTAATTTTCTCTAGTTTTGTTGTTAACTAGTTAATCATTGCATTACACTTGAAATTGTGATAATGGAAACAACCTGAATTAGGCTGAAATGTAATCAAAATAGGATTGAATTTTACCTGTGTAAAATGATACATGAGAGATTAATAGTTATTTAGATATTTTGAACTGTGGTTTCTCTTATATGTCTTAGTTATGCAGCATCAGTTGCAATTTATTTCATGATTATGTTGGATGTTTGTTTCATTCTGGCCTATTCAATGTTATAGTCTGATACCTAGAGTGGGGGATAGCCCGTTTATGAATAGTTTGGTTGTCTAGCTTTTTTGAGTGTATAAAAGGGGCCAGTTCAAGGTTTTAAAAAACAGTATGTGGATGGTATCGACAAGGACCAATACAGATGCCAATATTCACGTTTTTTTTGTTAAAGAGGAAGTGTAGTTTATTCACAGCGGTTGGTCGCAACACCTGTATGGATTGAAATCGCAAGTGCGACCTATATTGAAAACCTTGGGCCAGTTCACTCTAGTTTTCTTTACTTAGCGTGTGTTTGGTGGAAGGGCTTATCTCCTATTCCACTCATATACAATTTACAATCCAAAAATATATTTATTTGTATCCCTCCCTTCTCTCTGTTGACACCCACATCCTTTTCTCTAATTTGAGCCGAAGTCTATGATTTTGTGCATGTGGATTTACTGGAAATTGGTTATCTGTCTATTTTTGTGTGGTTATAACCTGGTTACCTGTTTTACTTGTTGGTCTTAACAAATTTATTTATTTCTCTTTTAAAGGATGATGCACCAAGACCTGGTCAGCCTGGTCAAGCACCTCGCCCTGCCGTAGCTGGAGGAGCTGCTGTCCGCACTTAAAAGCATTTCAAGAGTTTTGTTCGAGTTGGATTAGTGTTATGTCACAAACTCAGTTTCCGTTTCTTGTTTAAAAAGTTTTGTATTCGTGTAGACAAAGTATATTGTTGTTCTCATGCTTACTTTGTTCTTGAGAGGAACCTATATTTTTGATAATTTATATTTGGTACTTCTAATGAAGTTCTTTAAATGTTATGGATCTTTGGTTATCATCCATGTTATTGATCTCATAAATCGGCTATTATCCTTTGTCAATTCAATGTTATGGCATTTCAATTGCTTTCTTCTATTCAGATTAATCCTACATTTTGTTAACCTGACCAATGGTTGCCTCATTTTGATGAGCTTAAATATAAAATTTTCTGCGGAAGCGCAAACAACTAAGTTTTCTCTCAACCTAGTTTTTTGTATGCACAAGTACCATTCTAAATATCAATAGAAACACTTAAAGACACATGTTTTGTGAAAACTGGGAGATGTTTTTTCAGAATTGTTATACATATTCCAAGTTGAAAATATTGTTTGTGGAAATGCAACTCAGAAATGGCATAATGCGTAATTCTTGTTTAGGTACTTTTAGAGACTATGACTTATCTCTTAGCTTTTAGCTAATCAAGAATAGGTAACAATTGATGTCTTCTGAGGAGAAACAAAAAGTGTACACAAGTATAAAAAAAGAGATTAGAAATTTACACAAAAAACAGATTGACTAGAGGTAGAACATTTAAACCAGAAAACTATCAAAACAATTCTCTTGGGCAGGAACAACATATTTTAAATTATTAACTTCACTCTTTATTTTATGAAGCTCCTCCTGGGTCATGTCTCCCAAGAAGCTTAGAGTCATGCCAGGGCGCACGTTCCACCACAGGAACCTCGTCTATAACACGCCAGACACATAGTTTATGAAACTTCCTTTCTTGCTGCTGAAGTTATCAACATCCAACCGTAAGTGCTAGCAAAACTTGTCACAAACTTTTCAAAGATGATGATACAGTGTTACTACCTCTGCAATGGTTAAGGCATTACTACTAGAAGTATCTGCATAATCTGCTAAAAGATGAAGGAGTTCTAGGATTAAGTAAATAGGATGAATCAAGTTTGATCCCTCTTGAATACTATTATGAGTTGACTCTGCTGGCTTTCACACCTTCTTTGTATTCATGTATATACTCAACTAGCGGTCCAGTTAAGTTATGCAGTATAGTTGATTGGAAGCATGAGCATGAAAAGAATCTAACATTTTTTGTTCATGTTATAAATTAATCTCATATAACAAATCAAATCTTATAAGAAACCATTTTTATACACAGAATTCAGATCTGTGATTAATAATAAAGTTTAGTATCTAAACCGGGTTCATTTATTGCAGATGAAGAAATTAACATAACAGTCGAGTTGAATCACAGATTCATCATTCATCATACACAGAATTTGTGGACACATTTAGTTCCAACACACTTCCGAACAAACCCTTTTCCAAAACCCAATCTTCTATCATCACTTGTGAATTCAAAGGTTGATCACTAGGCAAAAGATGTCCACCCCCCAAAACCACAACATTAGTAAAAGACTTCCATTTCTGTACATAACCAGCTACCTCTCCATTCACCTTCCAAATCTCCCTCTCACCATTCACAAACTCCTCAATCCCTTCCCACTTCATACTCTTCACCCAAGCCTCAACTTGAACCACACCGACTCTCAAATCACGCTGACCTTGATACAACAAGACCCTCATCTCCTCCTTCAACAACTTCTCCACCATATACTTCACACTTTTCATCAAATCAGCATACAATGCAGCCCAAACAATCTTACTGCATTTCTCATAAACAAACGAATCATCAACTTCCACTCCTAACGCCTTCCTCACCGCACCAATATTCAATAACTTAGCAACCAATTCATCTTCATACGGAGCTTTTCGCGAATAATCATACAAAGTAGCCAACCCTGTCATGTTTTGCAACACA
The DNA here is from genome assembly GCF_029867415.1 of Vicia villosa. NCBI lineage: Eukaryota > Viridiplantae > Streptophyta > Magnoliopsida > Fabales > Fabaceae > Vicia > Vicia villosa. The sequence goes on along the minus strand of NC_081186.1, from coordinate 88,814,149 downwards.
TCCAAGACACGGTTTCTCGCACGAGTCGCTTCACTCCAATTCCTTCTCTCTACCAACTCAACAGCTTCAAGTTGTAATTTTTCCAACTCAATTTTTTGTCTCTCATTGATTAATCCAACATAGTAAGCATTATCAGCATGAGTAACCATTTGGGCCACAGGATCTGTTAGTCCATTACCAATAGCAACACCAGCTAAATTCACTCTCTCAGAGTCTTTCAAAACAGAATTTTTCTCTAATATGTAGCACCCAATTGCAGGAATATACTTTCCAGCATAGCTTTCACCAGTGATATAAATAGGACGATTTTTGAAAACATGATCAAGTTGAACAAACCTTGTTATAGCAGCAAAAAGATGTTCTGCAACCTTGTTTTGATCGGTTGGAATCTCTTGTGGAGTTGAGGCTACACTGAAGCCAGTTCCAATGGGATTATCAAGAAAAAGAAGGCCAAAGATTCTGTTCCAAGAAAAAGGGTTGGGTTGAAGGGTGAGTGAGTTGGTGACAAGATAGGGACCAAGTTCATAGAAGTTTCCCATCATGGAGGAGCAACCAGGGCCACCTTGAAGCCATATGAGAAGAGGGGTTTGGGAGAGAGGTGAAGTGGAGTTTTGTGCTTCATAGAAAGTGTAGAAAATGGAGGAAGTGGAGGTGGGACTTACTGGTAGGTAACCTGATTTTGTGGGAAGTGCTTCATAGGGGAATACTGAAGAATCTGAGAGTGAAAGAAAGCTATGAAACTGTAAGAAGAAGAAGAAGAAAAGGATTGTATTGATGAAGAGGTTGGTTGAGTGTTTCTCCATCTTCAAATTCTTCATCTACAAAACGACAGGAAGTATGAATCACACAAGAGTGTCTTTTGTAGCCGACACATATGACAATTGACATGGCTTTTTAAAGAGAGCGCAATAATACTCTAGAGGGTGCAATGATAATTATGTGTAACATGTAGGAGATAACGAATTTAACAAAATAGGATACCTCATTAAAGTCTAAGCATTTGATGGGAAAAGAGTATCTCATTTCTACTTTAATGATGTTATAAACCATAAGTACAAGAAATAAAGTCATGATGATTTACATATTCACTTAATTAATTTAAAAAATAAATTTTAACTATAAAATCACATCTAACATGTTGAGTTTCAAAACTTGTGGGTAACCTTGCCATTGATAAATAATAAGGTAAATGTTATATTTTGACTAACGAAGATCAAAAGAATAAGATGGATTCCATAAGTGATAAAGGGATATTTCTGGATTACTCTTCAAATAACAGAGCTTATAGAGTGTTTAACTCCATAACTAGAGTTACAATGGAGCCTAAAAGTGTGGTGATTGATGATTCAATCATTAAAAAATAATGAATGCTGTTATACCCCATTTTCACCCCTTACTTTTTTTTTTCATCTGATGCATGTTTTTCATTTTTTAAAAGTCGATCATTTTTTATTCATCATGTCATTTTCAAAAAAATCATTACAAGACACCTTAATGAAGGGGACATCACTAAATTAAATAAGGAAATAACAAATTCATGTCTTGTTTCTAAACTTGAACTACGGATGAGCCATATTATTCAAGAAAAGAAGATCTTAAAATGTATCACTGGAACAAGGTTTTATGTTGTGCTTTACTCTTACAACACAATTTTTGCCGAATTTTTTTTGTAATACAAAGTGGGATAGTAGTGCTGATGGATGTCTCTCTTTGAGAAATAACCTGATTTCATGGTTTAATAAGAAGCAAATATGTGCTTCTTAGTGTATTGCTGAAGTTGAATATGGTGAATGATCCGCTGTCGCGCACTGATAAAAAATGAGTGTTTTGTAAAAGATGTAGTGTAATAACGATAACGACAACTCGAATATCGTCTCACAAGGATTCTTGTTCATTATCAACTAATCAAAATCGATTTGAGGGGGGGGGTTGGTTTAGGATTCAAATAAGCTAAAATGTTGTCTTAAGTGATTAATAATTAAGCTAAAACGAGCCAACCTACTATATCGACTTCCGACTTATCATCGATCCCTACAAAATTTCACTCCCTAAACAGTTCATTCATATTCGACTATAATAACCACTAACAAGTGCAATAGCTGTTATATGATGTATGTTCTTGAATTTCGGATTAAGCAAACAGATCAATACTATTACAAATTAAGCAAACACAATTTGATTGAACAAGATAATGCAAAAGCTACATTACCGTGATTATGATTCAAGACCATACAAATAATCGAATTTAAGAAATCTATCCTATAGCAGCAATCAAATTAAGCAATCAATTGAAATTATAGAAAGACTTCAAAGGAAAACGAATTAACATCAAATTTATAAAGAGACATCAAAGCCGAATATGAATACAGTAGATTGGTTCTTGGAAAATTAGTTCCTCATGATCGTACAAAGTCAAGCGTATTTCTCTTTTGATCATGAATAACAAATAGTCCAACATGAACAGTACCACGGACAAACCTAGGTACCTAGAAAGAATCAGCCAAAATTATTTATGACCCATTTGGGTCAAATTACAAAACCAAGACCCACTACTAACGACCCAAAATTGAAAAATAAACTAGTGTTGTAGCTTCAAACGCAAATATGGAAAATATAGGCTCCGAATCTGACTTCAACTCCAACAAGAAAGTCGTAGCTCTCTCTCTTAGATTTCCGACAATTATTAGAACGCCTTAATTGGATTCCTGGAACTCCAATTATGATCGTTTCCGTACAGACTGCTTAAGTTGAAAAGTAAAGTGCGAAAATAAATTTAAACCAGAAATAAACTAAAATAGAAAAACAATATGCATTAAAATACACTGATCAAAACCCCCCACACTTGAACTTTTACACTCTAAGCAAAGTAAAATCAAAACTCAAAAGAAACACACAACTCATTTACTCATTCTAGGCTACAAACTTTTCTGTGGTTAAGGTTGCATCAATAAGTACTAATATTGCACACTAAGGATATCGTAGGAACACAAATCCGCAACTGTACGGTCATAAGCCTCCTGAATACACAAACCACTTCGAATAATGTTATTATGCCAAAGCCTAACTTAATCATCCTCCTTTTTTACTCTTTTTCATTCGGCCCAATCACATTAAGCCCGTTATCTCCACACACTCATAGTAAGGCTACCGGTTAGTGACTCTGATCCTTTTTTGCATGAGGTTCTGGTACCTAAGTGGTATACCCCTTTTATTCCCCAATTGTAGTTGTGGGGGATCGAATCGTAATCCTCCTTACCAAGTTCAGCACCTGAAACCTCTGAACCAACTAACAACGGAACTTGGAATCTTTTTTTATAGGTTCTACAACCGTTGGGTTAAGTGACCGGGTGAGGGTCACCAAACTTAGAAGGTGCATTCCTTTTTTTTAATAAGTAAAACTAAAACAAAACAACAACAAAAGCGAAGAAAATAAATGGTTCCCTCCTCCACACTTAAAACAAGCATTGTCCTCAATGAAATGACGTAGTTATTAAAGTTGAGAGAAAGGAATAGGGAATCCCTGATTAATTTGTAGTGTAGTTGGACGCTTCCAAAGAAAGCTCCTCGATGCTTGTATCGTCAGGTGCTGAACTTTCATTAAATAGCTTTAGGCGTTGTCCGTTGACCTGGAAGATTTTTTCAGTACTTACACTTTTAATTTCTACTGCACCAAGAGGAAAACATTAGTAACAACAAATGGGCCAATCCATTAGAGTAAACAAATACGGAATAACATAATCAAATAAGAAATACAATATGAGTAAAAATATATCTCATAACATCGAGTCGTAAAAATATAAACCCAAATCCCATGTGTTACATATGACCAGAGCACAAATGACTACTTAGTCACGACACTCTATAAGAGTTCTAATCTCTAAGCTAAGCCTCCTTCGAAGCACCACTATCCTCTAAAACCTGCGCGTTACCAACAAATGGCAACATTCAAACAGAAGGGTAAAATTCAAATTATTATAGAAAGCATAATAATGGGAAATATAAAACACAATAAGAATACATTTCAAGAATTCATCACTCTTCCTATAAACATGCATCATATGCAATTAATCAAGATTCACATGTTCATGTCATACAACATAGCTCATTCATTTCCACATAATCAAACATAATTACTAAACAATATACATAATCATATTTTACCAACATATAAATTCTAAGTACATATCCTTTTCAACAATATTCACGAAGTAACAATTGTATTCAAACATAATCATATTCTAAATATACAAGTTATCTTCCCATTATCACGTATACATGTTTTTCCAAATATATAGACATGTACAACATTCACTGATGTATCACAAGTATGAACATATATCACCAAATGCACATATTCATCTCTATCCCAATTTGCAAAACATCATAGAATATATTTACATCATTGGAATCATGTCATTAATATCACAAGTATACCTTTCTTACCACATGTATCATCATCAATCAAACATGATTCACATATCCACATATATACATATATCATTAGTAATATACTTTCATATATACATCACATATGTTTCAATCACATATATCACAATCATAACACAACAAACATTCATATCAAATGAATCACCAAATTCACTTATCACATCTCATACACAAATAACAATCACGTAATTGCATATATTCAAACATCACATGACACCAATGTGACTCAATGCAAGACATGTGACTCTATACATGTGGTACCCAATATGAACCCAACGTTTCACCGCTTTCCGATTCAATATCTAGAATCCAAATCACACTTCCGATGCGGACAAGATCAAAGCCAGTACGCCTATTTCTAATTAAGGATCAACGTCTAATTTATGAACCCAAAGTTTCACCACCTCTATTTCCAATCGAGGATCAAAGTCAACCATGTGAACCCAAGTTTCACCGCTTATATTTCAAAGCCAACCATGAGTGCATGTATTCAAACATCACATGACACCAATGTGACTCAATGCAAGACATGTGACTCTATACATGTGGTACCCAATATGAACCCAACGTTTCACCGCTTTCCGATTCAATATCTAGAATCCAAGTCACACTTCCGATGCGGACAAGATCAAAGCCAGTACGCCTATTTCTAATTAAGGATCAACGTCTAATTTATGAACCCAAAGTTTCACCACCTCTATTTCCAATCGAGGATCAAAGTCAACCATGTGAACCCAAGTTTCACCGCTTATATTTCAAAGCCAACCATGAGTGCATGTACAATTATCTCAACACATATGCAATTAAGATTATTCACGCAAATCTTAACATACCGCATACCTTAATAATTCACACATTGAATTATCCATCAATTGCACAAGATTCACATAACAAAATAAAAATTGCAACAAGGCTTAACAACCATCATATATCTAATCATAAACATCATGAATATATCTACACAAAGTATTCCAACAATTACTATTCATCACATACCAAAACATTACGCACATAAGACAATTACATGTTATTTCACATAATAACATCATAATTAATCAATCAAGTGCAAATAAATCCTATACCATCATATATAATATCACAATAGCTCCCTGATGCTTCGAACGACGCATAAAACAGAGTTACGAATCAAAAGTGACGGTCTTTACAAAATCTGTCAAAAATTGAACTCCTAGGTCGACGCAGGAAAGTTTCTTCTCCCTTGGATCTGCTTAGGTCGACGCATCGCTGAAGGAAACTAGGTTCCCTCCTTTACTGGTTCGTTTAGGTCGACGTAGCCTCTGCGTAGGTCGACCAAGCTGCGTGAAAACTCATATTTCACCATTTTTTCCCTCTAATTTCCTCATACAACACCCATCAACCCATACACAATCCATACAACAATTGAAATCATATTTAGAACACATATAAGGTTCCTAAACATCTTTCTAACCATGGGTCATCCATACAACACATTGAACATGAACAAATCACAAAATCCAATTGATTTCACTTAAACCCTAACATTTTCTAAATTCATGAAATTGAAGAATAGAAAGCATATACAACATTACCCAATCATATACACTATAAGAACTCGGATTCTAATCCACCCTCTTGAAGAATCTACTTCCCTATTCTCTTTCTCTTCTTTCAACTATTCCTCTCTCTTTCTCCTCTTTTCCAAAATGATAGTTATGAAAACACTTCTCTAAAACCCTAACTCCCTTACTATCCATCTTTTCTCAATTGGCCTTAACCCACAATCTTTCTAACATCATAATTATAACACTTAGACCCAATTAGTTATATTATTCAACTCAATTAACCTACATAACACAATTACATACATAATTGAATATTCAAATAATTATTATATCACATAATAATTAAATAAATAAATAATTATTAAAAACACCAATTAATATAATTACTAATAAAAACTAGTAACAAACCCGTGCATACGCACGAATTCTGTTCGGTTATGCGAATTTGGATACATAATTTATTTTAAATAAAAATGTTAAAAAAGAAAGAAAAAATAATTGATTATTTCGTATATAAAAAAATTTAAATCAGTAATAATTTTTTTCCTGTATACCATTTTTTGATTAAAAATATTTAAATCAATAATAGATTTTTTTCCGTATACAAAATTCATTTTTGTTTAAGTATCATTTACAAAAATATTTGGATCAATAGTAAATTTCGTAAATAAAAATATTTAAATCAATAATAAATTTTTTCCCATATATCATTTTTGAATAAAAAATATTTGGGTTATAAATACAAGTTTTCGTAAATAATAGATTTTTTTTCCATATACAAATATTATTTTTTGTTTAGGTATCATTTTAAAAAATATTAGTATATTAAAATATTTAGATCAATAATATATTTTTCTCGTATACCTTTTTTGGATAAAAAATATTATATCATAAATACCATTTCTTGTATATAAAAATATTTAGGTCGATAATAGATTTTTTTCCCCGTATACAGACTTTATTGTTGTTTAGGTATCATTTACAAAAATATTTGGATCAATAGTAAATTTCGTATATAAAAATATTTACATCAATAATAGAATTTTTCCCGTATACCGTTTTTGAATAAAAAAATTTGGATCATAAATAAAATTTTTCGTAAATAATAATACAAATATTATTTTTATTTAGGTATCATTTGCACAAATATTTGTATAAATAAATATTTAGATCAATAATAGATTTTTTCCCGTATAGTATTTTTGGATAAAAAATATTTGATAATAAATATCATTTCTCGCATATAAAAATAATGAGATAAATAATAGATTTTTTCCCGTATACAGACCTCATTTTTGTTTAGGTATCATTTACGAAAATATTTGGATCAATAGTAAATTTCGTATATAAAAATATTTAAATCAATAGTAGATTATTTTCCCGTATACCATTTTGGAATAAAACTATTTGGATCATAAATATCATTTTTCGTAAATAATATATATTTTTTTATTTACAAATATTATTTTTGTTTATGTGTCATTTACAAAAATATTTGGATCAATATCAAATTTTTATATATAAAAATATTTAGATCAATAATGGATTTTTTGACCTATTCCATTTTTGAATAAAAAATAATTGGATCATAAATAACATTTTTCGTATATAAAAATATTTAGATCAATAATAGATTTTTTGACTTATTCCATTTTTGAATAAAAAATAATTGGATCATAAATAACATTTTTCGTATATAAAAATATTTAGATTAATAACAGATTTTTTCCAGTATACAAACTTTATTTTTGTTTAGGTATCATTTACAAAAATATTTGGATCAACAGTAAATTTCGTATATAAAAATATTTAAATCAATAGTAGATTATTTTCCCGTATACCATTTTGGAATAAAAATATTTGGATCATAAATATCATTTTTCGTAAATAATTAAATTTTTTCGTATGCAAATATTATTTTTATTTAGGTATCATTTACAAAAATATTTGGATCAATATTAATTTTTCGTATATAAAAATATTTAGATCAATAATAGATTTTTTGACCTATTCCATTTTTGAATAAAAAATAATTGGATCATAAATAACATTTTTCGTATATAAAAATATTTAGATTAATAATAGATTTTTTCCCCGTATACAAACTTTATTTTTGTTTAGGTATCATTTACAAAAATATTTAGATCAATAGTAAATTTTGTATATAAAAATATTTAGATCAATAGTAGATTTTTTCCCGTATATCATTTTTGAATAAAAAATATTTGGATTATAAATATCATTTTTCGTAAATAAATAATTTTTTCCGTATACAAATATTATTTTTATTTAGGTATCATTTACAAAAATATTTGGATCAATATTAAATTTTCGTATATAAAAATGTTTAGATCAATAATAGATGTTTTGATTAATTTTTTTTCCGTATATCATTTTTTACTCAAATATATTTCGATCATAAATATCATTTTTCATATATAAAAAAATATCAATAATAGATTTTTTTTTTGTGGAAGAAAGAAGTGAAAAAGTGATGAAAGAGAAAAAAATAGAGAATGGAGAAAAATTTGATAAGTTTGATAAAATATAAGAGTTGTATTATTTTAATAATAAAATTAAGAACTTTATGGTGCAAAGACAAAAAATTCACAATTTTAATGTGGTGGTAAAAAAATCAAATAAGGGTATTTTTGACTTTTCCCCAACCATTAATTTTCTTATATTATAGATTGGGTATTTTTGAATTTTCCCCAACCATTAATTTTCTTATATTATAGATTGGGTGTCCATCTGCTCGATGGATGGAGGGTTTGGGGCAGCCGCGATTTCCAGAGCTTCAGCTGCACAAACAACTTCGTTAACAACAATTCACCTATAGGAAACACATCACCCCTGCAAAGCAGCATCATAGGGGTGTTCATTGGTTCGAGAAAAATCTGAATCAAATCAATGAAATCCGACATTAATTAGTTTGGGTAACGGATTTCCGAAATTATACGCGGGAGTCCATCTATCCGAAACAATCATAATTAATTAATGTAATATATAATCATTATCATGAAAATTTTTATAAGTTATCAAACATTAAAAAGAAAAAAAGTACCTATATTTATGATATTCACAACTTATATCAAGAAACAAAAAGAAAATAGAGATTTTGTATTATTATGGAAAAATAGTTTGTGTAAGTTAGATACTTTTAAAAAATATTTTAATATTTATTTCTTATGTTTATGTTAATCCAACCCAAACCCGTTTTTATTGATATGTACTTTAACGCAAAAATTTGCAAATCCAATCCCAAAATTAATATATTTTGATTGGTTTGGATATCAAATTCTCTCAAAATGAACCAAATTGGCCTGCGAACACCCTTACATAATCTTTCCCACTTCTAAACTTTTCTTGTATTTTCCACCTCTTGGATGAAGCATTTCCTTTATTTTTTGTTTTGTTGCACTTGATTTTTGGTTTTATTCATATTTAGTAGCATAGGATGAAAGCTGACAGATTAATGTGTATGAGAAATGAGTTCTAGAATTCCTTGTGTTCTAGACTGGGCCAAGATTCAGCCCAATCCACTTTCGGCCCACTTAACCTTGGAGGCCCAAACCATCCCTAAGCCCATAAAGAGCAAACAATGTCCGTCTCCTCGAGGACCCAACGACACTGAAGCAAGCTATCCGATGCCCGACATAAGTGCTCTCCGCGAGCACCCCACCTGACGAGGACTTACCTCCTCACCTAGATCCAAGCATATCAAGCGTGCTCCCCGCGAGCACCTTTTCCACCGAGGACCCTTCTCCTCGTAGTGTTCCTTCAAATCCAATCACCCAAATAATACAGAGTCCACATGGTCCCTAAAAGACGCGTCTCCCTTGAACTGCAAAGTGGTTGACCAGGACGGGGGGCACTCACGTACCTCCGATATTTCCTCCTAGGAAACCTGGTAGTCTCCTAATTGGGCCTGGGAGTCCAGTCAAGTAGAGAGATCATGGCCCAGCGCTGGGGGTTATAAATACCCTCTTTCACTAGAGGGTCAGGTATTCATTCTCTTCTAACTTTTAGCTTGTACTTGTACTCTGATTGCTCGTCTTCTCACTTTGGCCTCGGAGTACCTTGCAGGTATTCCCCTCCATTTCTCAAAGATCCAATTCCGTGCATGCGTTGAAGATCCATCTGATCCGGTACGATCACCTTGAAACCATAGATTAATCATATAATAAAGCCCTAGATTAGATGTAATCTTAAGGTGACAAATAAGAAACCATAGAATAAAACTATCTTTGGATGAAGTTCTTTTTGTGTTTTGATTCAAACAAATTTTCCGTTTTTACATGTTTTTCTTCTGATTCTTCCTCTTCTCTGATCTTTGGAAGTCTAAAAGCCAAAAGATTCCCCATATGTCAAGTTTCCTTCTAATTATTACTTCTTTTATTCTCCACATTTTCTTCTTTTGGAAGTTGGAAAGATCTTTTAGATGACTAGCTATGTCGAGCTGTTGAATAATTAAACCTCTTTGTCTTTTCAAATTTATTTTACCCTTCTTTGATATTTCTTCCACTCATTCTATGCATAATTTGATGTAATGATGTGTAAATTGTAAATTGTTTGGTTCCTAATGGAATTGTGTCATTGATGTAATATAAGTTTTGATACTCAATTTAAAAATGGGTGTAATATAAATTGTTTTTAATTATTTGATATGGTTAACAAAGATATGGGTTAAAATATGGGAAAATTTTTAAAAGTAAGTAATTCCTTTTTTAAAAACAACAGCTATTTTGACAACGATTATAAAAATTAATCGTGGTTGTATATTGAACGTTCACCAGAATAATATAAATTCTAAAATGTCGCTGATGAGAATCGAACTTGGGACCTTTGGGTCTATCACAATGGTTGAGAAATCAACTGTTGTGATATCGTGTGCGCTTTTCAGTATACTACAACGGTCCCAGGACCGTGATTGTAAGTATAACAATACTCTACATAACAACGTCAAGACCTGCGTGATTATATATATCTTTTCCAACCGTTGTTAAATGTCTTTTTCGTAGTAGTGACTTTCCCAAGTAATGTGAGACTAACAACTCACACTTGCACATAACATTCTCCCCCTCAAGTGTGATTTCATCCATTATACTCTCTCTCAAATCAAAGTTCTTTCATCCACATACACTTATTATGCAGCTGCTGGCACTACAATGGGACACACTGTCTGACTACTACATTGTCAGAAAGACTCTCGATTCAAGGAGTCAATCTTTTAATTAAATAATCGACTATGATACCACTGTTGAATCATCATGAGGAGCATACCACTGTTAGGTCATCATGAGGGCATCCATATTGGGACAATAGCAACACTACATATTCACCTAAAACCTTAAGGTGATAAGTGTGTGTGTCATCTCACTTATAAAGTGCTCAACTTCCACTTTTCCAAACAATGTCGAAGTAACAACTCACACTTGCACATAACATATAAATGATCAACAAGATTTTAGTGAGAAGTTGGAGTCTCTCTCTCTCTCTACCTTAGTTGCAATTTAGTTGTACCTTTTCAGTTTAACTTAATCAAGTAACTAACTAAAATTAATTAATTAATTAATTTTCTTATTTAAATACAGTTTTTAAAATAATTTATAATTAATTTAATTAAAATATTAAAATGAAATATTTATAGGTTTAATTAAAAGCATGTCATTGATTATTTTTAACCAAGTTATATATATTTGCCACGTCACAAAAACCATTTCATAAAAAATGGAGAAAGACCACAAGATTGTAAACTCAATTAAAAGTATCGAAAATAAAAATTAATTTTGATTGAAATAAAAAAAAATCAAATATGCATTTCAGCCTAAATATTTAACATTTTAACTTTTATGATAATTAAATGGACTAATTTTCCTCGTGGAAAAATGAATAGTAAATGATAACAATTTATTTTGAAAATATTGGATAATTAGTAATAATTTTAATATGCTTTGATTTGAAATAAAAATAACAAAATATTAGGGCAGTCTTCTTCCTTATAAAAATAACGCTGGGCATAAAAACAGAAACCCTAACACAGCACACGCATCTTCTTCTTCTTCCTACAGCTACTTCTCAACTCACTGGTGACTAGAGATGGAGAAATCATTGGCTGCAACGGATGCAAAGGTTTGCCATCACATATATGATGATATTGCTTTGGTTATTTTGTCTAAACTTTCTCTCAAATCTTTGAAACGGTTTTCTTTTGCATGCAAATCATGGTCTCTTTTATTTCAAAATCCTTATTTCATGACTATGTTTCGAACAAATTTATCATCTAAGGATCATTCTTATTACAACGATACATCTATTCTCCTACAACATAGCTGTGAAAGTTACATATATCATGGACCTAAACTGTATTCTCTATTTGGTGAGAATTTTGAGAATATGAATAAATTAGATTGGCCAAATCCATATGAAGACCCCTTTGATTTTAACATCCATGGTTCTGTTAACGGCATTCTTTGCATTCAAGACAGGGGAAGACGTGAGGGCATTCGTTGTATTGAAGAATTGGGGAGATATGTATTGTGGAATCCAGCCACCAGGGAATTCCAAATCGCTCCTACTAGTCCTTTTGCATTTAAATCTGGTTGGGATCCCATGATTGATTTTCATGGATTTGGCTATGACCGAATCAGAGATGATTATAAAGTTATTCGGCATGTATATTTTTTTCCTAGAATTGATTATGAATATGAGATATGGAGAGATGGAAATGGTTCTCCGTTGTGGGAAATATATTGTTTAAGAAGTAATTCTTGGAAAAAACTTTATATAGATATGCCTAGACACTATTATCGTATGGGTGATCTAATGTATATGGATGGAGTGTGTCATTGGTGGGCAAGTGATACAGAAGATGTAGTTTATGAAATAAATGATGAAGTTTATTTAGTGTCATTTGACTTAAGCTGCGAGATATTTGTTAAAACATATATACCCTCAAACATGGATGATATCGATGGTACTGGTACTCGCATGATTAGAGGGTTAGTAGTCTTAAATGGAACAATTAGTTGTATTTCATATTATCTAAAGGCAACTACTTTTCACATATCAATTTTGGGTGAAATTGGGGTGAAGGAGTCGTGGACAAAACTATTCACAGTTGGTCCATTATCATGCGTTGAACATCCTATTGGAATTGGCAAGAAAGGCGATATATTTTTCAGGAAAAATGATGATAAATTAGTTTGGTTTAATTTAAACACTCAACGAATAGAAGAGCTCGGTATTAAAGGTGCGTATGGTTGCGAGATAATGGTTTACAAGGAAAGCCTTCTACCATTTCCAAAAATAAATAACTAGAAATTGAGGTAAGTGACTACTATTTTGATTCATATTAAAATTCTATAGACAGATTCTGCTTCATTGATTTTTCATTGTCAATTGTTATTCAATTGTCATTCTACTAATGTTCAACATTATATTTATTTGCTTAAATGGAATATTGAATTTATGCAGGTCTTTAATCTCTTATCTAACAAGGAGCTTGATTGGAGATCCATGTGTGGTGGCAGTAGGTTTTATCCTAAGAGATATATGTGAAATTAGGGATAATAGGTTTTGGCCCTATGAGATGTTAATGGCTGAAATATTTAATGTATTTTGTAGTTCTTCTAAATTCTATTGATGAATTTCTTAATGTCTATAGAAATCTTCTATGGCATTTAAGTTGGTTTATTTTATATATTTTATTAGTTTTTATACTTTTTTGAGATTCAGCGTATTATTTTGATGTCGTTTACTTTTCTGTTAATAGAGATTAGTATATTGTCATTTGGCCCTATGAGATGTTAATGGCTGAAATATTTAATGTAATATGTAGTTCTGCTAAATTTACCACATCTCTCTTTGTAGTGCTCCCAAATTGTGAGTTTGTGGCTAAAATTAGGAAATAGATTCCCTGCAGTTAAATAGTACCTGGAGGGTGATCTCAACCATTGAATTTGTTATGATTGTTTTATTTATTTAACAAACTTTAAATCTACACCACATTTGCTTAATCTAATGGTCTATAAAATCCTGATAGGGTGACTGTATGCTCCTCTGACTGCAAAGGACCACGGTTTGAGAGTTTGAAAAAAGATATATTTTTATACTCTTTGAGATTTAACATATTATTTTAATGTCCTTTACTTTTGTTATTAGAGCAATAGTATATTGTATTATTATTTAGAGCATTAGTATCGGAGTCGTCTCAAATTTTTGGATCGAGGTTCTGTATAGATTAGTTATAATTTATTTATGACAAAGTAAACCGAGACCCTATTTAATTAATATTTAACTATAGTTTAATTTTAAAAATTTTAAAACCCCGTGCGATAGTCTGCCTTAGACGCCCTCAAAGACGGCCACAATTCTACTACTAATTTGCATATGCTCTACACAAGGTTTTAAAACAAATGAATTCAAAATCTTGTGTATTTCAAAATATTTCTACCAAAGACTAATCACTGTCACCGCTTAAATATACAATTTTTGACATGTATTGCGCAACCCACGCGTGGTAAATGACAATTTTTTGTGTGTAAGTAAGATGATCTTAATGGAAAAACTAAGGGTTATCCAACTTTTTTACACAAAATAACGAGAAATCAACCCGACAAAAAAGATAAAAAAATTACCAACCAAATAAATTATTAAAGAAAAAACAATTATTTCACTTATTTTTTCAGTCAAAATATATATTTCTGACGTACCGAAACTACTTAATTTGTATATATTTTTTTTATAAATTTCTTAATAATAAATAAATATACTAAATTTATTGACTATTTATAATGATATTGCGCAACTCGTGCCGCACGGGTAGATAACAATAAATTTTAATATTTATACATAATATTAATTATAATTTTTTTTATAATAAAGTATAATACATTCTTATATTATTTTTAACTACACTGCGAGGCCCATACAAACACACTATAACAATGTTACGAGGCCCATACAAACACACTATAACAATGTTAAGGTTTTCGTTATATGCAAATATTATAATTTTGAATTGCACCTAAGAAACTTCAATTTAATCTTAGTAACTTTAGCATGACCAATTAGAAATATACATGATTTAGAGATCACATTTCATGAAATTTTCATGGCACTCATCCATATTGATCTATGTCATCAAATACATTGATGTCATGGTCGTAGGAATTCCCTCACGTTATACTACCACAATGATCTTATTATCAATTGTTCAATAAAGAATATTTTTCCATCCTATTAATAACCAAAATTTATAAATCAAATTTTTTCATTGCTTCTTATGTAGTATGCTCTTTAATCTAAATGAGGAGGTTCCGGATCTAATTGAGGGGAGCAAGGTAAAATTGAGTCCTAATGCATTGGGTTTTATAAATAAGGCTCAAGTTTGATAACAGAAACCCTAACACATTACATGCATCTTTGTCTTCTTCTTCCTACAGCCACTTCTAAACTCACTGGTGTTTAGAAATGGAGAAATCCTTGATTGCAGCTAATGAAAAGGTTAGTAATCACATATATGATGATATTGCTTTCTTTATTTTGTCTAAACTTCCTCTCAAATCTCTGATTCGGTTTTCTTGTGCAAGCAAACCATGGTCTCTTTTATTCCAAAATCCTTATTTCATGAACATGTTTCGAACTAATTTCTTATCTAAGGATCATTCTCATTACAATGATACATCTCTTTTCCTACAAGTTATTCCACTTTGGTTTGTGAATCCCAATTCCGCAGTTACACCTAGATTGTATTCTCTATTTGGTGACAAGTTTGAGAATATGATCGAATTCGAATTAGACTGGCCAGATTCATATGATAACAAATATTGTGAGTTTGGTATTCAAGGTTCAGATAGTGTTAATGGCATTCTTTGTATTCGAGATACAGGATTTGGACCTGGGGCCGAGCCTATTATTGAGGAATGGGGGAGATATGTATTGTGGAATCCAGCTACTGGGGAATTCCAAATCACTCCGATTAGTCCTTTTGCATTTGAGTCTCCTTTTCGGGCCATGCATCCCATTATTGATTTTCATGGATTTGGCTATGACCGAATTAGTGATGATTGTAAGGTTATCCAAAATGTAAGGAGTTTTCCTAGAGCTAACGAAGATGGACGTGAGGCATGGGAAATATATAGTTTAAAAAGTAATTCGTGGAAAAAACTTGATGTAGATATGCCTATCCGTTATCAGAATACTTTCGGTGTTGAAGTGTACATGGATGGAGTGTGTCATTGGTGGACTGAAAGTGAAAGTGAAACATGTGATGAAGTTTATTTGGTGTCATTCGACTTAAGCAATGAGGTATTTGTTAAAACATCCATACCCTCAAATATGGATGATGCTGGTATTGACATTGGTA
Organism: Vicia villosa; assembly: GCF_029867415.1. Lineage (NCBI taxonomy): Eukaryota > Viridiplantae > Streptophyta > Magnoliopsida > Fabales > Fabaceae > Vicia > Vicia villosa. Next base: position 88,797,790 of record NC_081186.1, on the reverse strand, counting down.
ATGATACTAGAATCGTATATAGATTCTTAATGGTGTTAAAAGGATCAATTTGTTGGATTTCAAATTATAAAGAGGAGGCACCTACTTTTCACATATCAGTTTTGGGTGAAGTTGGAGTGAAGGAGTCATGGACAAAACTATTCACGGTTGGTCCATTGTCCTGCATCGACTATCCCATTGGAATTGGCAAGAAAGGCGATATATTTTTCAATAGAAGTGATGATGAATTAGTTTGGTTTGATTTAAACACTCAGAGTTTTGAAGAGCTTGGTGTTAAAGGTGACCATACTTCCAAGATAGTGCTTTACAAGGAAAGCCTTCTACCATTTGCAAGAATCAGTGATTAGTTATTTTTTTAGCCAATTGAGGTAAGGGTAAGTGACTATTATTATTATGATTTTAAATAAAGTTCTGTTTTTCAGCTTTCTATCTATGTCTTGTAATATTACAGATATTTTTATTTTTTGCAGTATATGTATATGACTATGATTTTAAATAAAAGTTATTGATTTTCTGTTATAGATACAAATGATATATTTTCTTTTATTCTGTATGTTTTTGAATCATATTAAGTTCACTTTAGATGCATCTTTAGACTGATTCAGCTTCATGGATTTTCATTCTCAAATGTTTCTTAGTTGCCATTTTACTAATGTTCCGCAATATAGTTATTTGTTTAAGTAGAATATTGAGTAGTGTGGAATCAAGGGTTGGCTCCAACAAAAACAGAATGAAAATTAATCTATCAAGGAGTAGCAACTATGCAGGTCTTTATCTTGTGCCATTGAAATGGGGCTGGAGCTTGATTGGAGATCCATGTGTGGCAATAGTTCTATCTTAAGGTATATTAGTGATGACAGGGATTGGCCTTTGAAATGTTTATGGCTAAAAAAAGTAATAGATTTTGTACTTCTGCTAAATTTACAGTAGCCAGCCCTCTTTGTAGTTCTGCCAAATTGCGAGTTTATGGCTAAAATTTGGAGTTTGTGTAAAAAGAAGACCACAACTGAGCAAATATAGATAAAGATCTAAATGTCTACAGAAATCTTTGTTTGCCATTTTTATGCTGATCTAGTTTATTCTCATGTGAAAATCACTCTTAAACAAAATTCATTCTCATAATACAATAAATTAAGAATTCTTGTTTGTGATGACTAAATGACTCAGACTTGAGTCACTTAGTCGACTACATTGGATTCAGAATGTAATTCCCTTTATCGTCCCAAATTTTCTTTGTTATCAAGTTAAAAGATGAAATAAACAGAGACTTGTGAAGCAAACCTAGCAAAAGAATTGAAAGTTATTCAAAATACCTATAAAACACCTGCACCAATGTTCTTCAGATGTATAAAATTTTCAGAAAATCTCTAAAAAAAAACTCAAAAAAAGACGTAATTGTGTTCGACATGAACAAACACAACACTAAATTAACATGGCAGTATCTTCACGGAGCTTCATTCATCAAGTGTGTGTTGGTGCCCTTACTATCTTTCTTGAATATTATTTATTGAGAACAAATCCCTATCCGAGCCTTTCTTAACATCTTTCTAAATTATAAGATTATAATTAAGTTATGGTAAAACTTCAAAAATTAAAAAATTATGAATCTTTCTATAAAATTTGTATCATTCACATTTGTTATATACTTATTTAGTTTTAAATTTTGTATTAGAATTTGTTTGATAAGTTTCGGATTGAAACTAGTATTATGTGTGAATTGAGGTGGTAGACTCTTGTTGTGGTACTGCAAATTTTTGTGCGGTTCAATACGGAGTAGAGCTGCAAGGTGGGCGAGCAATCCTAAGCTTGTATTATGTGTGAATTGAGGTGATAGACTCCTTTAACGGTACTAAGTAATAAAGGTGAAACTAGTATTATGTGCAATTGAATACGGAGTAGAGCTCCAAGATTAGCAATTCAACGATTAAGACAGTAAAAAAAATTAGAGTAAAGTATGAATAATATATGTTAATTTAACTCTTACACATGTAAAATTATATATATAACTAGTAACTAACCCGTGCGTTTGCACGGGTTCTGGTACAGGACGCGCATTTGTTTTAAGTCCCCGCTTGATATCATAATATATTTATTATATAAAAATTAGTAAAACAAAAAAATTGATAGTATAAGTAAAAAAACAGTTAGACTGGATATTTGTTAAAAGTAAATATCGAGTAAAAGAAATCACTGTCCCAAAGAGGATACTTGCATACCAGATATTATGGAGGAGTTGTAATATATATATATATATATATATATATATATATATATATATATATATATATATATATATATATATATATATATATATATATATATATATATATATATATATATGTGTGTGTGTGTGTGTGTATTGAAGTATTTAAAATAAACGCACGGGTTCTGGTACGGAACGCGCATTTGTTTCAGATGTATATTTTTAATAGAAAAATGTCTGGTACCCGTGAAAAAATAATAATTGAATGTATAGAAATATGTCTGGTACCCGTGAAAAAATAATCATTGAATGTATAGAAAAGTGTCTGGTACCCGTGAAAAAATAATAATTGAATGTATAGAAAAATGTCTGGTACCCGTAAAAAAAATTAATTAAATGTATAGAAAAATGTCTGGTACTCGTAAAAACATTTAGATCAATAAAATTTTTTAATATAAAAAAATGTGAATAATAGAAGATAAAAAAATACAATAAAAAATAAAAGCTAAAAAAATTATGATGGAATGTCATGACATCAACTCATGACAAATTATTTTGATCAATAAATTCATGTCTCGTTATTAATCAATATTTAGATCAATAACTTCATGTCCCGTTAATAATCAATATAATACGAATGTATATAAAAAAGAAAAACAAAATTATTTAACCGAAAGAGTTTATTGAAAAAGAATATTTTAATTTATATATAGATTAAAAAAACGGTTCCCATTTATTAAAAAAATAATAAAATTTAAACATTTATTTAACACGCTATTAATAATATAATCCCTCTATCTCAAAATAATTATCTATTTATATTAATAATAATAAATAAATAAATAGTATTTGGTGTCATGACTCTTTCACCTCAATTGATTTTATCCCTTTAAAAAAATATCACTTATTAATTTAAAAATAAAATTTCATTAATACTTTGACTAACAATCATAATAAAATTGTTTTTTTGTTAATTTAAACCGATACAATATAAAGAAAGAATATGAGATTAGTGTATGTTCTTAAAAAAAAAAAAAAAAAAAGAAGAAACACGTAAAATATGCATCTGTGTTTATTTTTTTATATATAGATGTCTTTTTATTTAAAAATTTGGAAAAAATAATTAGTTTTTATAAAGATTTAAAAATACTAAGTGCTAATTTAATATAATAATATTTTATTTTTTATATAGCTGTCTTTTGTCTCAACTATGAATTTCATATAAATGATTTATAAACAAATATTTTAAATAATATAATAAAAATATGTTAAGTCATATAAGAAAAAGTCAAATATAATATTTTAAAAAATCATATAAACTCATTGTATTGTTATAATACTTGCAAGATTAAATCAATTAAACTCATTTGTTCTTGCTACATGGCTTGCACGTTTAAATAAATGGCTTGCACGTTTAAATAAATTAAACCCATAAAAATAGGGATGGACATATTTTTTTTGAACACATCATATTTCTTTAATATTTTGAGACCCACAAAGTGTACCTACTATGCAGTACTCAAGTGCTTTTAATATTTTAATACTCACATAGTGCAGTACTTAAGTGCTTCATTGTGATGAAATAAAGATAAATAAATAAATTTATTAGTAATATAATATAGAAAAAAAATTAGAAATGTGTGAAGTAGTTATAAAATATAATAATAAAATAATTTAATACTGAATTAATACACAATGATATATGAAAAAGTTATGTTAGGAAACAAATAATTTCTTCATTAATAATATAAGTAAAAGAATAAATATTACATAAATTAAAAAAGTATGGAAACACAAAAAAAGTGAGGTGAAATATTGTATTTTATTTTAATGAACAAACGTGTTATAATGGATTATCAATAATATATTATATTTTAACATCTATGTGTTATTACGCTATTGCAGATTAATTTTTCTTATATTGGTATAATATTTTTCGATAGTCTTTTTATATTGAAAAAAATGTAGCATTATAATAATTAAAACTACATTTAATTCGACAAATATCTTCCAACATAAGATTTATACAATAACTAATATTATAAAGTGATAATGGTGATAAAATATTAAAGATTTGTTTTTAGTTTTGTTATTTTATTTATAGAAATTCCATTATGAATAATTATTAACGAAAAGAATTAAAGAGAGATTTTGCACGTCATTTATTAATATTTATTCACATGGTAAAAAAGGAAAATTTTTACATGATTATAATTTTAATCTATTTTATTCTTGTGAATGAACTTTAATTAAAAATGACTGATATTGTTTAAAATTTTAAAAAAAAAATAATATTACCCCTACTAATTTTCTTTTAACACTAATTTTCTTTTAACAGGAAGTTAAAAAAATAAATCCATAAATTAGAGAACTAAAGTTGCATTTTACAATAAGTTTCAACTATTGCAATTTAAATAAAATTGATGAATAAATAAACCATTGAATTATATAAAGCATTATCATAACAGACCATTCAATTTATTAATGTTTCCATTTTTTCATCTTGTTTTTATGTAGTTATAGAGAAACTAATTTTTTTATCTTATTTTTATGCAGTTATGCAAAAAATTATAATTAAAAATCTTAAATATAAAGAAATAATTTTTCAAATCTATAAATAAATAAAACAGATCTATAATAAGAAATAAATAACTATCTTAAATAAAAATTAAATGGTGATACAAATATTAAATTGTTTTAATATAACTATTCGTGGATTCAATTGTTAATTAGTTTTTGCCACAATTATTTCTTGAAACTTCAAATCAATAATATAAATATGAGTTGAAAGTTTATCATTATGTTGAAATGAATAGCCTTAATAACTAATTTATTTGTATAATAGTATTTTTACTCTTATATTTAATTATAATTATGTTCTTTTATTTATATTGGAATACGGAGTTGAACATTTATTTTGGAATGCTTTCATTATATAGTTAGGGATAAAAGAGCATATTTGAAACTTTGTTCTGGTTATTTTTAAAAATAAAAAATAAATGTACTTACTTAATAGTAGTGGTCTCTAATAACATGAAAAGACAGAGATAGTTATGTAATAGACATGACTTTGGCTTGCCATATCACAGTACACTAAAACCTATCCTATAGTCTATTCTATAGTTTTTATTTGATTGAACCAAGGCAATAATTATCTCTTTTTGGAAAATTTATTCAAAAATGAATCTCAATTTTTAAGATATGAATTACTTAAAAATATGGTATGTGTATATTGTATTAACTTTGGTAAAATTTGCTATAAATGTTCTATTATAGTACTTTTATGACTTTTATTTGATTTCATGCTAAATCAATCAATATATTACTCCCTCCGTTTAATTTTATTTTAAAAAAGCAATATAAAAATGTTAATGTTGAATGTAGATATGTTTTAGTGTCAAACATTGTAGTGATTTATTATGATATTGTTAATATTAATTATTATTGTAATTATTATTTATTTTGAATATGTACCATCAAATAAAAAAAAAAAAAAAATTTTGAACTTTTATAACATTAAAAGACATATGTGATGATGAAAAGGTAAAAGACATACAGATAGATGTCATTGATGTGACTTTAGCTTGCAATAAACAACACACTATATACTAAGACTTATTATATAGTCTATTCTATAAATTTTCTTTGATACAACCGAGACATTAATTATCTCTTTTTATAACATTTTTTTTTTATTTTCAACAAAATTATATATATATATATATATATATATATATATATATATATATATATATATATATATATATATATATATATATATATATATATATCATTACAAATTTTATACTCTTAAATGCGAATTAATTATTATTTATATGGATCTCTTTATTTTGCATTTATAAAAAGAAAGACATATTTTAGAAAATAAAAAGATCAATATATTTTGTTTCTTAATTTACAATTCACCATCTAATATTTTCCTTAATATGGCAAAGCAATATAAATCTATCTGCCAAATCCAGACTTACCCTTGTTCCCCATTCATATGCTTGGTCCAGCAAATATGAATACTCCATTTCTTCAAAACACTTTTGCAGGGAGGAGAGATGCTCACTAAAGTAAACAGACAGGCAAACTTTTGTTAGATCTTTCGCTATATTATCGTTGATCATTGACCAAAGACCGATGCCTTTCTCTTTCTCGAAAGGGTATCGTAACACATGTACGTCGAAATCGCAAAACTATTTATAGGACTGCAACGCGGCTGTTATTTAGAATATTTATCATAGTTTAAGATTAACAAATAGATTAATTCCATATCCTAACTAATTGAGAGAAGGAAAATTAATCTGTTATATCAAAATCAAATATCATGTTTACTTCAAAAATTTGAGTCCACTGCAAAGCCAATGAATGAGAGTATTTATGGCCATAGCTACATTTTGATACCCCTTAAACAAAGAAATAGTAGGAAACATTCCAGATAAGCTATGCCTCATCCCATTATCTCTCTCTTCATCTTTCCTCCTAAAGCACCACGACGATACCTCGTTAACCTTTCCGAATAAACCATTGTCGTCGGTAACAACATCACTATGGAAAAACATGTGACTCCTGTAGGTGCAATCATGTTTATTTATCACCATTGGGTGCAACTAAGGACAATGGGAAAGACCTGCACCAAATCAACTGCTTTCCACATGAAAACTTGCAGTATGCCGCATAAAATTCGGTTCCGTACGATACCAAAATAAACGTTGAAGGATGGACAAATTACAAAATTGTTTTTGTCTATAAAAGCTACTTTCATCTGCAGAATCAAATAATTGTTGAAGTAAACATTACTATAGGAAATCAAAAAGGGATTTTAAGATACATAAATTAAAACAGAAATATGAGGGGATGAAACAATTGAAAAGGTGAGATCTTTATGCTTACATTGGTAGAAAATTCAAGTTGATCAAAGATGAAAATATATATTACAACAGGGAATTTATAGTCATGTTGGAAAGTCAGGGTGTGTTTTACGATGAAATTACAACAGGCATATGCAGTATCAAGAAAAACATACTTTGTCAACTGTATAGCCTCCTTCATTGTTCGATCATAAGCCTCTGCAATATTTCCCGAGGAGAATAGTGTCATATGCATTAGAACTGTATAGCCTCCTTCATTGTTCGATCATAAGCCTCTGCAATATTTTCAGTTTCAACATTTCAAAAATCACAATTGAAATTTCATTTTGATTCAAACATCCAAATTACAATTACAAACAAAATCAAACTCTAACCAATTTCAGTCAGAATCCATCTCAATCCTCACCACACTTTTGAAACTATCAAAAGGCAAGATTTCTACAAAATATAATCACACTAATTCTAACAAAAAGTCCTTCCAAACTCAAATTTTCAGCTTACAATTTCAAACAACAAACACACTTTTGTATTTGAATCTAACAAAAAGTTACATAGGAAATCAATCCCAACCTTCCATTACAAATCATCAAAGGATAGAATGATATGTCAGTGCCTAGCTATGCAGACAAAACAAATCATGTATGCAAGAAAAAAGTATCCTTGAGACCAGCATTTGGAAATTGAAAGAGAAATTATAGAATTATCAGTACACTTTTTAAAGATTCAATTTCTACAATAAATCGGTGTTATAGAAACCAAAAATCGATTTGAAATCGAAACAAACTTGTACATAATTGGAGGAAAGACATATCAAGTTCTTAAAGAACAACAACTATTAAAAGATGAAAACCTCCAACATAGTCAATTATGGTAATCGAACATATAAAACTCCCCGCAACAGCCATGGCACCATAAATCCCTGAAACAAAGCAACTCATTACAAATTTTGCAGAACAAATATCATTTACTTATACAAAACATTATTAAATTAACCTAAAATTAGGGTTTAAGGGACTGAAAAATTCAGACAAAGTTCATTCTGAATCTTACCACCACCACAGTCACTGACGGAAACATGTTGTTGCCACCGCAGATCGGCCACCGTGAAACTGAACGCCGCATATCTAACGCACATCACGATAACTATACAATCAGACACATTCAATAAAAGTATAGTAACAAAATCTTACCAACGGTATGGATAGTAGTGACGATATGAAAAGGGGATCTGAAAAGGTTCGGTAAAACGAATCGCTCTGGATTGCTGTGATTGAACGGTTACAGATCTGAAAAGGGTAAAACTAAAGGATATGAAGATTTTGAAATGAATGTAAAACAATAAAGTAAAAATCAAACCTCTAAAATCTGAGGAGAATCGGCGTCTTCTTCGTCGTATACATTCAACTCCGACCACAAATTCCATAGCTTGAGCAAACAAACCATCAACATCACGATATCATCAGCAACGTGTTCACCGTCTCCATCAACATCATATTCATCTGCACAGAAATCAGAAGAGAACAATATCAGAGAAAGAGATACAAAAGAAAGAGGAAGAGGAAGAGAGAGGTAGAGGAAGAGGGAGAACGTGGTTTTTTCAAAATAGAAGCAACCCTAGTGTTGGTAGTAGACAGCAAAAGCAAAAGCAAAGAAATGCAAAGGAAGTAGCCACATGGCTCTCTAAGAAAGCAAATGGGCAATTAGGTCTTTTCCAGAACATCTAACTTTCTTATATTGTAGATCATTAGATTTTCTTTGGAACAATAAGTAGACCTCCTTTTATTGTCCTACCCAAACACTACCTCAAAGTGCAATTGTTGAGAGTTTTCTCAACCTTTCATCAAGAATTTAGTATGATGGAAAAAATATGATTATGACAAACTTTTTAAAAATGGTGGATCATAGGGGCGCATTTGTTAGCATTTTATTTTAAAATTTTATCATCGAAAAAAAGAGCAAGAAGTCTTCCAGCGAATTTGAAGTGGCAATTTTCTACTTATCAGCACTTTGTGTTTATTAGAAAAAGAAAAATAAATATTGATTTACATAAAATACAATAAAAAATCAATGTTATAAGTGCAACAATCAAATCCAATCTTTCCTTTTAGATATGAAAAATCCTACAAATGGAGGAATGATTCACTAAATGTTCATATCACTTCTCTTTTATAGTGTATCACATCACAGCCCAATAATTCACTTTCAAAACAACCTAAATTCATTCATTCAGATGATATAAGAACACGAGGAAAACAATTCAAAAGGGCTTTAAAGAAATGACCCTGAATTCATGGTTTCACAACAATACAACTTCACTTTTTAAAAGATGTTTGGAACATGTGTTATGTTTGTAGAAAATATTATGGATTTGATTGCTAGCAGTAATCAACCTGTTTGCATTAATGAAGAACATCGGAACAGAAGCAACACAATCAGGAAGAGCAAATTTAACTCAACCAACCATATGGCCCAATATTCAAATGAGTGACACTAAAAGTATACTATAGTGTTACATTATTCTTCCCATTGCAGAAAACATTAGGCTCATCCTTCGAGTCTTGGCTAATGGCTATTGATGATAAAAGCTTCAAGTTCGTGCTAGCTTTTTCTTTGAAGGAGTGCTTCTCGATGTTGTTGTTGTTGTTGGCGTTGTTATTGCAGCTTGAGCAGCACCTGGTTTGGTAAACCAGGTAGTATAGAGAAACTGTTTATGAGCGCCTACATGGTTGCAAACAAGACGAAGCTTCTGTCTCTCTCTCATCCATCTCAAAACTACTTTCATGTGATTCTTGCTTGTCAAATCTTTCAGTCCAACTTCCTGGAAAAACATTGAAGGTGATTATAACTCAATCAGTCAATAGATGCCCAACAGATGCACAGATAGATGCACAGATCTGTAACATTCATACGGATTTCATCACAAGAAAACAAAACCCTGAGTGCATATAGATCGCGAGAAAATACTAGTCAATCTTCTGATTATTCATTTGTAGGAGAAGCAGTTCAAATTTCTAAATGTTACTCTGAGTGAGTGGTTCTAATACACAGTCTATAGTTATTTATGATGGTAAAATTCAATGTTAAACTCTTGATTAGTTTACATTCACCCTTCAAAGTAGTGACATTTTGCATTGAATTCAGAAATATGAGAAAAGAAACAATAAATACCCACTTCCATTATCGACATTGTACAAAGTCACTTCCCTCCACTATACAAACAAATGTTATGAAGAATTGACAAATTCAAATCCAAGAAGAATGAGCAAATATAGCTGATCAGTAGCAGGCGAAATGTCTCTTGTGAGTGAATAGCTATTATTCCTTGAAACCTTTCGGTGGATTACAAGTTTCTACAAAAAAAATAGAAGTAATCTGGTCTAGTGTAGTTAACTAATTATTGGAATATTTCCTTCGAGGCTTCGACACAAGAAAGAGATCTTGATTCATGCGAATAATTGTGTCCTGTTACTTTCAATAACCACAACAACAACCAAGCCTTATCCCACTAAGTGGGGTTGGCTAAATGAATCAACTTTTGCCATAATGTTCTATCCAAATTGTTAATCTAGAGATATTTCCGAATAATTTCTCTTATAGTCTTTTTAGGTCTACCTCTAACTGTCTGACTTCTCTCCATTTGATCTACTCTCCTTACCACAAAATCTACAAGTCTTCTCTCTACATGCTCAAACCCCCTAAGTATATTTTCCATCATCTTCCCGAATATAGTGTATTTATATTATTTTCCTAACATACAACACACCAACCTTCTCCTCAGCATAAAATATGGAAAGATTTAGTTTTCCCCCACTAACACCGTAGATATATCATATACGCTGCGTTGCTCCCAATCGCAGAAAATAGCAAACTTTCGAATACTGCTATTCCGCACTACTACACCGCCGTTATAACCACTATTTCACAACACTTTGTACTAAATAAGGTATCAAAGAACACTACTCATTTGTTCTAATTCTACTATGCTACATCACCACTATAGCAACTATTTCACAACAGTACATAGGTGTTTCAAAACTAACAATAACATCGCCTTATCTCACTAAGTGGAGTCAGCTACATGAATCAACTTTTGTCGTAAAGTTCTATCCATAATTGTGCTTCTATCGAAATCGGCAATCTCAAATCTTTCTTAATAACTTCAGTTACTACTTCAAAACAAAATTGACTAAAATAATGACATCAAATTAGGGTTAAAAAAATAGGTTGAAAAATGAAGAAACACCATGTGTGTTTGCTCATTTTCCATTCATCAAAACACAATGCAGCAACAATTTGATTATTTAATAAACTAGAAACAAATAGTATATATACAGATTAATCGATTAATGTGAGAGATTATGAACCTGGACGCGTTCCCATGTGTTAGAAACGGTGATTGGACCATGCTCCTTGACGATATCAAACAGCGCTCTGGTAATCGTCTGTCTCTGTTCCGGTGGCGTCGTCAGCGTCACCGCTCCCAGCTTTGGCTTCAATTTCTTTGCTGCATTTCTAATCGCCGTTCCAAACATTTCTCTACTCAAACCCTAATTTCTCACAACTCTACTTTTTTCTTCTAATACAGAGTGTATTCTGCAAACATTAACAATTCAATATCAATGGTGTGAATCAGTGAATTTCAATGAGATTTCAAAATGACGTTATTAAGGATTTGAAATGTGAAGTTACCTTAGTTTAGCTCTGGACAGTTGAGAGTTTAGCAGTTCTTTCACTTGTCTGTGCATTGATAGACAGTGGGAGATACGACATTGCATTTAGAATGGGCTCCGCTAGTATGGGTTGGGCCTTGCAGTTGCGTCTGAGAGTCTTTATTGAATCAGATTTGCTATTTGCACCTTCTGGACTTTTGCTGAGTGGTTATTATAATATTTATAAAGTTTAGGAGACACATTTTTAATGAAGCGGTATTTTATAGACTAAATTAGAAATTTATTGTTTGTAAATCATATTTTAACCGACAAAAATTGAGATTGTTAGGTAGAATTTCAACGCTAAATTTAAATATGGGTCATGCTAATGAGTGTATCTGGGATACTGGTTAAACGTTTTAAATAAAGAAAATATTATAAATTTTATGTATTGAATATAAATAATATTTATAAAAAAAGAGTTAATTATTTATGTTTTCAATGCATTGAATATATATATTTTAAATAGAAACATATCTTTTTTATTTTATTAAACAATGTTCAACTTACTTTTTAATTTGTTAAGCAGTGTTCGTTAGCATTACCCTTTAAATATTATTTGTGTGTAAATTTATAGTGATTATTATCCTGTTTATTAATAAAAAATTAATGATTTATTTTCTAATAGATATTGTATATATATAAAAACAAAAAGAATTAGAAAAAATAAATAATTGAATATAAAAAATAAACAATGAATAATTGATTAAATAATTGATGTGAAGTGGATCTTAAACAAAGATCGAAGTTGATGAATTTAGGGGTGACTCAATTCAATTTATATCGAGGTCTTATCATTGGACCGACACTAGATGAAGATGGTATAGGATATAGTTTAAAATCTCTTACGAAATAATAATGAATTTTTTTTTACATGGGAGGGTTAAAAGTCCAAAAGACAAATTAGATTAAAACTACACGAACATTTAAGTCTCTAAATCGATCAACATTTAACAACAAATTTCATAGCATTTGACCCCTATATTATGGTTAAGACTCATTTTGCCTAGCCCATCAGCGCATCTATTTATTTTTCTATAAACATGATTGAAATGTACCTCCCAATTTAAATTCAGCATGTTCCTAATTTCTTTAAGTGTAGTCTTTCCAGAATGATCCTTTATTTCGTTTCTATTGATAGCTTGGTATGTATCATGTTATTTATATGAAACTCAACCTTTCTATGGTCTTTCCCAAAAACAATCTTAAATCTCTCACAAACACCATGTAACTTTGCCATAAGCACCCCCTTGAGCATATATATTTAGAGAAACCTCTATATCAAGATCATAGAACTCCTCTACACCCGGCTTCTCCTTGCCCCCGTAATTGCGCCATCCATGTTGACTCTAATTCAACCTTGACTAGAAGCAGTCAAATGAAACTATTTAATATGTTGTCGCATATGATGAAGCTTGTGAGTCATAATAAAATTGTGATGATAGTCTTTGCAAGTTCTTTTATTTTCTACAACTAAGTTGGTGGGCATGATGAACTCTTCATTATGCTTCCTCAAATTTGTCCAGAACCAATAGTGAAAGGTGGTGGCCCAAAGATTCGTCCAGGTCTTGTTTATAGTATTTAAATTAATATTGATCAAAAACTGCATATTACAACTAAAAAACATACCAATATTATGAAGGTGTGTCATGTTTGTCCAGGTCTGCCTTGCATATTCGCAGTCTCTCGAAGCATGCAAAACTGTTTCTTCCTTGTCCGGACAATCTTCATTATAAGGCCGACCTAGGCATCTTCTTGAAAGCCACTCATTTGTAATGATGCTCTCGTGTTTAGCTTTGGTACAAATATTTTTCAGATGAGCTTCCAAGATTATGTGATGTTCTACTCGTTTTAGATCTCATTAACCAGCTGATAAACACTTGCCACACTAGAAATACCCGCCTTGTTTACTTTCCAGCAGGAGACATCCTTGCAGTTTTTAGGTTTAGGAGGAGGTAAATATATAATGTCATTAAGGATATTGTCTGGAAACAAATAATAAATGTAGTACTTGCTAAAAGTATAAATATGTGATAATTTGTTGTGATTAAGGATTGTCAAAGACTTTAAGGTTTGTTGTGTGATGAAGAGCTAGCTCAAGTAGGATTGAAAAGCTTTGTATGTGTTTTTTCTATGTTAAAGTTAGTTTGTCATTCTCAACTATGATTTGAAGTATTTATAGCCAGGTTGTGCCTAGATCCAAGGCCTCCTTTGGAAATAGAAACGACTTAGGGGATGAACAATTGTCTCTAATATTTAGGAAGGGTGGTTAACTCTCATGACTCCTTCTGCGTCGTTTTAGACCAAACATACGTCATCCCCATAGTCATGCGATATAGACACAATATGAGTAGCATATCTGAAAAAGAGGCGTTTTATCCCACAACACATACCTCAGTCGCACCTCCTATAAACCTTTTGAAATACACCACTACAAATTTACAAACAACCATGATCTTAAATATATAAAAGATTAAGACATTTCAAATAAGAGTAATTAAAAAAATTATATTTTATTTATTTATTTATCTAACTTGAACTTATATAAATAAATGATTTACTAATTTATTTATTTATAAGATGTATTGAATCTATTTTTAATTTATTTTATAAGCTGTTTAGAATTTTATAAAATAGTTTGAATTTAGTATAACTAGATTGCCGGCCCGTGCTTCGCACGGGTATATTAGAAATAAAATTACATTTTTTCATAATAATTTATATTTAATTTTTTATTTGCATATAAATTTATTTTGTAGGCCATTTAGATTATGTTTATAATTATATTATTAAATTTTCAATGTGAAAGACAATAAATTAAAAAAAAAAATTACTTTTTAGTCAATTATATGTGAGATTAAATTACACATATTTATATTATATCTACTTACATATATAGACATATTACCTAGACCTTTATTTGTATAAAAATTTAATTTATAGTATTAATTTTGAGGCTATGTATATAACTTGTGTGTTGCACAGGTTTTAATATAGTATAATTATATGAACTTTTTCGTTCAATGAAAAAATATAAATAAAATTTGTTGACATTAATATATGATTGTATATAATTTTTTTTTCTCATTTATTTGATTTCTTTTTATCTTTTTTATTACTATTATGTTACTTTTTTCAAATATTGTATTCTCATCATTACTTTAATTATATTTCAAAGGAAATAATAATTATATATTATAGGAAGACAAAATAATATAAATTAAGAGATAATTTTCATGGTCGAATTAAATTCCTTACAAATTATTTTAGTTGTTTTTATAACATGTAATATAATTTTTGATTCATGCACTTTATTATTAATTGTGCACCTTAACTGAATGTATGCGATCATACTATCAATTTGATCAAATGCTTCTCCATAGAATTGTGGGAAATAAAAAAATATAATCTCAATTAAAATCGCAATATAATAATAATTTTTTTTTTTTAAACTCAAGCTTAGATATTTTAATAGAGAGGTGTAGATAAATTTCAGAGATAACATGGGTAAGATCATACAAAATCATAAGATAAAATTTTTATTAACATATTTATTTTATTTTATAAAATAATAATTTATAAACATTTTAAAATCAATTAGATACACATTATAATAACAATAAAATTCATTTTTATCATTCTCATTATATCAAGTGAGTCACAAATACATCTTTCTCAATAAAATATTGACAAATTATACATTTTTTGTAATTTAGCCAATTATTTATTATCTATCATAAATTAGTTATATACATTTTTTATTATTTGTTTTTAGATATTTGGATATTATATAATTATATCAATTTTATTAATCTTTTTATATTTTTTATTTGTATTTATTATTTAGAAAAGCTAAGTAATTCATGTTAATATAAATATCAAATAATTTTATTATTAAAAATAAATAAATAAAAGAGAATAATTAAAAAAGCATAATTTTTTAACATTGCAATGGGATTTAATACATTAAAGAATGTTAAATGGGATATAAATTATAAAAAATTTATAACTTATTTATTTGACAATTTTTTTAAATAAAACTTATTTGATATTTATATTTAAATTAAATATATATTTATAATTATTATTATTATTATTATTATTATTGGAGAATTAATGACTTTTTGTATAAAAAATGAGAATTAGAATAATAAGATATAATAGTGCTAATTGATTATTATTATTATTATTATTATTATTATTATTATTATTATTATTATTATTATTATTACTATTTTTAATTTTATTATTAGTTAAATGGCTTTTTGTATAAAAAAATGAGAATTAGAATAATCAGATATAATAGTGCTAACTGAATATACTATTATTATTATTATTATTATTATTATTATTATTATTTTAAATATAATGATTATTATTAATACTGGTGGTTTAATATTATTATTATTTTTATATTATTATTATAAATATTATAATAATAATTATTATTTATCTTAATATAGAGTTTGTATAATTAGAATTTGTACTTATAATTAGAATTTTTATTAATAATTATTAATGTAAAATCAATTTTTAAAATAGTAGAATTAGGATTGATATTAGAGTGACATGTGTGAAAAATTGCCAAGATTTGTTATCATGTTGACACATGGCTAGGGTTGCAATCATCATAACCTTGCATTTATATATAAGATTATAAGTAGAGAGACATGGTTATAAAGAGAAGGGGGATGAATGAGGTAATGTGTCATGTGACTATGACGAGTAACGAGTCAGCGCGTGTCTTCATGACGCAATAAAGTCGCGTGGCACGTCAACACTCAACATACAATTCTGAAAAAGCTTCTATCCCTAAACTAAACAACTCTCTCACTTTCCTCTTTCTCTTCTTTCTCTCTTTGTCTTCTTCTCTTCCATCTCAAATGTGGAGTTTCTTCTCCTTCTTCCACTTCTCTGTTTTATAAATTTTCACTCAATTTTTAACTCACTCAAATTGGTAAAAACATGATTTTTATTCATTTTTTTCTTTAATTTTTGTTTTATTTTCCCTAAAATTGATAATTTGAGATCTCACTTTTTCAGGTGAATTTGGGGAACTTTCATTTTGAAATGAATAAAGGACAGTCACCGGAGCCTCTTGATTTCTTCATCTGGACTGTTGAGGTTCATTATTTCGTTTACTCTTTTTAATTGTTGTTAATTTATTAGTTAATTAACTGTTGATTGTTGTGTTGTGTAGAAAAAAACTATGATTTATAATCAGATCTTGTTTAGATATAACTCTGTGTTGAATTTGCTGTATGGTAAATTAGTAATCTGAGTTGTTATTGTTTCTCTAGTTAGTACAGACACCTCCGGAAAAAAAAGGTGTGTCCTTGGTAGTATCAGCTCCCTGAAACCGACACCGACACTTGTGATTACGTTTAATTAATTTAATTTTTCAAATTAATTATTACCGGTGTTAACATGTCGTGTTAACAAGTCAGCAGTGCCAGTGTCGTGTTTCTGTTGTCCGTGCTTCATAGTAGTTTCTTACTTTTATTAATTAATTGATTTGTTTTTTTAGTAAAGTTTTGTTTTGTGTGTTGATAGTATTTTCTATGTTGAGATAGTTTTATTAGCAATTTGGTATGATGTTTGTTGGGTATTTATGTTTCTTTTTCATACTTGTTTAAATTATGACAAATTTGGAGTAGAGTTTTGGTTCTTGGACTATTTCATTAGACACAAAGCTTAGGTTAGCTAGTTGAATTTGAGATAAAAGTGATTCGTTTGATCTTGTCTCTTGAAAAGTCGAATGTGATATTGAAAAGTCGAGTTGGCTAGAAGCATGGTCCTGGATAAAACATTATGGCAAAAGCTGATTCATGTAGCCGACCCCACTTAATAGGAAAAAACTTGGTTGTTGTTGTTGTTGGAACTTGGTGGGTGGTGTTCAAGTCCATTCAAAGAAATAATTTGCTAGTCAAGTTTATGCGTACCCTATTGAGCTTGCTTGTGAATCTCACGACCTTTGTAAGCTGTAGTTTATGTTTATGATCACAACTTATCTGGTTTTAAGTTAAATTCCCAATTAATGGTCGACAACTTTGTTCAGTTTTTTTTTTCCGTTCGATTTGACATTCAAAATTTAAATTATCAATTTAAATACCGAGTTGTTAAGAATTAAGATTAATTTCTACAACACAATAATAATTATGTAGTTTTTTAGTCTCACGGTGTATGCCCCCACGTTTCTGTAGCATTGGAAGGTGGAAATCTTCATCTTGATGAGTTCCCATTCCCAAACAACGCTGTCAATATGCATCTTTTTGAGATATTTGCAATTATGTCTTTAGTAAAAATTATAAGAGAAGTTATTAAGAAAGATCTCGAGATTAACGATTTGGATAAAAGCATGGTCCTAGATAGAATACTATGGTGGAAGTTGATCCATGTAGCCGACCTCACTTGGTGGGATAAGACTTGGTTGATGTTGTATGTCTTTGTAATATGGAATGTGAAACTAGAGACTAGTTTATTGTGGTTATGCCCTAAGTCTAGGTCTTTATCGATGATATGGCAAGCTTATGATTTATACTTGTCACTGTTCAGTTAACTAGGTTGCTAGAGTCCTGTTAATCTGGAGTGTAAACTTTTGTGTTTGTGTTTGTGTTTGTGTGTATGTGTGTATCATACCTGGAATGGTAATTTTATGATTTATCCTTGTCAATCTACTAGTACTTTGATGTTGCATTATGTGTGTCAAGATCTCAAAATAGAAGTATGATTCTGCCTATATATTTTTTATTGTTTGAGCACTTGCTTACCCAGGGATGTTTCATAGGTATAGATTCTACATAGTAGTTAATGCTCTGTGCTCAATGGTTGCTATAACGTGGTAATTTTGACTAATGTGCGTATTTTTTGTCTGTTTTATCAGGATGTTGGCATGTGGCTGGAGACTATAAATCTTGGTAGTTATCGGCAAATTTTTAGGGAAAATGGTGTTAATGGTGAATACTTGGAAGGGATGTCTATGTTCACGACTGAACAGATCCTTCGTTTCATTAGACGTTGCCACATGAAGTGGGGAGACTTCATCACATTATGCAAGGAATTGAGACGGATTAAAGGTTTCCTTCTCTCCCTTGAACAGTAAAATACAAAAACATGCCATTAAACTCTCATTTAATTTTTTTTTACCAATCTGTTTTGAGCTCTTCGCCATATTAGGTAAGGCCCCTACATCATCATAGTGATAATCTGTTTCATTTCATGCCATTTATGAAGCCTAGATACTCCAAAATTGCCTGCGTTTTGGTTTCGTGCTGTAACTGATATCAATACACATATGATACACCTATATACTCATACAATGAGTATCATCCGACTTTTTAAATCTTGTTAAAAGAAAATATTGATCGATACGTTTGGGATACCTCTTCAATACGTTTGGGATAAACTTTTCTTAAAGCTTTGTTGTACAACCTTGTTCTTCATCATGTTGTGAGTGGAATATGAGTGCATACTCCTTTATTCATTAATTGGTTGTGGGGTATTAGTCAAGATGTACAATCAATTTGATGATGATGGTGATGGTGATGGTGACCACATCTTGAATTGGAAGTACTATCTCCTAGTGAATTTGACTTGCCTTTTTGGATGATGAGAACGGTGGGGTGAAAATGATACAATTGAATATTAGTAAAAAAAAAAAAAAAAAAGTCAAAACTTGTTTTAAATACAACTATTTTTTTACGACACTTTGACATTGGTTGGGGAAAAACACATCTATGACATATTTACAAGGAAAACAACATATTTTTAATATAGACAAGAGAAAGATACAATGTATTTGCTTTTATGAGTTTTATCTTATGAGCACAAGTATCTTTTTTGCAAGATGTATCATCATCTGCATATATAGTTATACATGAATAAAAAAGTTTCTACAAATATTTACGTGTTTATGTAAAGTATGTTTAATATTTTAAAAATCTGTGTTAATGTATTTATTCTGAAATCTTATATTTAGATTTTTAGAAATATTCTGTTATGTATCAAGTATTTGGGCTTCATAGCATTTAAGCAATCTAAGGAAACATGAACATATTAGATTAGAGATTGAA
Organism: Vicia villosa; assembly: GCF_029867415.1. Taxonomy (NCBI): domain Eukaryota; kingdom Viridiplantae; phylum Streptophyta; class Magnoliopsida; order Fabales; family Fabaceae; genus Vicia; species Vicia villosa. Next base: position 88,777,929 of record NC_081186.1, on the reverse strand, counting down.
GTATGTCTTAATGCTATGTTTGGATAGGAATTAGTATAGAATGCAATGGAATGAAAATACCATACCCCTTTCTTTGTTTGGATATTTTATGATAGAACATATCAATATTAAAGATTCCATTCCATTATTTTGGAAGTGTATGGAACAGTTAAAGGATTGAAATTGATTTCCTGCATCCATTATTAATACAGTTGTCACTTTGATAGAGACAAGACAACCATCAACATGTTCTTTCTTATTGATTAACACTTTTTTTCTAACATTGTTAAGCATATTCTAAATGTATATTACAATTAGACTTTTCAAAACTCAATTGTCAAAACATCATCTATTTGAACATGTGACATGTTTAATGGATAAGGAGACATGAAAAGTGCAGATGTTTCTTCTGTGGAACTAGATACCTTGTGTTTTATTAAACTTCCCCTAACTTCTTTGTGCCGTCGTTCGCGTCTGTAGTGGCTTGTTTGAAAGGGGACCAAAAGGTGCGACGGCCGTGGTGGGCACCAGCATGCCTGTCAACAGTGTTCTTAAAGGTTGCAAAATCCAACAGACAGTCAAGAGTTGTTTCCTTGAAATTGGAACCATGATGAATGATGATACTGCACAACCTCTGAATGTGTTTACATATAGCAATTTTCTCTCTGCCTAGACAACAGAATATAGGAAAGAACTATTTTTAGCTTTTTCTTTTTTTCTAATTTCAATTCCAAAGCGTGGCTGTTTATTCTCCTCTGGAGAAATCTTATGTAGAAGGTCGGTCCTCTTGCACTAAAATCTGGTGCTGTGTAATTATGTATTATCTCCTATATGAACATAAATACAATATATATGTTGTTTTCTTCAAGTTTAATTTAAATATCTGTTTTCTACCTTCTACCAACACTCAATGTGAAGAGTAACTGATACATTGTGCTGCATATAACTTCTCTGAAAAACTAGATTTCAACACTTGTTTAGATCCTAAACATGCGCTCCTAATACATGAATTATGGTGCATTTTCTGATGTAGTCTTGTTACTAAGAATCCTATTACTTGGAAGGTGTATTAGAAGAAAGAAAGGTGGGACAGGAGAGAGAAAAATAGGGGGCCGGTGAGGTGGCAGGCACCACCACCTGATTATGTTAGAGAGTATATAGGTAAATGAATTCCATTAAGTTTTGTTTGGGATTTTGAAGGGGAGGGTAGAGTTTTGAAAAATATATTTTTTTAAATACCTAGAAAATCAATATTTAAAAAAAAAAAAAAGATTTGTTATAGAATGATAAAATTATGTTTATCATCTACATGTTTTTAACTTTTGCAATATTTTGCAATACTATAAGAATAAAAATTATATTTGAGCAATTTGTTAAAGTCTTCTAAAATTCTTCAAAATTCTCGTCCAATATAAATTTTGAGTCCTTTAAAATTAGTGAATTTTTATGCTTTTATGAATAAAAGCAAATCTTTCAAAATCCTTCCAATTAAAATTCTTCTAATATTTTAATTTAATCATTCTCTTTTCTTTTTTTTTAAGTCTTTCCCTCCATTTTCCTCCAAACTTCTAAACAAAACCCTAATGTGGGCAAATGATTGACCGGAGCTTCTACTATGGTATATTCATTTTGAAAGAGCAATATACTTTTGGAGCTTATACTATGGTATATTCATTTTGAAAGAGTGTCGCTATTTTAGAAAATGGGTCAGCCTGATCCAAACCACTTTGGTCCGGAGGGCCAAAACATATTAAGGGGTTTAAGTGTGTCGACCAGATTATTTTATGGGCTACCAAAAATGAGCTTGATCCAGATTCTAATAGGCCTTGTGACCCGATGAGCCAGTCAGTCCCTTATTTTAATATTATAGTTTTAAATGTATAGAAAAGATGTAATTGATAAAAGTTTATTTTAGATCCTCTCTTGCACTTTTTATCTTCATTCATCTCATTTCTCTTTATCTCTCTTTTAATCTCACTCCCTCTTCTTTATAAAATCATTTTCTCTCAATCTCTTGCAAGAGCATTGGTTTCTCTGAAAGCGGATAACTGAACCCATTGCCCTCAAATAATACTGTTGACATTATTAAAGAAATACATTCTTGTTTTATCCTTACTCACTTCATGGCTAAACATATTACAAAAATTATCCAAAATATGCACAACATATTTTATTTGTCTTGCAGTAGCTTCCCCAAATAACAACAAATCATCTGCAAACATAAGGTGAGACACCACTGGACAATATCTCTACATCTTAATAGATTTCCATTCTTCTCTATCCACCACACTTGAAATGAGATGAGGTAGCTTATTTATGTAGAGCACGAACACGTAAGTAGATATATGATCTCCATGACGAATCCCTTTGCTAGGACGAAAAAAATTAGATCTAACTCCATTCCACTTGATATTAGTTTCCACATATATTTGTAACCACACATAATAACGTTAACCATTTTTACCGACAACTTAATCTCTTCGAGGCTCTCTAAATAAACTCTCAACTTAACTTATCATATGCCTTAGATAAATCAACTTTAATAGCAAAGAACCCTTTCTTACCTTTTAGTTTATTCATACTATGCACCGCTTTTTAAGCCACCATGATATTTTCATAGATATTTCTTTCTGGACCGAACCTGGTTTCATAAGGCGATACCAAATTATGGATGCACTCTTTAAGCCTCTCAACTATCACTTTACTCACTATTTTATAAATCAAGTTACAAAGAGAAGTTGGTTTGAACTAATTCACAAATTCATATTTATCCACCTTAGGAATTAAACAAATGTGAGTTTTATATATCATTCATAAGTTACTAGTTCTCACACATACTAAACAAAATTACACACACTCTTTTTCACCACATTCCAAGATTTTTGATAAAAACCTGCATGATAGTCATTTGGACGGGGAGCCTTCCATAGATTCATCTTGAAAAGAGCTTGCTTGATTTCATCATCCTCGATATTCTTGCCCATTCTCTTTTTAACTTCCTCTTATAGCAAAGGAAAAGAATAATCAGTTTCAGACTATTCTTGCATATGACTTTGCAAGGAAGACAAATCCTTATACTAGGATGTAAGCAAAAGTAGCCATTTGCTCATGATCGTTTATCCAAAATCCACCACCATTCCTTATCATAGTAATTTTGTTCTTGCACTTTTGATGAACAACTTTAATGTGATAATATTTAGTATTCCGATTACCATCTACAAGCCACTCTGTCCTAGATTTTTGAAACCACATGAAGTCCTCCTTCCTCAAAATCTCACTCATTTCTTTTTGAAGATTATTTTTATGGATTTTCAATCATCTAAAATATAACATTCTTCATGAATCTCCGAATACCTGCAATTCTTTTAAAGAGTTATATTAATCTTTTCAATAAAGCATCCTATGTGTTGAACTTCCAATCTTCAAGACCTTTTGATTTTTTAGATTTATCAAAATAGGTAAACCTCTTTTTTTTAAACGCTTCAATATTCTAATTTTCAATTAAAACGATCGTTATAATTTACTAAAAAAATGAGTAAACATTTCAAACTAATTTACTACAAAAATGAGTTAACATTTCAAACTAATTTACTATATTTCGTAAATCATAATTTGTATGGCAAAAATATTTTTTTGCAATACTTGTTTTTAACTTCGAATCAAATTAATTAAACCTTGATAAGATAAAAACAATGGAAAACATCACCCACTAAATTTGATTTCCCTCTCTTCATTCAAACGTTTTCTTTCTTCCTTCCTCAACACTACTTGAGCTCAGTGTAACTGTAACCAAAACCCTCCATAAACCCTAAATTCAAAATCCACCATGTTTTCTTGCGGAACTAAGAAGAACAGTGCTCGAGAGAAAACTCGCACTCAAACACCACTCGATTCTCATTCTCCAGCTACTCCTTCATCTCTTCGAAGAAATCTCTTCAATGATAATGAAATCCCCAATCGCCCTCACACCGGAACTCCCGCTCCTTGGACTCCTCGCTTATCCGTCCTTGCCAGGTATATATCTCTCTATCTCCCGAATCTGAATTCGGTTTCTCGATTTTCATTTTTCTCATTGATTTGGATATTTTTGTATGCGTAGGGTTCCTCAAGTTAATAGAAATGGAAAAGAAGATCACACGGATCCGATTAAACCTGTTTTTGTTTCCGAGTTTCCGCAAGTTGTTTGTGATGAACAAGCTTCCTCGCCGCACAAACGAGTTCTCTGTAAGAACTTTTGCGTTAATTAATGAATTAAATGTAGTTTTTGTAATTTCGTACTCATTTATTGCTAAGTAGACAAAATTGATTTTGACAGAATTGAGTTTTTGGTAGAATTGATTTTAACAGTTTAGCAGAATTATTTATGTTTGGATGATACATTTATGTAAAAGTGAGTTGAAGAACAAATTTCAGTGTTAAAATCACATTTAAACTCATAAGATACTAATTCTAGCTTCAAGTTGAATCGATTTTGGAGGCAGAATCAATTTTACTTTAGAAAAACCAAACACCTCAAATCACTTCAGAATCAATTCTGCACCTCTATAATTGCTTTTGACTCTTCCAAGAGCCAAGCCAAACATGCTATAAGTTGTTTTGATGTTTTTTTAATGTATGATGTAATGCAGTTGAAGACTGCGGCGGGTCGGGTGGGATTGATAAGAGTACATCACTTGCTTGGATTGTTTGTGGAAGCAAGGTTTTTGTTTGGAGTTACTTGTCGCCTGCGTCTTCTATGAATTGTGTTGTTCTTGAGATTCCTCTGAATGATGGGGATGTTGCTGATTATGATGCTGGTAGTTGGTTGGTGTCTGTGGTTAATTGTGATAGTTCATCTTTTGGGTCAAATAAAGTTGCAAAACATGTTGCAGTTGTTTTATGTAATAGAAAGACACGGGCTGTTATATACTGGCCGGATATCTATTCTCAGTCAAGCAATGCTCCGGTTACTAGTCTTGCGTCTTTTGACGAGTTGGAGGCTGTTGGTGATAAAACACCGTTTAAGAGGCAGACGCGGCAGAGTAAGCAGGCGACTGATTTGAATGGACTGAACGTGTTTAACTCTGTTATTGCTTCTGCAGTTCCCAGTTATACTTTAGCATGTGTTGCTCTTGCTTGTAGCTCAAGTGGTGAGCTTTGGCTGTTTGAATGCAGTCCTACTGGCATTCGTCGAAGGAAAGTATATGAAAATATTGTTAATTTTTCACACGAAGGGGGTGATTTGGGTAAACTCGTGAGCAACAAAGGGTATCCGAGGTCTTTGACATGGCGTTTTCCACATCATTCTACTAAGGAATCAATTAGGCAGTTTTTGGTGTTGACAGACTGTGAGATACAGTGTTTCGGAATAAAGTTTACTTCTGGTATGCTTGTTTCTAGACTTTGGTCTCAGGAAATAGTTGGAACAGATGCTGAGCTCGGCATTAAGAAAGATCTGGCCGGTCAAAAGGGAATCTGGCCTCTTGATGTGCAGGTAGATGATCATGGTAAAGTAATTACCATTCTAGTTGCAACCTTTTGTAAGGATCGGATTAGCAGTTCAAGCTACATGCAGTATTCTCTTTTGACCATGCAGTATAAATCAGGATTGGATGTAGAAAATACAAATGAGAGGATTTTGGAGAAAAAGGTTCCCATTGAGGTGATAATTCCAAAAGCTAGAGTTGAAGATGAAGATTTTTTGTATTCCATGAGGCTACGAATAGGGGGGAAGCCATCAGGGTCAAAAGTCATAATATCTGGCGATGGAACAGCAACTGTTTCCCATTATCATAGAAATGCTACACGTCTCTATCAATTTGATTTACCATATGATGCTGGGAAAGTACTAGATGCTTCAGTTCTTCCTTCTGCAGATGATTATGAAGAAGGTGCATGGGTTGTATTAACAGAGAAAGCAGGAATATGGGTAATACCAGAGAAGGCTGTCGTACTTGGAGGGGTTGAACCCCCTGAGCGGAGCTTGTCACGCAAAGGCAGCTCAAATGAAAGATCTGCACAGGAGGAGATCAGGAATCTTACATTTACTGGTAATTTTGCTCCAAGAAGGGCCAGTTCTGAAGCATGGGGTACGGGAGATAGACAAAGGGCTGCTTTGAGTGGGATTACACGTCGAACTGCACAAGATGAAGAATCAGAAGCTTTACTGAATCATTTTTTCAATGAATTTTTGTCATCTGGGCAAGTTAATGGGTCCCTTGAAAAGCTAGAAACTTCTGGTTCATTTGAACGGGATGGAGAAACCAATGTTTTTATGCGGATGAGCAAATCAATCATTGATACCTTAGCTAAACATTGGACAACAACCAGAGGTGCAGAGATTTTGTCCATGGCCGTTGTTTCCACCCAACTTGTGGAAAAACAGCAGAAGCATCAAAAGTTCCTTCACTTTCTTGCCTTATCCAAATGTCATGAGGAGCTTTGTTCGAGGCAGAGTATGGAATTTGTAATCTATTCTGCAGAAGTTCATGTTTTGATTTAATTTTCAAACCACCCCTTTCACAATACTGCCATATTCAGCTAACTTATTTGCTTGTGTTTCAGTTGGTTGTTCCTTGATGTTTATGGTTTCATTAAAAACAAAATAAATGAGCTGCCTAATACTCCCTCCGTTCCTTTATAATTGTCACTTTTTAAGTTTTTTCACATACCAAGACAAACAATGATTATTGTTACTTTTTAAGTAATGATTGTTCTTTTTCCAATAATACCCTAAACTTTTTAATACTTTATTTAACTTTTTCTCTCTCTATCATAATGATTAGGGGTAATTTTGACAAAACAACAAAAATACTTTCTTGATCTTTGAAACGTGACACTTAAAAAGAAACAAATTTTTTTCACAAAAGTGACAATTATAAAGGAACGGAGGGAGTAATAACAATAGGCTGATCAGTTTATTACAGATTTTGCAAGTGGTAAAATAATCATACTTGAAAAAATTATTTGTGAAGTATGCTGTAAACAACTGTAGGGAGTGTTTTTTTTCCTTTCATTGATTGCATATTTGTATAAATTGATTATATCCCTAATAAAAGCTTTAAGGGAGTGAATAAATGAATAGCTAGATGGTTTTTGTTTAGACTTTAGATTTTAGACATGCATGTGGATTATAAATTCTGGTTGGCATTAGGCCTTAGTTTTATCTGAGAATAAATTATGATTGAACAAATGATTTTGTTTTCTGAGCCTTTTCTTAGATTAAATAAATAAATAAATTAAGGTTTAAAATAAATATTTATAGGTTCGGGAAACAAGGAAGAAAATCTATGTAGTCAACAACAGGTAGACATTCTGTAACGAAGTTATGTTTTCTCAATTGCCAGGACATGCCTTGCAAATTATCTTGGAGCATGGTGAAAAGTTATCTGCAATGATTCAGCTGAGGGAACTGCAAAATCTGATTAGCCAGAACCGTTCAACTAGTGTTGGATCCTCAAATTCTAATGTAGATATTCAGATGTCAGGCGCCCTTTGGGACATGATACAGTTAGTTGGTGATAGAGCTCGCCGGAATACTGTCCTGCTGATGGACAGAGATAATGCCGAAGTGTTCTACAGTAAGGTTTCAGATCTTGAAAATTTCTTTTACTGTTTAGATGCAGAGTTGGAATATGTTATAGGACCAGAGCATCCGTTTGCAACCCAGGTTCAGAGGGCATGTGAACTGTCAAATGCATGTGTTTCCATAATTAGGACATGCTTCGACTATAAGAATGAGAACCGTTTATGGTATCCACCTCCTGAAGGTTTAACACCTTGGTATTGTCAACCTGTTGTCCGCAAGGGAATATGGAGTGTTGGCTCTATCTTGCTTCAGTTGTTAAATGATACATCTGGGCTTGATAAAACAGCAACGTTAGAGTTGTATAGTCATTTAGAAGCACTGGCCGAAGTGCTGCTTGAGGCATATTCTGGTGCTGTTACTGCTAAAATTGAGCGTGAAGAAGAACATAAGGGTCTATTAAATGAATATTGGGAGCGACGAGATGCACTACTTGAATCTCTTTATCAACAAGTTAAAGAATTTGAAGCTACTTATAAGGTTATTATTCAATTTTGCTTACCTTACCGTTGCAACCATGGGGTGGAATAAGAGTATATTTTTCAATTAATTGCTTATGCAGGATTCTGTTGAAGGAGCTGAAGAATTGAATGAAGAAGCCACTATGAAAATTACTTCGCATCTGCTATCAATTGCTAAACGACATGGATGCTACAAGGTTATGTGGACAATATGCTGTGATGTAAACGACTCAGAGTTATTGAGAACTGTTATGGTATGAGTATAATTTCTCCTTTTATATTGCTTTTGTTCACATTTTTCCAGATATTTGCAAAATTTCTTAGCATTACAACCCAAAGCTTTTGTCATTGACAATATTTTATAGTATTTTAAGGGGGAGTTGGATTTCACTGCAAACAAATATCTGCAGTCCAAAGATTGAAGTCAATAAGGAAACAATAATTACTGTTCTATTCCATAGCTAGAGTTTATGGTTGTAACGTGCCATCAAATTCTCTGAGTTCCACCTCATAAATTTCCTTTCTTCGTTCATTTATACATTAAAAAGTGGTTGGAAAGAGCTCTGGTATTCCAAAAACCTTACACTGCATTGCCCATCATTGCACAATCTAGAAAGGGCACCTTATTCACAGCTCCTGAAAAAATCACTTTTATTCACGTAAATAAGTTGTTTATACCACCTATAATTTATAAACCGACAATGTTAAATAGAAACTAAGCCTTCAACACAAGATTGAGCAGTGGAACGATAGTTTATTATTTCTATTTGATAGTATTTGAACTTAAAGATTCTATATGTACTATTGTTGCCTGTTTTTAAGAGGTGTATTATTGATTTACTACTCTCAAATGTCTGCTTTCTTCAAATGTTCCCCCCCTCAATAATGTTCCCGTGGTTTATGTGCAGCATGAGAGTTTGGGACCTACTGGGGGATTTAGTTACTATGTTTTTCAGAAACTTCATGAAAGCAAACAATTTTCTGAGTTGTTAAGGCTAGGGGAAGAATTTCCAGAAGAGCTGTCCATTTTCCTGAAGGAGCATCCAGATCTTCTTTGGCTTCATGATTTGTTCCTACACCATTTTTCCTCTGCTTCAGAAACACTTCATACATTGGCTCTCACACAAAACATGCAGTCTACTGAAGAAGAAGAAGAACAAGTGGATATGAAGTTGAAACTGACTGACAGAAAGAATCTTTTATATCTATCTAAAATTGCAGCCTTTGCAGGTATGGCTGATGTGTCATTTTTAACGCGTTATGCAGATTATTTCTTTTCCCTTTGTACTATTTTTAATTTCTCTAGATATTTTCATTCTGTGATAGATACTATTATGGGATTTGGGTTGTTTTTATTCTCTCTATGAATTGAAATTCATTTCCCTCGTGCACTCTTTAAGAAATTTGGTTACCTGGTAGCTGCTAGGTAGTGCTATCTATTCTGTTAATTGCCCAATTAAAGAGTTGTTTAAATTTAGTTAGCCTGGAATAGTTAGAGAGGTTAGGATATAATGATATACATATAATGTATAGATATAAATAATGGAAGGGGAAGCATTAGGAGATTGTGTGAAAGATCCTTGTAGCTTTTAGTTTTTTTCTTAATAAATACAAATAAAATTGGGGTAGTTTGTTGCTCTTTCTCGAAATAAAATACCTGGTTCGTATCATTAGCATGTGAGGTTTTAGGCTATATGATAACATCAATTATTGCATTGACATAATAGCAGCAGCTTTGCTGTTTCACTTTTGCTTATGGTTGAGAGCTTTTGGATCACAAACCTTTGAGGTTGGGAGTCTTTAATTTGCTTCTCCCAGAAATGTGTTCTGTGCTTAAATCATGGCCTATGCAGCTGTCTTAACTTATGCTTTGTGTGTATTTCGTCAGCCACTGCTTTAAATCATGTAGATCTAGTTTTTAAATCACCATAAGAAGACCGGTGTTTTATTTTCGGACCTTCAGTTTTCTAATGTGTATGCAGCATATAATATATGCCAAATAAAGTGCATTTATATAACTATTACCTCTCTTGTTCAACAGCTGGTAAAGATGCTGGTACTCAGGTGAAGGTGGACCGCATTGAGGCTGATTTGAAGATTCTAAAATTGCAGGTGCATTTGAGTATAATTGATCATTTTCAATTTGTTGATTTTTTTTCTTGATCGGATTCATCATTATTCATTGTAAATAGTAGACATTAATGAAACTTGGACTTCATAAACCCTGAGTTTGAGAACCAATTTGCTATTGTTAAGAAATGTGGTTTGGCCTAACTCAACCCTACAAAACCGGCTAGTAGGGTGAGGATTGCCCCCACTTATAAGCACACGTTTAGCCCATATATTGTCCGATGTAGGACTCTTAACACACCTCCTCATGTCCAGGACTAGGCAACTGGAGCGTGGAAATAAATGGTGGGTGGCCCGATAGCGGAAACCATAATAGGTGGTCCACCGGATCATTTACGAGGCTCTTGATACCATGTAAAGAAATGTGGTTGGGCCTAATTCATTTCTACAAAACCGGTTAGTAGGGTGAGGATTGCCCCCACTTATAAGCACATGTTTAGGCTATATATTGTATGATGTGGGACTATTAACAGTTATGTTGAGTGAAAAAACAGGAAACTTGATTCTAAATGCTTTGGGTTTTCAATTAAATTCTTGTTTGCAAAGTCCTTTAGGTGTTAGTTAACCCCACCCAATTAGTTGTTACCTAGGTTGTCAATAGCGCGCTATAGCGGTGTAGCGTAGCGGTAGAGGACCTCGCCGCGATGCTTTTGGGCTGCTAACCGCTATATGAAATAGTGGAAATAGCGGCCGCGATTTGTGGAGGCGTAGCGGTGGAATACCGGCGCAATAGCGCTTTACAAACCGCTATTGTGAAGATGAGGTCATTACTGTAATTTTGAATTTATTTTAAAGAAAAATTTGTATCTTTCCCTTTTATTTCACTAATGTAAAAGCTAAAAGTGAAACATTAGGTCATTTACATTCTCTCTCTTCACTCAAATCAGCAGCCGTTCTCCTTCTCCCCTGTTTTTATATCACGCTTCTACTTTTACTCTTCACAGGAAGTTCTCCTTCTGAAGTGAAGATGAGATTGATGTGATTTAGTCATTTTGTTGACGTTTAGAATTTGATTTAGTCATTTTGAGTACATTTCTAATTTGAGTCATTATGTTTGGTTTATCTATATTGCAACTTTTGGTTTATGTATGTTGCAACTTTTGGTTTATGTATGTTGTTGGAACCTATTTTTAGTATTTATGTATGTTGTTGGAACCTATTTTAGTATTTATGTTTTCATATTAAGTATTTACCTTGATTTTTAAAAGCTCACAATAGCGGTCATCCCGCTATCTGCTATAGCATTTGGGAGGTCCGGCGCTACGCGCCGCTGTCTAAGATTAACAACCTAGGTTGTTACTCAATAGGGTAGTTAGTTGTAATAATTAGGTCAAGGTAGAGGGTTTCTGTGATGTATATGAAGAAGAGGAATCGATCGGAGGAAAGCTATCCGGTCATTTGAGAAGGTGCTGAGGAATTAGAACATGGCTTTACAAATCCTCAAAGTTCTACAATCTACAGTATAATTAAGGGGAATTCTTCCCTAAATTTTCTAAGCAAAGTGCCGGCTACACTCTTTTGGGTAAAATTCATATAGGCCCCACTACTTTATGTGTGAGCCATTCAAACAATGGCGTTAGAGTCATCTTTGCCAGCACTCCTCATTTTCTACTAGTATTTATTTTCTACTAGTATGTCAGGTTTCGTATCAATTGGTATCTATCCTTAATATACATGTTTTGCAAAGAAATTGTCTTCCTAGTGACAATTGCAGCTTTGTGACTGTTTATGGGCTGCTTGTCTTTTGAAATCAGTATTTGCATTAGTTCCTGAGAGCTTGTTGAATCATGCCCTGATAGATAAGCATTATCACATCCTTTTAAGAATTCTTTTCATATATTTTTCCCTAATACACTTATCCTGCAGGAGGAAGTAATGAAATGTCTTGCTTCGCTTGAAGATAAGCAACTTGTGGATGATCAGCTGCTTCATCCAGAAGACTTAATTAAATTGTGCTTGGAAGGTGAAGAGCCAGAACTCTTGTTGTGGACCTTTGACGCATTTGCCTGGACCAGTTCGTCGTTTCGCAAGACCCACCGAAAACTTTTGGAGGATTGCTGGAAGAAGGCTGCCAGTCAGGATGATTGGAGTAAATTCCATGATGCATACACTGTTGAAGGATGGAGCGACGAAGAAACTCTACAGAACTTGAAGAATACTGTACTTTTCCAGGCTTCAAGCAGGTGTTATGCACCCCAAAGTGAAACCTTTGAAGAAGGGTTTGACCAAGTCTTGCCCTTGAGACAAGATAACATGGAGACTTCAACTTTGGGGGATATGAGCTCTTCAGTTGAAACAATACTAATGCAGCACAAAGATTTTCCAATTGCTGGCAAGCTGATGCTAATGGCAGTCATGTTGGGTAGTGAGCATAGTGGTGATGACAGGATAGAAGAAGGGCCTTCCCCTATGGAATAGTGCTGCCAATATCATTTCTAACTGTATACAAGCTGATGCAGGTTCTGTGCTCTCATGACATGTAAAAAGGAGGTTTCATGTTCATTCCTCTATTCTGTGTATTGCATTCACACTTTAACCATTGGTGAAATTGGTGGTGATACTGGATAGAAGTTATGGTATACACTACATTTACGCCAGTATCAAAAGTAAAGAAAATGGTTGAATATTAAAAGCAATGTTTCTGTGCACCATTTTAAGTTTTTAACACACCGTTACATACACTCTATATAGTGTTGAAATGACTGTAACACTAGTGTTTAAATGACTAGAGTAAACCAAAACAATGGCTTACTTTTTTTGTTGAAATGAAACTTGTTCTATTATTTCTTTCATCATCCAAAGCAGTATAGTATGATAATAATGTAATTAAAATGTCACTCAAATAACATTAATATTGGAATTACTGAAATTGACTAAACTAGTTTACTTTTTTTGTTGAAATGAAACTTGTTCTATTATTTCTTTCATCATCCAAATCAGTATAGTATGATAATAATGTAATTAAAATGTCACTCAAAAAACATTAATATTGGAATTACTGAAATTGGCTAAACTCTAAACTGGCATATATACACATGGTGACCTTCCACTAACAATCAATGAAGTTTCATACTTACTAGTCCTATAGGGAATAAAAGAAGCATCATAGCTGGAAGTCCCCAATAAAGATAGAACAAAGGTTGTGGGGTAGACTGTGGAGAGTCCAAGGGTGAAGTATAGTTGGTGTTGAAAAAACCTGAAAGAATCTTCTTCAAGGTCCATTTAAGTACCCATGAAACAGAACTGACTAGAACACAGATAGCCCATTCAGTAGCATTCAGACGCATGCAATCTGCTAGACTTTTTGCATACTCAACAATCACAGTTTGCAAAACAAAACAACAACCTAAAGCCACTAAGAAACAATACTTCTGTACATCAACCTTGAAAACTTCTGTTTTCAATAAATCCATGATATTGAGCAGATGGAAGAGCTGACATAAAAAGAATGTATTGAAGATCATGACTTTCCTTAATTGCTTTTCACTGTCAGATACATGTCCCCCAAATTCAAGTATCATGATTGCAGAAGCCTGATACAAAATCTGAAAAATTATATTTTTCCACATTTTCTTTGTTATTATTGACTGATTCCTATGAGATGGTAGTTTGGCAAGCTCTTCCTCGCTACTTAATTCCGTCACCATCATTAGGCCACCCAAAGGACACATTAATGCATTCACCCAAATCAATTGGATTGCTGTTAGGGGAGAATTTCCTGTGAGAATTGTTGTAATCAAGGTTATGAGTAACCCTGATATACCAATTGTCAGCTGAAGTTGAATGAACTTTTGAATATTGCGATATTTACTTCTTCCCACCTTCACGATTGTTTCCAATACACTGAAACACATGATAGATATATCAGAATTCTCTTTTCTGTCAATTATTTTGCTTAAAGAGTGATTAATTATCCCTACATCAGCTAACTTTAGAACATCTGAAATATGATTAGTCATCAATCTTTGTTCCACAAATGCAACCACATCACCTCTGTCTTGCAAACACTTTACCATTAGAAGCTTGTCTATGGGACTGAAACTTCCCATTGCAATGGCTTTATCCACTTTAACCAATCTGGCTTTCTCATCCAAATCACGAAGTTGCTTTCCTTCAAGGTGACCACCATCTATCGACACTTCCATTCCAAGTTCACAAGCCATGTCATTCAGTACCATGATGTCATCATCCTCTGAGACCAATTTGATACGCATTCCATTATTTTGAAGATTTTTCAAAGCTAGTTTTGTCGATACTTGGCATTTGTATTTGAGACCTATTAGTGCTAGTAACGTCATCTCATCCTGCTTGAGTTCCTGCACCTGTGTTTGTCTATAAGCAAATGCAATTGGTTTAAGGCCACTACGCTCCATTTTTTGGATCACTTGCTCAAATTTAATTTTCTGATTTTCAATGGAATGGCATGTTCCTTCACCATCATAATATTGTGAACATATTTCCAACACTATGGATGCATCCCCGCTCCAGTGCAAGTGCATATCTTGTTCATTGGCACTTACTTTTCTCACCAAAACTCCATTGCCCTCTTGGTTAGAATCCAGTTTTCCATGCTTGAGAATGTGAAAATCTTCTCTGAAAGATATAATGTCCATTTCCAATGTTGAGTTTGCCCAAGAAACAAGTGAGTTAGACACATGAGAACGAGATAGTCCTGGTGCAAGAACTGATAAACAAACTCCTTCTTTAAGCTTCTCTAGTACAACTTGACTTGTTCCCGACTCCTGAATATTGTTTATGTCAGTCTCTCCTTCCCCTATCCATATTTCGCAGACCTCCATTGGCTTACATATAAGTCCACCACCAGATACATCGATGCAGATGACATTTACCAACCCCATTGTTGTACAAGCTGACAAATCATTAAGAACCACCTCTTGATTAATCAATACTTCATCATTTTGGTAACGGAGAGATAAAGTAATCATCAGTGGCACTCCATGTTGCACACATAGTACTATAACACTAAGAATATGTGCTAAAATCGCAATCCTTCCTCGTGGCCCTGAAAGAATATTTTCAAGGAGTTTTGTTAACATGCCAACTGAAACATTCCCTTTAATATCTGGAAGTCCGCCATCATCTCCGTCTTTCTTACAAATTAGACGAATGAACAACACAAGTGCAACAAGTGTAAAGATAAAAAGAGAAGCTTTGTCAAGGTACGAAATTGGCTTCTCAATTAGATTTTCCAAAAGGCGTCTCTTGATCTCAGACGAGTTTGATTTGTTTTGAACAGATGTCACAAGCATCCATCCACGACCTTCAACCACCTTTGAACTGGCTATAAGAAAAGGGTTCGTCGCTTCACAATCGATTTTTTCATTTTTTATTCCCTCAACCAACACAAGGTTGTCTTTACCCAAAAGCAAGCCATTTGCAGGAACCTCATCAGGAGGACTCAAATACACCTCGTCACCCACCATAATGTCATACATGGAGAGAGTAAGATCAACTGATTGGGACTCTTGATGTCTTTTAACACTGAATTTCACCGCCTTGCCTTTTTTCTTTGCCAACTTGATTGTTTTTCTTTCGCGCCAATAGCTAGTAATTGACGAGAATGCAAGCAGAAGTAAAACAGCAAAAATCATCGCAACACCATCATGCCAACCATATCTAGGCCCAACCTGTTTAAACTCCGTGGCAAAGGATAATAAGGCCGAAATCAGCAACATTGAAATTGTGTAAAGATTTTGCTTGCAGCTTTTCCAAAGAATGCCATAGAAGGTTGCTTGAACTCCAAGGTTCTCAGTGATCTCCTATTCCATAAATTCATAATTCCATTAACAAAATAAAAAAGAAACTATTTTTCAAACACTTGAAACCAACAGTTGGTAAATAAATCCCTACAAAATGATCTAGCATCATATGAAGAGGATTAATAATAATATACCTCTGACGAGTGTTGAGTTTGACTATGCAGAACATCGCAAACTCTACCTACTCCACCAAGTTCACGAAGAGATTTCAAGTCCTTCTCCTTCACAATTCTAGCAATATCAGTCCTAACACGTTCTTCTACCACGTCGTCTTGGACATGAGAGACTACATCAATTGAAACAAAAGATTTGGCTGATGAGGTTCTAGCAGGAGGACTATGAGGCAATGGATTGTATAGTAGTGGTGATGATGCAGACTCTTCAAAGTTGCTGCTAAAAGTTGTAGGCTTCTTCAAGGAGATCATGATTCCGACATATAAACTTTTTCGCCATTTCTTGTTGTATTTGCTACCGGTAATGAGTAAGCTAGCACCAAGTTCTATATTGCCATCATCGGAAGAAATGTTTGTTTGGGACATGTTTGGTAAACAGGAACTATAAGGAATACTTAATTGAACAACTTTTTTAGTATGATCAAATTGAAACAAATTTGAAATGGTGTTTTTGGATTATCAGGAAAGAAATAAAGTATCTAAAAGCTTAAACATGTTTCTTAACTATGTATTTAGCTATGTTTTTCAAAGCTTGAGATTCATATACTTAAAGAAAAATCTTGGCCACTTGGCCACTAGGCCACGTTGTAGACGCGGTATAGTGCGGAAAAAATGTACCCGTATGTGGAAAAATTGTACGCGATATAGCAATTTGTAAAAGAGAAAAAAACCCAATTTTCTTCTTAGAGTTGCTAAGGTTTTTGTTTTGTTTTGGTTTACTAGTGGAAAAAGGAAAAAAGAAAAAAAAAAAAAAATTATTTCGAAAATAAAGTCTCACTAATATCAGTTAGTAGAAGAGTGATGATTCTAACAGGAGGTTCTGCAAAGAACGAGTATACCGCATCATTACCTGTTCCATGTTTTGCTACATAGCTAACACAAGAATTCTCCTTCCTAAGAGTATGAAATAGTTGAACTCGTCACTCTCTAAAGGAAAACTCTTTACTGTTGTGAAGAATCGGGACATAGTGATGCCAAACATTAACAGACTTTGAGATAAGCTTGATAACAAAGTTGGAGTATGAATAACACATTAGGTCTTTGGTATCAAGTTCCCAAGCCATTCATAATCCATGATATTACTTCATCAGCTCAGCGTAAAGGATGTTGGAATAACCAATATTACTCGCAAAATTGTGAACCCAAGCACCATCAGCATTTCGAATCAATCCACAAAAATTCGACATGTCAGGATCATCGAGGCTACTTCCATCAAAATTCAAAATCATATTACAACCTTTATGTGCATTCCACGTAATCGTTTTTGTTGGATGAGACATATTATGCTTGAGAAAAAATTTAGCTAACGGATTAACATAACTCACTGTGATGATGAGTGTCAAAGTGTAGGAAGATATCACTTCATTCGCAAGACACAATGTGTTTCTAGCGTGCCACAACCACTGGTAAGCAAAAAAAAGATAGAGCCATCATCGTTGTCATGTCTAATTCAATCATATAGACTATCCCCCTGGAAGAATGAGGGATCCAAGAAGCCAATAGATTTCCAAAAGCAAATAGTAAATTCACATTCTCTCAGGAAGTGTAGAGTCGTGTCAGCATCTTGATTGCATCTAGGACAAAGATTCATCTGGAGGATACCACGATGACACAACATCCATATCGTAGGAAGGGACTTATGTAAAGCCGTGCAAAAGAAGAATTTAACCTTCTCAAGAGCAAGAATATGCCACACCCACTTCCAAGAGTTATTGTTTATTGTATTATAACAAATTCAAGTCTGTTGAGATAGTTATAACCACCTGAGCAACATAGATATCATTTAATTTCTTTCCATGTTAATCGACCAGGGCATCAGAGAATTCAAACAAATGGGAAGCGCTTTCAAGCAGTCACAAAAAATCGGAGGAATATTAGTATATAATGAATTGAAGTTCAAATTTGCATTCAAGATGCTCCACTAATTTTCCAACCCCATACCAATTTAAAAACCAAAAAGATGAGTTCTCAACCTCCAATCTAGATTCAAAGCAATCTTTAAGTGTAGAGAGAGCTTTCATAGCTGCATTTCAAGTAACTGATCCCAGTTTCTTTTCCATATTAAGTAACGTTTCTTCACTGATGTACTTATGCTTCAAAACTTGGACCCATAGGGAATCCCAATTCCGATAGAGACCCCTAACCAGCTTGTCCAACATGGAAGTATTAGCCTCTCTTGATTTTCGGATCCCAAGACCACCCAAATTTTTAGGTTTAGTGATTTTATTCTAGCCAACGAAACGCAAACCCGAGTTAGAATTATCTTTCCACAGAAAATCCAGAGTTATCTTCTCAATAAACTCACAAGTTGGCTGAGGTAGCCAAACCACTTGCATATAATATTTTGGGATGGAGTTCAAGACATACCTTATCAGAGTCAAACAACGAGTATTGTTTAGCAATTGATGTTGCCAAGATGCTAACCTCTGACTAGTTTTCTCCTCTAGGAACTTAGGGGTGATCAATACCAAACCAACCCAATAGAAAACCGCAAACCAAACCAAACCAAACCAAAACCGCAAAAAACCGCATTTGATTCGGATTAGTTTGGGTCATCTTTTAACAAAACTGCACAGTTCGGTTCGGTTTGCGGTTTGTATTTTGTAAACCGAATCAAACCGCATTATGTTACAACCTAACTTTTACTTAACTCAATTCCAACCTAAACTTAAACCTATTATACCTTAGCCTCATGATTATGAACAATTTTCTCATCCTTACACATATAATTTCAGTCCCGATCTTTAAAAAACTCTAATAACATTATCGCACCTTCTTTGCAACATACATTTTCCCTCTTCTTCTATAATCTATATTCTCTTATCTTCTTTCTTTTTCACTTTCTCATTTTTATGTAAATGTTTTGTATTTCAGTTTCGTTTTTATCGCACATCTTCTCTAATCTCTCAACTTTTTTTTACCTTCACTAATATCTCGTCTCTTCTATTTTTTTGTTTCATTATAATAATTTTTATATTGTTTTATGCTATTATTTTATGTTTAATATTTCAGTTTTGTCTAATTTAATTTTTACATATTAAATAGAAAATAGTTGTCAAAATATGACGAATTTTGTTGTTATTTGATAGTGTATGAATGTCTAAATACAAAATTATGTTGTCATCTATATATGTATGGCTCAATAAAATATTTATATAAAACCGAACCAACCGAACCGAACCAAACCGCATTAGTTTGGTTTGGTTTGGTTCAAATTTTTTTAAAAAGCCAACCGAACCAAACCAAATTTTTTTCTCTTGCGGTTCGGATGATTTTTTTCGTCAAAACCGCCCAAACCGCACCGCGAACACCCCTATAGGAACTCATTCCTTGCATTGAAGCCGAATGGGGTTACCCATCCCCAACGTACAAGCGCCTTAGTACAATAAAAAGAGGAGAACATTCTGATGGTTGGGTCAACCCCTAGTCGTCGACGTGTGATTACAAAGGCCTTGATTATACTCCATCTGCTAGGCGTGATCTAGTAAGGATCCACGTTGAGTGTTATGAGAACCTCCACAGCAAAGGAAGAAAAGGGGAGGCGAAACCCAACCTCATAGATGGTAGGCAGATAAAAGTAAAAGGAGAAAGTAGAAGATGCATTAGAAGCGGCCATATGGGCCTTTTCCTCTAGAGATCATGCCTCTAGAACAACTTCTTCATCACCAGAAAAAGAAAAAGTAAGTTGATGACAGAAGGAGGCTTAGGGTCAGAAATAACCATGATCGTTTCGTTTCCTGAGAAAATAAATAAATAAATTTCAATGAAATCATTTAAATTACTTATAATTTTTAAATTTTTTAAAAAAATTCAGTTACTTCATTCAAACACATCATTAAAATTGTCGAAGATAGTATTGATTAAACTAATTGTTGGATTTCATGTGTGAAAGTGTTAAAGTTCCAAATCAATTAGGAATTGAGGAAATGTTAGGTTTATGAGAGAGATGGTTCACACCATTACCTTAAAGTTGTAGGTGAATTTATGGTGTCATGATTTTTTGTAACCATAAATCTATAAATTTCGTT
The DNA here is from genome assembly GCF_029867415.1 of Vicia villosa. Taxonomy (NCBI): domain Eukaryota; kingdom Viridiplantae; phylum Streptophyta; class Magnoliopsida; order Fabales; family Fabaceae; genus Vicia; species Vicia villosa. The sequence continues at coordinate 88,757,814 of NC_081186.1, read as the reverse complement.
CTCTAGGCTTCCCCAACACTTGATAGATCTTAATATGGACAACTATTATTATTATTATTATTATTATTATTATTATTATTATTATTATTATTATTATTATTATTATTATTATTATTATTATTATTATTATTAATTTTACAACTTACATATTTTTAAATATTATTCACGTTATATTCAATTTACTGTTACTAAAAGCAATTTTATAAAATTAACTTATTTAAATTTAACTATTATCATTGTAAAACGTTTACGCGTGAAGTGATAAACAACAATTTCATAATGAGCACATTTGAAAAAGAGAAAAAGAGAAAGATGATAAATATATAAATGTATCAAAAAAACAAAACAAAAATGAGAGAAATGAAAATATATAAAAATATAAAGAAAATAGAGATTAATTTCAAAAATCTTAAGTGAATATACCACTAAATCTAACAGCTTCTTTTGTTATGAATTATGACTATTATTGTTACCCGTAATCCTTAACTTATTGTAATTGATATTAAAATTCTTTTATATTTTATTTTTCTGTGTGTTTACACGTGTGATTGAGAAATTATACATGTTTGATTTGTCTACGAACATTAATGTTAGCATCTTTATTTTCAAAAACATCAAAATAAAGATAAGAACAACAACATGAAAACTATAGAAATATAATATATAATATAAAAAAATTAATTGGTTTTTTATTTTTATATGTTCACACGTGTGATTGAGAAATTATGCATATTTGATTTGTCCACGAACATTAATGTTAGCATCTTTATTTTCTAGAACATCAAAATAAAGATAAGAACAACAACATGAAAACTATAGAAATATAATATATAATATAAAAAAATTACTTGGTTTTTTATTTTTGTGTTCACACGTGTGATTGAGAAATTATGCATGTTTGATTTCCACGAACAATAATGTTAGCATCTTTATTTTCTAGAACATCAAAATAAAGATAAGAGAAAACTATAGAAACATAATATATAATATAAGAAAATTAATTGGTTTGAAAAACACTTTTTTTATTTTTTACTTTTATCTGTCATCTCATCATTTTGAACGTATTTTTAGTTCAACTAGTAATAGACTCGTGCGTTCGCACGGGTCACGCAAAGTCGATATAAACAATAAATAAATCTATAACGATGGTTAATAAATATATATAAAAGATACACAAATTAAAAATAAATAACATTTGAAATTATAATTGTCAAATAAATATTAATTTAATCTAGTTAAAAATATATACTATAGTAGAAAAAAATAAATAATGATGATAAGTGGTTTTTCTAGAAAAAAATATCTAGTTAAATATTAATTCAACCAAAGTATCATAATTGAACTAAATTGTTTACTTTTTCTTATACTTTCTTTCACTTTTCAAATGATGATAAGTGGTTTTTGTTAGGAAACTAGAAAAGTTGTAAAATAAAAAGGACAATAGAATCTAACTAAGGAAATAAACTTTATTTGTTTTCATTCATTTCTAAAATATGTCAAAGATACTACATTATATAATATCTCAAATGAATAATCAAATAAATCTAAACATTCAAAGCTCAACTAAATAACATTAGGATCCGTTTGGTTCAATCAAGGGGAGGGGAGAGAATTTTATCAAGGAAATGGGAGGTGAGGGGAAGGGAGGGGAGGGATTTTAATTACATATATGTTTGATTCAAAATATGAAGGGGAAGAGGAGAGGAGAAATTTTATTTACAAGTATGTTTGGTTCACAAGAGGAAGAGAGTAATTTTAAAACTAATTTACATTTTTAACCTTGTAATTTCACTATAAGATTCACGATATTTATTATTTATAAGTTTTCAATTTGATAACATCAAAATTTTTTATAAAAACGTAACAGTTATAATATATAGTTTAAAAAAATTATCGAATACAATAAAATCTAACAAAAATATTTGAAACAAAAATATTGCAATAGTTAAAAAATAACATAAAAATATAAAAAATAGAATTAAAAAATTCAATTATAATTATAACAAGGGTAAATATGTAAATATAGTTATAATTAATATGAATCACCTCCTCTCCCCTTTGAATCCCCCCAAATCGGGGGAAGCAAAAAGTTACTCAAGAGGGAATTTGGTCCCCTCCATCTACCTCCGCTTCCCCTCTTAAAATTTGAACCAAACACCTAAGCTATTAAAAATCCCCTCCCCTCCCCTCCCCTCCATTTACCTCCAACCAAACAGAGAAAACCCAATTAAAATTCAACTAATAATATTTGGACTTTATCACTAGCTACCCCTTCAAAATCAACCTTGTCCTCAAGGTTTTTAAAATGATTGTAATTTGTTTTAAAAAATTGACATAATTTTTTTAAAGACAAATTAGAGGTGGGCCATGATTTGTGAAATTGTGAGCAGGCCTGTTATCAGTCCGGTTCGGATATTTGCTATCTCGAGAACCAGACCAAAATAGTAATCGGGTAAATTTGAATCGGACCGAAACAACGATGGACCATTTTTTTGACCGAAACCGGACTGTTACTTCGGATATCTGACAAAAGTATCCAATAAATATTCAATATAGTATCCATTTTTGGTATAGGATAAAAAATTATCCATTCCCAGACCGAGTAACATTTCGGCCAATCTATTGGTCCGGTTCCAATGGACCTGTTCTCGGGTGGTTTTTTGGTTCCATAGGTCCAATAACAGCCCTAACTGTGAGTGATATACTTCTAAAAAAACTCTTCATTGCAAATAAGAGCATTTGTTCATTTTGCTAGATAGTACTATAAAGGATAAGTATTACTTTTTTTTGGTTGTAAGAGAAGGGTAAAAAAAAAGGACAACAAGTGGGTGTGAGGAGCATGTAAGGTAGGTGGCTTTAGCTAGCATGTTGTTGGCACTCTGTAACCTACTCTAATGTCGTGTGGTATCGTGTAGAAAGGATAATTGACTGAGAGAGGTCAGAGAAAAAATATATTATTTTTTTCTTCAATTCTTTCTTCCCCCTTTCTCTTTCTTCGTTATTTTCCATATCTTTCCTCTGTTTCCTTTTTCTTCTTTCCCTCTCACTCCCTTTTTTTTTATTGTTTTTCTTCAAACAATATTTAATAAAAAATTTAAAACGATGGAGAGAATCGAAAATGGAGGTGGTTCTGGTGGTGGTGATAGTGGTGGAAGGAGTTGTGGATTAATGAACGGTGGTGGATCTGATGGTTTCAGTGGTGGATAAGATGGTTTTGGTGGAAGAGATAGCATTAGTAGTGATTTCAAAAAAATTCTTCGGAGATGTCGTATGAGTTTTCGATGGAAGTTTCAGCAGAGATGACAACGTAAAGGACATCGGAAGTGATGTTGGAGTTTTTGCCGGAAATGACGTCGGAGTTGTTGCCGGAGAAGACGCCGCCGAAAATTTCGTCGAAGAAGGTGCCAGAAAATTCGCCGGAGAAATTACATGTGAACAAAAAATTTCTTTTTGTTTTTCTATCTATTTTTCTGCATACCTCTTGAACACATATCTTTCTTTGAGTTTTTGAGATGAGCTTTTGAAAGAATAACTCAAACTTTTGCTAGTTCCTTCGCGATTTCCCTCATATTCAAGTAAATTGTTTATTGTTTCTTTATCATAATATTCACTCAGATAAGAATCATCAAAAACAACTTCTAGGGAACTATTATAATTATAACTCTCATCCTCACTATCATTAGAGCTAGTGTCAACATTCAACGACACATTACTATTATGTTTCCCATTATGCATGTCATCTTCATCATTAAAGCCCTTAACACCATTATTCAGACCTATATCATCTTTAATAGGACCCTTACCACCAATATTCCGACCTTCACCTTCATCATTAGGACCCTCAACACTATTATTTAATCCCTCACCAACTTTCTCATCATCCATAATGACTTCTTCATAAAACTTTGCAAACATATCTTCTGCATCATTGTCCTCAAGAATTATATCTTCCTCCTCCAAATTTATATCTTTATCTAAAGGACTATCAACATACTCTGGTTGGGATATGGGATATTCTATATAGACATCAACTCAACTGAATCCTACAGAAGTCAACTATCTCTAAAGCACCTTTGTCATTATTCAACACCAACGTCCCAAAAGTGAGGTCATTATAATAGATGGTATTTACCTCAGTATAACTTAATTCCTTCAGTATACCAACCAACTCAAAGTAGCTCTACCTATCCTCATCTATTTTCAGTTCATTGCATTTTCCCCTTCATACAGAGTTTTTTGACTATCTATAAACTCGCCACTATGATGAAATTCAAACACAAATACTTATTCATTGCAACCTAAGTCAAACAAAAACATTAACTTATTAAAAGGGGTAAAAACAACACAATTGTAGAAGATGCTTACCCTAAAATCGAAATACCTAACATTACTAACAGCAGAATTGTAGAAGACTATAACCCTAAATTCGAAATACCTAGCATTATGAACATATTCTACAAAAACTAAACCCTAAAATTGAAACAATATAAAAGATGCTAACCTTGATTTTAACTTCATTTTCAGCAAATCTCCAGATTACGCTTTCACAAAAGCTATCTGTTTCGTCCTCTTCAACTTTAAAACAATATTGATCCTTCATCGTTAACGTTTCCTTCGTTCAATCCTTCCCCTTTTTCTTCATCGCCTCTGAACACAAGTTCTCACTTTATATATCTCTGCTAGGATTTTCTGAAATGTGGTAGAAATGAATTGATATGTGAATTTTTAAAGTCTTAAGAGTTTTCTACTTTATTTCATCCACCTCAACAATGTACTAACACGTCAACACAATTTGGCAATGAGATTGGGCTTTGAGTAACATTTATAATGGAAAACACAAACTTTGTACACTTTTTAAAGATTATTTAAAAAAAAGAGGATCGAAATGGACCCAGATGTAGAGGTAAGGGACTAAAATGGGTATTAAGCATATAATTTTTTTAACCTAACTACTCAATACAAAATTCATTATTATTGGTGTTAACTCAAAATTTTCTATTTTTCTAAATGAGACTATTTTATAATATTTTAATTTTAAATAGCGTTAATTAATGAGCCTTACGATATATAATGAGATCAAATGGCAACAATTCACATTTATACTACGAGTAATAAGGTGCTACTTTAACATATTGTGTTCTAGATTCACCGCTTGTTTGAATCACCATTTTTATTTTACATTGTCAAAATACCTTTACATAAGCTATTTTTCTAATAAAAGATATGAGATGGAAAAAAATTCTAATTAAAATCGAAAACACCTCTCAGTTTCCAAAAATACATTTCCGGACGCACCGTTTGTATTACACAACATGCATAAAGATATTGTCACCATTTAGCCTAAGAAAATTTTATTTCGGATATACATCTCCATTACATAGTTAGAAATGAATTTTGTGTTACACGTTCCAATGAGTTATTTGGAGATGTATCTTTAAACATTTGAGGCGGGAATTTAATAACCTGTTACATTTGTATGTCAGATTATTCTGGAGATGCATCTCTAGAAAAATCAAATGTGTAATTGCTAAAAACAGCTACCTGCATGATCATACCCCATATCCTTTTTCCCCATAAATTCACCTCCAAAAACCTTCCAATCTCAATCAAGATTTTCACTCCAAAACTTCATTATTGTGTTTCATCTAATCAAAATGAGCAAAAGAAATTGGAGTTCAAGGTGAATTTCATTTATTTCAAGCCTCCTTGATCACATTAATCTTGTTTTGAAGCTTAAAAAAGGTTATGTTGTCTCTGACAATGTATTTCTGAATTCTCTATGAATTCATCCAAAGATGCATTTTCGGATGCTGTCTGTTCTAATTTTCTAGCAATCTATTTTCTGTTTTAGATGTTTCTGAGTATTTTATTTTTTTCATTAGATATGGTGCATTTCGATGTTTTCCCCAAATCTATTGTGTCTCTCGATGTCTCAAGTGCAGTTGTGAAGGAGGTAGATGTTGGCAACCAATTTAAAAAATGAACAAGAGTTTAAATTTCATGATCACATGCTTCAATGGATTTGTACAAAGGCATTCAAATTGGGGTTTAGTGTTATAATCAAATGTCCGATAATGGCTCAAATAGAAGAGGTGCATTTGTGACATTGACATGCGAAATAAGTGGAAAATATACACACCCTCTCCGAAATTTCAAACGAGATGAAACCGGTTCAAGAAAATGTGAGTGTCCCTTTAAGTTGCGTGGTTATCGGTTGACAAATAAAAAATGGAAATTTAATGTGATATGTGGTTTATATAACCATAATTTGTGTGTAAAGTTAGCTTGTCATCCAATTGCATTTCGCCTCATACCGGAAGAGAAGAAGTATGTTTCATACATGACATTGAATTTGGTGCAACTCAAAAAAATACTTGCAACCTTGAAATGTAAAAGACCCGGGAACATTGCGAATATCAGGCAAGTGTACAATATCCGTTATCGAACTAACAAAGTGTTGAGGGGGGATAGAACTGAAATGCAACACCTCTTGAAACTTTTAGATGATAACAATTATGTATATAGGTGTCGAACGTGCGATGACGGAGTAACTGTTAGAGATATATTTTGGACTCATCGTGTTCCATAAATTTGTTCAACATGTTTCCCATTGTGCTCATCATTGATTCAACGTATAAGACCAACAAGTACATGCTTATATTATTGGAAATTGTTGGTGTTACCTCTATTGAGAAGACTTATTATGTCGGTTTTGCATCTCTAGAGAGTTAAAAAGAGGAAAATTTTACTTAGGCTTCAGAGGTGTGTCGGGCAATGTTGAAGAATTAAGAAGAAATGCTAAAAGTAATTGTTATCGACCGTGATACCGCTTTGATGAATTCGGTTGCAAAGGTATTTCCTACTTCTTATGAATTACTTTGTAGGTATCACATAACAAATAAGGTGAAAAGTCGGGTTAAACCCGCAATAGGTACAAAACAGATAGATGGTGAAGATGAAAAAATGGTCAAGGCGCACATCATAGTGGAAAAATTAATGGATGCATGGAATGATATAATTAATTCTTCTATATAAGAGTTATATGGTGATATTGTTATATAACTCAGAAAGTTGTGTGAGAAATATCCAAATTTATTGAAATATGTTGAAAGTATACTTTTTTACCAAATTAAGGAGAAGATTGTATGTGCTATGACTAATCATGTAAGACACCTTAGAAATACAACAACAAACCGATATGAGTGTGCCCATGCTACTCAAAAGAATTGGTCACAAAATGGTAAGGGTGACTTGTATAGAGATTGAGATTATGTGAACCAAATGATCCAAAACCAACATAATCAACGAGATACAAACATCATTTGGCCGCAACATCACACTATTAGAATACAGGTTCAAACACAACAATTTGTATTCTCAATTGGTCAGCAACATATCTCGAGCAACTCTGAATTATATTTTTCACAAAGCCAAAAGAGTTGATAATGTAGGTTTCGATAGCTTAAAGTGTGGTTGCATACTTGTGAAAACATATGTTCTCCCATGTGCTTGTGTTTTATCTAAGAAGGTGAAACTTGATAGCCTGATACGAATGGATGAAATTCACACTCATTGGAAAAGGATCAGATTTGATGATGATGGTGTCATGAAAGATGGTAAATTGAATATCTCTATCTTAACTAAATGGAAAGTGATATAAGATAGATTTTGAAAACTCGATGACAATATGAAACTCCACATCAAAGAGCAATTGAGAAATATTGCATATCCATAAACCACAAACTTGAAACCACCCTCTCAACCGGTAAAAATGAGCTCCTAAGCAGTTCAAACTTACACCGAGTGACAATTCAACGATACGGTCTCCTTCATATTTTGAACATGTTGACAAAAATTTTCTTGATTCACTTACTCCGAAATCTCAGAAAGTTGTTTTCAAAGGAGCTCGCATTAGCAAACCACCTCCTTCACCGCCTCCACCAAAAATCCCATTCATTGAGGAGATGTTGTTTTTTATGCACAAATATATTGAACTTATCCAAGAGTTGATTGGTAACAAAAAATCATACACACGACTATACGAAAATACACAATTTTTTGAAGTAATTTATCGACGTGCTTCCCTGAAATGGGCCATCTCATAGCATGTGCGTATGATATAATGTGTATTGATCTTACAAGATACGGTTTCTTAGAAACTTTTTTCCCACTACGCACTGCACCACCTCCAAATCCAAATGATTGTATTATGTGTGTTGGATGGATTTAAAATCTGCGACATTTTGTTTAAGTTTATTTGAAATCGGGATACCTTATACCACTTACATCACAGGAGTGGACAATTCATTCAACAACCAAAGTCGAGACTTGGTCGAACAATTTTGTTGAAAGGATGGAAGAGTTCACCAAATTGGGCGAGATTGAAAGAGAAAAAAAACAAAAGTCAAAGGGGGGTACGGCCAATAGTTATAGATTTGACTGACGACAAGTCTTTCAGTTCATTTAGTATTTATTTATTAATTTATTGTAAGTAAAATTATGTTAATGTGTTATGATGTCTAATATATATACATTTTGATGTTTGTCAATTTTTTTTTGCATTGATTACATGTTCTGTTTTTGTTCTATTTTATTCAGTTTTGCCAGGGGAGGTTCCGAAACTACATCTCCGAAATAAGATAATAGGGTGGTAGCGAAGATGCATTTTCAAAACGTCCCTTAGTACAAGATAGAATTTCAGAGGTCCATATTTTTCTTTAACTAATATAGCTATAGGCCACTTGTCTTATTGTTTAATACCAAAACACATTACACCAGAATGAACATCATTTGACACGTCAGAAATGTTTACTTTAACGATGTGGAACCCTCAAAAGAATTTAAGATCGCTAAATACACCCCTCTCGAAGATCTGAAATACACACTGCAGGAGCTCCTACCATACGGCGACAATCGTAGAATTGTGAAGATCAAGTACTGTTTGCCTTCCGTTAACAAAAAAGGAAAGATTGAGTGCAACAACTATGAGCTGAAGATAGTCGCTGATTTAAGGGCTGCGGAAAATGCTTTTTCCATTTAAAATCAAAAGTTCTGATCGAGCTAGATGCGGCTGTTTCGAGATCGGTTGATGATATTATCAAGATGTTACAACATCCATCTGGATATTGAAATGTAATGTTTGATCTATGTTAAAATACCTTATGCATTGCTGATTTTATAATACCAATGATAATTTTATTTTGTCAATGTGCTGCTTTTTGCTTCTGCTTCAGTACGCTCCAGAAATACATCTTTGTAAATTTTACGATGATACATCTTTGAATAGAAGTTGGCTCAAATTTAGGGCCTGACTCGAAAACAAACTAAACAGTGTGCATTTGGTGCGTCCGGAGATGTATCTCAGAAACATGAAGGCATAATCGTATTTTCACGCGATGTCCCCTAAAGTTAATGCATTAATATAGACACACTATCTATTTAAATTTAATTAAAGTATCATTAACATATGCCCTTAGGGCACATATTAGCATTTTCCTTAAATTTTTTGTTATGTTAAGAAATGTTGATAATTTCTTTCTAGTGTTCATGGTTCAATGATGTGCAATGAGAGATACTATTTTTTTAGATAAATAGAAAAAAATATTTAATTTTAAAAGAATTATTAAATCTTTTAGTTTTGCATAATCTTGTTTTGTCATTTGTAATAAAAACTACCTTAAATTTAAAATTAAAAAAATATACAATTCAATAAATTTTTAAAATTTGTTGAATAGATTGGATCAAATCCTAACTTTAAATGGATGAATTAAATTCAATTCACTAACTAATAATTTGATAGTGGATTGATTAGATGGATAATTTACTAATATTTTGATAGGTTGGTTAGATGGATAATTTAGTAGCTCAATTAGATGGATTTTAGTTTAAACAGATTTGTTACCCCTAATACAAATTTGGTGGACCTAATTTCCTTGGCTCACATTCACCCTCTTCAAAACATCCAACCCCCCAGATCACTGCATCCACATGGCACAAAGAGAGCCACAATATCAATACAATATCCCACCTTGGAAATCCATATACAAATTCACCACCAATAAGATGTTGCTGACTTGTGCATATCCTAATCCACAATATCTAATAATTTCCACAATGGCCACTCCCAACACTTCTATTAAACCTTTGTAGCATATCTTCATTCTTCACAACAACATTAGCATCAAAGAGAACAAACATCAAAGTGCAAGAAGTCTCTCAACGCCCTCATGGCCACCTCTGCTATCCAACAATCAGCATTCACTGGTAAGACTGGTTTGAGGCAGGGAAATGAATTCATCAGGAAAGCTGGTAACTTTGGCCAAAGTCGCTTCACCATGCGTCGTACTGTGAAGAGTGCTCCTGAAAGCATTTGGTAAGTAGTTCAATTACAGTCAAAATCAGCTTTTGCATATGTTAAAATACATAATGTTTTGGATTTCAACATTCCTTTATCTCATCATGCCTCTTAGGAACATCATAACTAATTCTTAGCTAATAACATGTAGTATAGTGTAATAGATTGCATAATAAAATGCTAGTAACAAATGAAGCACAGACACCAGACACACATTGACAATGACAGACACTAATAATAATTTGATAAAAATGAATAAATTGAACTTAATTAGTAGTGTTAGTGTCATGTCGGTGTCCAATATTGACTCGGACACGGACACACGTTTTTTCAGAGGTGTAGGTGTTACTGAGCTAATGACTTATATTTGAAGGTTGTGATAATCTGTTTCTATATTTGACTTGAAATGATCTGTTGTGAAAACCAGGTACGGTCCTGACCGTCCCAAGTACTTGGGTCCATTCTCTGAACAAATTCCATCATACCTGACTGGTGAGTTTCCTGGTGATTATGGATGGGACACAGCTGGATTATCAGCTGACCCTGAAACATTTGCAAGGAACCGTGAGCTTGAAGTAATTCACAGCAGATGGGCTATGCTTGGTGCATTGGGATGTACTTTCCCCGAACTCCTTGAAAAGAACGGTGTTAAATTCGGCGAGGCAGTGTGGTTCAAAGCCGGTTCCCAGATCTTTGCTGAGGGTGGTCTTGACTATTTGGGCAACCCCAACCTGATCCATGCTCAGAGCATTCTTGCAATCTGGGCTACTCAGGTTGTGCTGATGGGATTTGTTGAAGGCTACAGAGTTGGTGGAGGACCCCTTGGTGAAGGACTAGACCCACTTTACCCTGGTGGTGCTTTTGACCCTCTTGGTCTTGCTGATGACCCTGATTCATTTGCTGAGTTGAAGGTCAAGGAACTCAAGAACGGTCGGTTGGCTATGTTCTCCATGTTTGGTTTCTTTGTTCAAGCCATTGTTACTGGCAAGGGCCCTATTCAGAACCTTTACGACCATGTTGCTGACCCTGTCGCCAACAACGCATGGGCTTTCGCTACTAACTTTGTCCCCGGACAATAAGAATGTTGTCTCTTCAGCCGCAATTTTCTGCTCCCATTTTCGTTTCTGTTGTGTTTAACTCTCATTTTCATCAATGTAATTACTCTAGCAGAAGAACCTGTATGTGGCTGATTATATGTTAGAAATATGGATCCAAAGAAATATGTTTTTATCAACTGTTGTGCATGAGTTTGATATGTTGGTTGGACTGTGCTAGTCATATGTGAAGAACAAGCCATAATGATTTTCAACCATGCCACTGCCACCCTTAGAATACATTTCTACCATTGAAGTGCCAAGCATACCATAAACGAATGAATCCATCTTCCATGACCAAGAACAGCCAAACCCGAAACATGCTAGACATTTCATCAAACACCTTCATAAAACCATATCTTTAAGGATTGTATCATACATAACTTATTTATACGACTTGAAAAACCATATCTTTATAAGATTTCAATAAACCAAAAAATTTAAACAAATATAAAAGATAAATTATTAAAATACATTCTCTTTTTCTTTTTTTACATACAAAAAAAAAAGTCTAGTGATTGAAAATAAAAAAACTAACAAAGTTCTGTGTGTTCTGTATTAGTAGAGATGAATCTTCTCTCCATTCTCTTATGCTATGTCATAACAAAGTTCTGGTATGGAAGGATGTGACTTCTTGAATTGGGATGGACGATTTTAAAGCGGTGTCTTTTAAGAAAAGTTTTATGAAGTGGTTTTTGTTTTGTAAATTGCGAAAGACTAAGAGAGAAAAGGTGAGAGTTCTTTGTGTTGGACCCTTTGGACGGTCAGAAATATAATCATCTTTAGACGTGATATGTGGAATATTTCGGACATTATTTAGGAGGTTAAAGTTTTGGTTTGGAGATGGGTTTTCATATAAAAAATTAACCAACCCAATTGTAATTTTTACAAGTTTAATAAAAATCCTATATTTTATTTATCGTAGATTTCAATTAATGTGTAATTTTTCTCTCGAGCTTTTCTTCGAGTTTTTTGTATCAAGTTTGGAGAACTTAGGTTCTCATGTCAACATATTCTTGCTTAAAAAAAAGAAGAATGAGACTTCAATATTATTATCATGTGAAACAATTTTTAACTCATACGTCAGAATAATAAGATGAATGAAAAATTTATTGTTGTACTTTGAACTTGAACTTGATGTGTACATTATTATTATTTTAAGTTACTTTTTTAATTTTCCGAATTAGGGAGATCATCCTCAACTCTTTGAGATTGACAATATATTTCAAAACTTTAGCATCTCTTTTTAAAATTAAATTTATATTATATCTTATCAAGCTAGCTTTATGCCATGCAACCTTGTCCGAATTATAATAAAGTACATTTATAGTTTAATGAAGTAGATTAATATTCACACATTTTACAAAAAATATATTTTTTATAATTACTTAAATAAATAATTTTTTTAGAAAAATATTTATTAATAGAAATAGAGGAGTAAAAAAAAAAATAGAACTTTAATCAAAATAATATTTATTAATAGAGATAGAGATGAGAAAATTAGAACTTTTAATATTATTTTTATGAAATGTAAAATTGATTTGAAAGAGATAATTTCATTTTTTTTCGTGTATAATACCTTATATACACTCTTAGAGTTGAAGTGTTTATTAGAGGTTCTGGATCAGGATCTTAGAGTCTCATAAGTAACAACCGTTTTTCAATAGTGGAAGAATGAAGGTAACTAATCCTCTGTTGATTATGAGAGTATAGTTAATTTCCTTTTGATTTCTTCCACACTACTATGGACCAGAGATACGTTACTTCCTACATATGCTACATATGCATGTTTTGGAGGAGTTGTTAATGAAATGGACGACATATTCAAGAAAAGGGTATCACAAACAGATGCTCGATCTTGGCAACGAGCGACCCGGGAGTTGTGGGCGAGATATCATATCTCTTGCCTCTACATTGCACCTTGAGAACCTTTTACAAATATACTAATACAAGACCTAACATGAGAGTTGCACATTAGATTAATAGTATTGTGGGATTATTATGATTGCTGAAAAAGGTACATGAATAGTCTAAGCCAGTTGCGATTATATTCCTCTAAGATCTCTGAGGGGTCACTTTAGACTTAACATATTACTTGATCATCAACTCATTGAGTAAACATATTGTAAGATAGTCTTCTTATTTATGTGATTTAAAACCAATGTATGTTGCTGTTATAGTTTCCCATGATATTTAGAGATTTCATTTAGATGAAACGGATTACTTGACGATCAATTCAATGGATAATCGCATGATAGGAGGTTATTCAATTAGTAATATAATTATGTTAGTGTTATTTTATTTTGAATGTTTTGTTGAATTGGGCTTTTTATTTGGACCTTCTAGTTAGGATCACTATGAGATGTAGTCCTTTGAGACTTTGAAGAGTATCAAATGAATGAAATGAAATTTATTTTTTTAGTCAGTTTTTATTTGTCTTTTCTAGTCTTTTAGTGTTTTCCATTTCTATTCTATAAACCCTAGTTTTGATAAGACACCTTTCAATCAATTGGTGCTTTCATTTTCGACCTCACTTCCGCATAAATTGATGATAATATTATTGTTTGATGGGGGAAGAAGATGTCTACTGGTGGATTCTTTATTTTAAGAAATTTTTCAAGGAGCATGAAACACCCGAGTCATTGAAGGTTTTGAAAGTTGTTGGAGCATTGAGAGGTTATGCTTTCAAATGGTGGATACGGTGGTCTTGTGTTCATCGCATATATAGTTGAGATAAATTTACAACAACACTATTATAGCGTTTCAAGCCGAAGTGGAGACCTAATTTACTACTGGATGATAAAGAAGAGGAACCAACATATGAATCAACTGAGTCCTTATATTCAACCAATGATTTTGTTGAGGAGAACGAAAAAGAAACTGAATCGTTATTCATGAAAGAGCCAAATCTGAAATCTATGAAATCCATAGAAATCTTTTTTCTAGAACAAATTGTTGTTGAAGAACAAAAAGGTGAAAAAGATGTTTGAGATGCAGTAGAATTTTTTTTCCAAATCCAACTCTAAAACCATTTAATGCTTACACGTTCAAACAGATAAATGAGACACACAAAAATTATACAAATTTAGGTCTGGTTTCATCGACTTCTAATCTCCCACCACTAATATTGATACATGATTAACAATTGGTAACTCCGCCGCCGCTCCCAGCTGAAACAGAGTCACCATCCTTGAAACCTCCAGATCCAAGTTTCTTGAAGACGGAATCAAAATCCAGCGACGCAACAAAAACAACCTAGAAGAACAAAATGATCTCATATGTTTTTCACACAATTTTTTTCTTACTTTTGGTTTCTCACTGCATTTTAGAGCCATGCGTCTCAACAATCTTCACCAAACATATTAATTGGAAGCCAACCTCACATCATTATCTATTTTAAAATTTCATTTGATTCTCAAATGATGACCATGTTGAAAAATATTTCGGATATTGCTGCTTAATCCAAGAACAGAAGTTTTAAACATGAAGTCAAAATTGTGATTCCACTTGAGATGATATCCCTTTCAACAACGTCAAATCCAAAAAGAAATGGAATTTCTTTTTCACATTTTACAGGAAAAAAATTGGCAAGGAAACCCAAATTGTGGAGCCAATTAAGTCAGACTAAAGTAGCTCTTGTAAGGTTATCTTAAGTTGATGACACTAGAGTTGGTGAAATTTTGAGGAAGGCTTGTCTAAATTTTACACTTGAGGAACACTTGTTTATTATATTGCAAGAGACTTATGCTACTAACATGCATTATCTGTTCCATAATCATTGGTATATAGAACTCAATATTGATTTTGCTTTGCAATTGCTTGCTAATTGGCTCTACGAGAGTTGTGGTTCTGAGCTCTTATCAAAGTTTGAGCATCACGTGACACAAGATAGTTGAAAGAGTAATAACATAAATGGATGTGGTTCGTGTTGTGTTGCTAAAAGTTTGGTTAAGTTTATGGGGATTGATAAACTTATTCAATATATGGCCTTTTCTCGGTACATGCTATTAAATAATAGTTAGCAAGAATGGAGACAATGGCTTTCAAATTCTTAACAATTAGCTACTGGTCTTTTGTGAGGACTTGCTTGGTTTCTTTTTCAAAAAAGAATTTGATGGTATCTAGAAGCATTCCTCCCAACAATTATTTTCTTACAACCTTGAGGACAAGGTTGTTCTTCAAAGAGTAAGTGATGATAAGAGGTGCAATTAGATATTTCAATGAGTACCATGGCTAGACATGTAGTTTGATTGTGTTAGGAACCCGAATTAGAGATATAGGAATTAATGGATAAAGACAGAATATAGAAGAAATGGATTTAAAATGCACAAGTATTAATATGTAACAATAGAGTATATAAACATTCATAAATTACAAACAAAATATAACATTAATAATTCATGATCACACAATAAAGTTTATAAAAATCACCCACTTACAATATACCAACATAAATTTAAAGATTTATAATATATATAATAGAAATTATCAATAAATAGATGGAATGACAATAAACTACTTTGTCACTAGAATTGTAATCACCCGCATCCTTAATGGCAGCATCTACCGACATTACCCAAAAATTCATGCCACATATATTTTTACCACGACAAAGTCGGAAGAATCCTTCCTCACCCCAATTCGCTCCCCATGAATTCTTAAGAATCCATGCATCTTTCTCAAAACCAATTAGGAGAACATCATGATTTAAACCGTATTTATCGCATATGTTTGGGCAAGAGATACCGCTAGTATATGTCTTCAACATATCTGCATTGATAGAAACTTTACCAAACAAAATATAAATTAGAAGTTTTTCATTCAGTCTAAATAAAAAGTAATGAATGTTAGAAACTTTACCAAACAAAACATAAATTAGAAAATTTTCATTCAATCTAAATAAAAAGTAATGAATGATGATCAGACAAATATACGACATTAATTTTTTTTGTCAAAAACAATTAATTACCTAAGAGAGGGCCATTTTTAACTAGATTTGCAGCTATTTGGCTTTCATCGGTGGAAATCATACTAAAGTTAGAAATAGAAGCTGCAATTTTGGTTTTGTCAAATTTACATGAGGCATTTCTTTTCAGGTAAGGATAATCTTTTTCTCGCATTGCTCCTCCAGAATGTAATAAATATTCAATTGCATTGGTGGCCAACCCACCCATGCACCCAGTGTCACATAGTCTAAATTTCTCCTGATCACACTGTAAATAAAATTGAAAACATGAAAATACAGTAACATTACAATTATCTATAAAATTATCAAAAATCAATTAGAATAAATAATTATTAATATAATGAGAATTGGAGACTCTATTCTTATTGTTAACAATACGTTCAACACTATTATAAAAAGATACAATTTTTTGAAATTATTTCATGATTAATTTTTTTAAATGATATTCGAAAAGAATAATAATAATAATCTAAACAATTGAAAATATAAATTAAATAATAATTCTTATTTTATAGATGAATTCACTAAAGATTATTTTGTAGATGAAAGTATAAATCTCAACAAGTTGGGTTTTACGAAAGAAAACATATGTGACTAAACGATTTTCACATGTCTCGATACCAATATTATTATCACAATTTTTATATTAAAAAATAAATTATAATTAATTCACATATCAACATTTGCAATTAATATATATACATATATATATATATATATATATATATATATATATATATATATATATATATATATATATATATATATATATATTCTTCACATTCCAAAACATAAAATTTAATATAACATGTAATTTGAAAAAAAAAACACAGTAAAAGGGAAACAAATATAAACTATGCGATGAAGAAAATGTATATGTTTATACAAACCAGATGATCACAGTCCAGAAGCTGCTGCTCGCTAAGTATTAGAAGTTTTTTATTTGTTCGATAGTGAGCTCCTTCTAAAACTCCCATCGCACCAAAAGCCCAGCAAGAGCCACACTGGTAGCCCTGATAAAAAATAAAATAAATTAACAATACAAAATTTTAATGATTACGATAAATTAAAGATTTAATTATACGAGATACTTGATCTTTAACAGGAGTGACAGCTCCATTGTCACGCCAATCGAAATTCTCTGGAAGATAGTTGGCAGGAAGGATTGCAGCGTTTCGAGCGTGAGACGAAAAGTTGAAACTTTCTTTAGTGCCGAGAAGCTTCCTACGAAACTCAGCTTCCGTTAGGTCGGAGTACTTTGTCACTCCGTGAACAGCATAAGGATCAAGCTCTTGGTTCCGCTTGGCTCTCATGAGGTTTGACTTAAAGACACCGAATCTAAAGCGGTGTTCTTCTTTGGATGGGTAGTATTTGACAAACTTTAATTGGAAGCGGTTGAAATGGTGCAAGTGATCTTCCACAGCAGTAAAGTTGTTGGCCGGTAATGTTAAGGAACCGACTTGAGTGAGAAGGAAGAGAGAAAAAAGGATCATGGTGTATTGGGCGGGGAGAGGTGAAGAAGAAAAATATGGAAAAAGATGGTGATTTGAATTGAATATAGCCACAAGACAATTTCAGTATTTTTGCATGCAGGCTTCAAAATAGTATTTCTTGGCTTTTACTCGTTTGTAATGCAATTTTCACAATAGCATTTGTTAAATAGTAATTCCTTGTGTCGAAAAGATTTTATTTGATTTAGAAGTGTGGAAATAGTTTGTTACACACAAATTTGATTTTGATCTAAATTAGATAGATTTGATTTAGATCTAAATTAAATAGATTTGATATAAATTTGGTAGTAATAATCTTGTTCATAAAGATTGATAGAAATTCATCATAGATATTGGTTTATTTGTTATCTATAATATAAAAAAATTAATGGTTATGGAAAAGTAAAAAATACCCTTATTTAATTTTTTGACACCACATTAAAATTGTGGTTCTTTTTGTCTTTGCACAATAAAGTTCTTAATTTTATTATTAAAATAATACAACTCTTATATTTTACAAACTTATTAAATCTCTCTCCATTCTCTATTTTTTTTCTCTTTCATCTGTTTCTCACTTCTTTCTTCCAAAAAATAAAATAAAAAATAATATATATATATATATATATATATATTTTATATACGAAAAATTGTATTTATGATTGAAATATTTTTTAATAAAAAATGATATACAGGAAAAATTTATTCAAAAAATCTATTATTGATCTAAATATTTTTATATACGAAAGTTTAATATTGTTCCAAATATTTTTGTAAATGATACCCAATTAAAATAATATTTGAATACGGAAAAAATCTATTATTTACGAAAAATGGTATTTATGATCCAAATATTTTTTATTCAAAAATGATATACGGGAAAAAAATCTACTAATGATTTAAATATTTTTATATACGAAATTTACTATTGATCCAAATATTTTTGTAATGATAGCTAAACAAAAATTAAGTCCGTATACGGGGAAACAATTTATTATTAATCTAAATATTTTTATATACGAAAAATGTTATTTATGATCCAAATATTTTTTATTCTAAAATGGAATAGGCCAAAAAATCTATTATTGATCTAAATATATTTATATACGAAAATTTGATATTGATCCAAATATTTTTGTAAATGACACATACGGAAAAAAATCTATTATTTACGAAAAATAAAATTGGTTAATGAAATATAAAAATTTGGTTAATGAAGTGGTGAAGTTGAATAATAAACGTTCACATATTCAAAATAATTTAGTAGTAAAACAAAGTTGGTTAATGAAAAATAAAATGTTAGTTAATAAAATGATGAAGTTGGTTAATAAATGCTCAAATATTAAAATAATTTATAGTAATAAAATGAAATTGGTTAATGAAAAGTAAAATGTTGGTTAATAACGGTATGAAATTGATTATTTTTTATTTAAGATATTTTATGTGTTGATGTCAGTGCACTCAATAGCCACATTTTAAATTGTATTAACCAACTTTTCATACTCAATTAACCAAATTTTATTTACAACTTAATATTACTCTTTAATGTCAAAATATATATTAATCAAAGTATAAATAGTACTTGTAAGGGTTGCACCCCTAGTGCGATTACTTATATCATTTGCCTATTGAAAAAAAAAAGTATAAATAGTACTATTGACCAAATTTTTATATACTATTAATCAAAGTTGTTTTAATGTAAAAATTATAAAAAAGTGAAAATAAACAAGTTAGGTGCAACATTTGGTGTGAAAATAACATTATTCTTGTATATCATACTAAATTATAGTTCTATAACTTTTCCTACTAATATTTTTCGCCAAAATTTCCACCAACACATCAAAATAATTAATAATTCATTAAAATCTTAAAAATAAATAATAATTTTCACCAATACAATATTAATAATTAATTAATTAATCATTTAAGTCTAAAAAAATAAAAATAAAAACCCCCCATCCACGTTGAAAAAAAAATCACTCCAACTGTTTTTACGATTGAAACCATCCAATAGAATATTGTTCAAATTTATTAATTAATTAAAAAAATCTCAATAAATAAAATAAAAACCCAACAATTAATTAAAATGTTTTCCCAATATTTCAAATCCACAAAGCCACCAATTAAATTATAAATACACGTTCAAAGCCACAAAGCCCTAAATATATTATTTTGGTAAGTAAATTGTTGAAGAAGTTAAAATCACTTTTCTTACTTTCTTCTCATTTCTATTTCTTTATTGTTATAATTGTCCTTACTTATGGTGTGTTGTGCTTCTTTGTTAGTGCTATTTATTTTTACTATTCTTACTTTTTTTAGCATCTATTATAATAAATACCGTTTATTAATTTTCTTAATTTTTGTTACCTTTTGATTTTAAATTAACTTATGCTTTAAATTAGACAATTAATATATTTTTTTAATTTTTTGTTATCTTTTTTGTTTTCAATTAGCTTATGCTTTAAATTAGAAGCACAATTAATATAAAAATATTTATATTATGTATTTGAATTTAACCTCATATACTATATTAATTATTAATAATAAATAATTCAGTAAACATGCCCCGTGCTAGCACGGATAAACGTCTAGTTCAATCATAAAGAGTATAAGTTTTGAATGGAAAGCTTAATCTTTTTTTTGGTGTTAACCGACCGGTATCTGCAAGGAAAAGGGGTCCCACGTGACTAATCTGAACCTGGGTTTGGAGGCGACGGCATCGTGGCCAGCGCGTTTTTGTTATTACATTTGTTAACAACTAGTCCAGCTCATTGATTTTTTAATTAATTACAGACAATTAATCATTGCATTGTGCATATATTTTATTACTAATCTCAATTAACAATTTCAGTAAGTATCTTCTCAACTCCACCTTACACTTCTTTTATTAAAGTGGGTATATATTATTTGATTAATTGAACCAAATTGATAAGAGGGATGTTAATGCAACAGTTGCACATGACTACAAAATTAACACTATTGATTCTATAAGATTGATTGGTAGTTGCTTTGAATTTTATATTGTTTCATGATCATAATCACTGTTGCTGTTTCATGGTCACAATGTCTGCTGCACATGACTACAAATTTAGTTTATTTTGTGTGTTATTTATATTTTTATAAAATTATGAATTTATAAATATTTATAATTTATTTACATTGGTATACATAAAAAATATTATCGGCAAGAAAAGATGGTTGATCTGGATTGATGAAAAAGATATTATAAGTTTAGATTTAAATACAATTTTAATTGTTTTTTTTAATTAATAAAATTGATCTCTTAATTTTAAAAATCAACATTTAATTCTTCCAATTTAATCTTTTCAAAATTTTAGTCTATATTCTACTTAAATATTTTCTATATTATGACATCTGAATTGATGATATGTTATTGTTAAAATGACAAAAATTAAATTCTATGCAAATTATTATATTTAAATTAAATTATCGGAAATTTAATGAGAGAATAAGAGATGTACCCTATCACACCTCAACTTAGTTGAGAAATATTTCATTTATATATATATATATATATATATATATATATATATATATATATATATATATATATATATATATATATATATATATATATTCTTACTATTCGAGCTTTAAAAATCTTGACATATGATTGTCTAATAAAATTATTCTTCATTGTTAATTAGAGTTTAATATTCTTTATTGTTAATTAGTGTCTAACATAAATAAAAATTGTTTTTATAGTTTCATATTTAAAAATATTTAAAAAGACAAGTAATGAAAATTTAAGGTTAAAGGTAAAAAAGCTTATTAAAAAAATATTTAAAGACAATAAAAACAATTTTAACTTTTTATTTATGTTTTATATAAGCAGTTAACTCTAAAAAATAGAATCAAAAAATAAATTCCATAAATAAAAAAAGTCGAATTAATGCGACTTTAACGTTTTTTTTTAATTGAGCAATTGTCCTTATACAATAGAGAAAGAGAAAAACAAATAGATAAGATAAAGAGATCAATAAAAGAAAGTGAAAGCCAAAAAACTACATGTCTTTTTCCATTATAAAGATAGTTGGTCCATAAAGAATATAATTGCACAAATCATATATTTATACACTGAGTTCTTTCTCTTTCTTTTCTTTGATGGACACTAATGACTTATTAATGATTGATGGCTAATTCCAAAATTATTCCTCGCCAATTCCTTTTGTCTTGTTCACAACAAGACTCTCTCCTTCCAAGTCCCAAATTTATATCACATCTTTGAAGCAATGTTTTAAAAATCAGATCGATCAGTAAATTAGCAAAACGGACCATCTGTTCCGCCTTAAGTTTGCCAAAAGTAAGCGGGACAGACAAGCCCGCCAAATAAAATGGGTATAAAAATCATGTCTACCCCGTCAAAATGACGGATTTTCCCGTCTATTTTTTAAATTATTTTTCTTTCATTTTTTTAATAGATTAATATTTTTTTTACCTTTCAATTAATTTTTTCACTTATTTTTTATAAAATATATTTTAAACAAATTTTATCTAAAAAAATGTTGCATATATTTACAAATAAATGTATCAAATAAAACCATCAAGAATTTGAGAATGTTTTTTTAATAACAAAGTTTTAAAAGAAAAATACATAACTAACTCGAAAATTACCCTAATAATCATATTTAGGGTGTTTTACACCTAGGCGTCATTCCATCAGTTTTTTTTTTTAAAATGTTTCCAATTACCTACGAATTTACCGGCAAGTTTACTTGCAGACCAAACATGAAATATTCCTGCACATAAATTTGTAGGTAAATCTGCAGATAACTGAAAAGAAAATTAAAAAAATAGGAGGCGCTATGTGGAATGGCGCCTAGGTGTAAAACAGTCCCAAACATGGTTATTGGAATAATTTTTTGAAATATGAATTAATTATGTATTTTTCTTTTAAAACTTAGTTATTAAAAAAAATTCAAGAATTTGAATAACTAGAATTAACTAAATAATGACGGACTTAAGGCGAGACGAGCTTAACGAATAGGTGAGACGGACTTTAGCGGGGCGAGCTTAGGCAGGCGGAGGGTTTTGGCGGGGCGGGTTTCGGTGGGCGACAGGCCCAAAATCCTAACCCAACCCGCCATTTTTGGCGGGTGCGCGGGCCAGCCCGGCGGACCACCGCCCCTTTTGCCATCCCTAATATTTAGTTATTAATTTATTGGTTGAACTAGTGAGCCATTGGTTGAATTGCATGACTAAATTACATTAACTCGAATAACCCGGTCGAATAAACCAATCTCTATATCAAAATTATATATTTATTAAACCGATTAAACCAGATGATTTGATCTCTAAAAATTTTAAAATTTTAAAATATCAAAATTTCACAAATTCACCCTTTAAATTTAAATTTTAAATATAATCATCACACACAACAAAATAATACAAAATACAAATTCAAGTAAATTTTGAGCAAGGTCTAATTTCAACGTAACAAAATAATTGCAGCGTCTAATAAATTTAATTATAAAAACTAAAAACTATTCCAAAAAACATTTAACTCATTGATTTTCTTTAAAACAATTGGTTCGTCAATTTTTACCGATTTTAACAAGTTCTCAATGATTCAATAACTTATATGGTCCAATAATAAGACCAGTTCAATTATCCCTCTGATTCTCAGTTCGACTGATCGATGTAGTTCAATTTTTAAAACATTGCTTTGAAATTTTAAGTTGAAAATTTCGTGTATATATATATATATATATATATATATATATATATATATATATATATATATATATATATATATATATATATATATATATATATATATATATATATATATATATATATATATATATATATATATATATCCAGTGGCGGAGCCAGGAATTTTATACAGCCTGGGCAAAAACTTTACACCATTGATTATTCATCTGTTTTAATTTTCACACCCTATTTTTACTAATTTTGCCCCTGATTTTGTCTAAAAATCAACTATTAAATTGTGGGGAGTACATAGAAAATAGGGGTTGAGCCCGGGCGCTTGCCCGGGCTAGCTGGGCCTTGCCTCCCCTGTATATATCAATAAAAGATTAAAAAAAAAAAACTAGAGAGAGTGAGACCTATATTTGAATATTTATAATAACTTGTGTTCCATTGAAGTAGTAGAAATGTTTGGTGAAATGATAGAGTAATGTCTTGATGCGAGGCAAATATATGACGTTAACAAGCAAATACGCAAGTCAGTATGAGAAAGAATAATATAGGTTAGTCATGATTCATATAGTACTTCAGTTATTACATAAAATGGCTTATATATAAGAGGCGGTTATGTGTGTCCCTTGCTTTTTAGCGTCAAATGCAAAAAACTGTTTGATTACATCTAACGTAGATATGGATCAAGTGAGAAACTTCATATCTGAATTATATTGTACCTTTAATACTTTTGTGGAGTGATTTTGGACTGGTAATTGAACCTCCTCGTATATATGGCCGACACATACCAACTTGTATTTTAGAATTAAAAAGATGTCTCATAATTTAAAGAGAGATAAAATTTCATATTTTCATACTAGCTATCTAATTTTGTTTTGTTTCATAATCAATTTTTAAATCATACAAAATACAATAAAAATCATTTTGTTCAATCCTTAGTTTGTTTTAGCAAATCAAACACATGATATCCTTATATATTTTGTGTTTTAAATCCCTCATTTTTTCAAAATCATGATTCTAGATCTGCCGGTGCACTACATGATTGAAAATAAACAACACATTCAATAGCTATAAACTTAAAAAACAAAAAAAGAAGCAACATACCATCAAGACCAAACAAATATGCACTATCTCATCCTAAGCAAAATAGTAACCTAAAAATGACAAGCACAGATAAGCAATTACCTAACCATTTATTCTCCAAAATACTCTCTTCCAATTACTTTCTTCATCATCATTTTGTCCTCTACTCCTCACCCTTTTCCTCCTTCAAAAAGTCCCTTTGTCCACACATATATCCTACCCTTCCTTCCTCTATACTAACCTCAACAACTTTCCCTTTGTCCTTTTGTCAAACATCACTTGATTCTAATCTATGTTGCTTTCATCAAGAATCAATTAGAAGGTCCCAAAATACTAAAAAATAATGCTCAACAGCTACAAAATGATGATGATCTTCACAATACAATGTTCCAAAACACAACATTCCAAACCCACCAAAAATATAATGTTCCTTTCTCCTCAAATTTCTCAAAGATTGAAACTCTAGTCACTAGTTCCAAATGGGTAGGCAAGATAATGATCCAAATTCAAATTCAACCATGGTGAAGAACTCTTCCATTGCTCTTCTTCAAGAAAGGTTTAGACAATTGGAGAAAGTGAAAGAAAGAAGAGAAGGTAAACAACTTCTTAGGTTGTTGTCATCATCAGAGACCAACACCAACACACAACAAAGGTTTATAGTTTCACATAATAATAGGTCAAGTTATGATCATGATTCTCTTTCTCTTGGACTCAACTTGACAAACAAGCAAGGTGATAAGAACAACATGAAATCAAACACTTCTTTGAGTGAATGGTCACAAGGTGCATCATCATCATTATCAAGAAATTTTGATGCATCAGATGTTGATACTTCACTTCATCTATAAATATTTTTTTCACCTAAGTTTTTTTCACCTATGTTTGTATTTTGATTTTGCATAATCAATATTTATGTGTTTGTTATGTATATGTGCATATAATATAAAGTAATATTTCTCCATTATTTTGTAGCATTAATCAAGAAAGATTTGTATGAGATGTTGACTTTTTTCTTGAAAGCATATGAGTGATATATTAAATGCAAAATAAGTAGAAAATAAAGGTATATATCTACTTTGGAATATAAAAACGCATACAATAATGAATTACTCACAGCAAAGAGTTTTGATATAGACATTTTTTGTTTTAAGTAAGAGATATGTAGGTTGGGACTTTTCGCTATCAATTAAGGTATTTTATTATTATTATTATTATTATTATTATTATTATTATTATTATTATTAAAAAATAGTAGTTAATATTATTTACTCTATTCTTTATTAAATTTTATTACGTGTTTATAATAATTGATATTTAGTTTATTTTTTAATTAATTTTATTATGTGTTTATAATAATTGAAATTAATTTATAGTTGATAGAACAATATTGTAAAACTGTTATATTAATTTATTCATTTTTTAAAATGTGTACATTTATTTTAGACAGAGGGAGTTTTTTTTATGGTATAAAATTACTACACTATTTGCCAAGGTCTTGTATTACACGAAGTTTTAAAAACCGTATCAAATCAGCCGATTTAATCAATTGAACCGAGAATTGGAGTTAAATCTAATCCGGTTAATCTAGAAAAAAAATGCTAGTGAATAAAAAAAAGGAGTAAAACAAAAAACAAAGAATTGGGTCATCTAAAACTATTTGAATCAAAGAATCGAAGCCGATTTTGTAAAATCGCTCGGTACAATAAAACATATAAAAGTGGTTTTTTTTAATATGTCAATATCAAAACTTAAAACATTCTCATTCACATAAAAAAATTCTTATTTTTTCTACGACCATACAAAAACAGTCACGCCAATATTGATTATATTGATTGTTGTTCAACTCAATATTGTTTGTCGTTTTTCAATAGTGACTTGTTTATCGACATTCAACTCGCATTCGCCTACTGATGTTTAATTAAATTTATTGTTTTATTTATGTTTTGTTTTTTTTTTTTGATAAAAAAGAATATATTTTCAAAAAACAAGAGAGTACAAACTGATCAAAACGATTCAAGTATCTTAACGACAAGACGAACTAGAAAAAAATAGACAGCAAATTAATTTCTATTGCAATATCTATTTAATTTACTATTGCTATTAGCTCTCAACAGTATAATGTCAATCTCTTCATTGCCATGAATCGTTTCCCCAAGACTGGTTTGGAAAAGAAGCTTGTTCGGACACACCCAAATTGCATAAACAACTTCAGCTATAACAATTTTGAGAAGACATTTTTTGTTACCTCTTCCACTCGTCGCATGGCATGACCACTACAATTTTGAATGCTAGTCTCCCGGAGTGTGTATCACGCTAATCCACTTGAGTATGTTAGTAAAAACTTTTTTTGTGATATCACATTCAAAGAAGAGATAGTTACTTGTATGATTTAAGCCGCAAAAAACAAACTTATTGTCAGTGACCACACCAAAACGCTGCAGGCGGTCTTTAGTTGGAAGTCTATCCAAACAAGTCATCTAAAAGATAAATTTAGCTCTAGACCTGGCCAAATTCCCATATAAGAGTTTTCTCCATGTCACTTTAGGTTTTTCCCCTCGCAACAAGTTGTAAATTTTTCACGTAATATATTTACATGTACTTCGGAAATCCTTCTAGACTTCGGTATGTACGAGGTCATCCCTGTGTTTGAACATAACTTTGAGGATCAAGGAGCATCGGATGCCTGGGAAGAAGATAAGAGGATCCGGATTTTTCATATAATAAGTATGAACCCAGGTGATCCACAATTTGTCCTTCTTCTCACAAACATTCCAAAGAAGTTTTCCAATTGTTATTTTATTCCAATCCATGAGAGAGATCATATTCAAACCATCAGCAGACATAGGATTACTAAGATGATCCCATGCTACAAGCGCTTTTTCTGGATATGTTCTATTTGCATGTCCAAAGAAAGCTCCTGCAGATACTATTGATATGAGAAATAGTAGTATTCTGCTCCAATGTCTCAATCTAGCAAGCATTCTCTCAATTAAAGGTTGACATTAAGAAACAATTAACTTCTTGTTGGCTAGTGGGACACCGAGGTACTTGAAAGGCATATTTCCAATAACAAAGCGGGTTTCCTGTTGAATTTGATTAATAGTATCACCATCCACACCCCCTGAATAAATTCTACTTTTTGAAATGCTAACCTGCAGGCCTGTAGAAGTTGAGAATCCTCTAACTTTATCCATGATCAGTTTCACAGAGTCTAGATCTCCCCTCACAAACATCAGGATATCATCCACAAAGCAAAAATTAATAATCTTCAGTTTTTCGCATTTCGAATGAAAATTAAAGTAGATATCCGACACAAACCTTGAAGGATCCGATGAAAGTACTCTATAATAAGCACAAAGAGGAAATGTGAGATGGAGTCCCCCTATCTAAGACCTCGTTTCGCCTTAAGGATCTTAGACAGAGTTCCATTAATAGAGAATCAATAGAATACAATAGTCACACAAGCCATGATTCAGTTAACATAAATTTGCGGAAAACCAAGCTCTATCATGATGTGAGAGAGTGCTGACCATTCCACTATGTCATATGCTTTTTGAACATCCATTTGCACCATACACCTAATATTTTCTACTATATCTTCAAATTAATTTCTGCGCCATCATGATATTATCATGAATAATTCTGCCCGGAACAAAAGTTTATTGATTTTCGTGGACAACCGAATTGACATAGTCCCTCATATATTTGGTGTAACCATTTTTTTATTAGAATATATTACTTTATTAAAAAAAATTGGATTAACATGTGCTAAGCGTTGCAAAATAAATATATTAAAGTTTAATAAAAGAAAATGGCTGGCATCAGACAAAAAAAAAGTGAATTTTTTCTTTAAAAAAAAAGAAGCGAATTTTGGAAACGAGGAAAATCGAGAAGCTTCCGAAAACCCCATTTTGTGGTAATACAAACCCCTGCTAAAACCCTACCACCATTTCATTTCTCTACCACCATTTCATTTCTCGAATCTCACACTCTCTCCTCAATTCACTATGCACAGACTCTCCAATCGCTCTTCCTCCGTCTCCGCCCTACTCCGTTACGGCGGCGCACTTCGCCGTGACGCCGCTCTCCCACTTTCCGCTTCTCACTCTCATTTGGTATTCATCTCAATTTCTAAATCCAATACTAGCTAGTTTCACCAACAATCTTTATCGTTTTATTGTTATTTGTGTAGTTTGATTTTTATTAAGTTTGACTGCAACATTGAAATGATATATGATGATGATGATGGTGATTATCGTTAGATCATAGTTTGATTTTCATTGCAACTGGAAATGATTAGTTGAATCTTGCGTTTTATGTTCTATTATGGATGATCAAAGTTTTTGATAACGGCCGCGTAAAGACTTTTGCGATTTCGGTCCATACTTATTGCTGAATGCAGTCGTCACGGTGTGAATTAACCATAATTTTTGTTATTGTTTTGTAGCGGCCTTCCGATTTTTAAAACCTTGTGGATGATTACTATTATGACAAATTGAAGTTTGTTTATGTCCTTTTTGAAGTTACATAGTTGGTTTTATGTGTTAGATGATAACATTGGCCTTTTTGAAGTTTAAAAGTGGGAGCATGAGGATTAAAATGGTTATATCATTATATGATTATTATCAATAGATCATTAGTTTAATTATTATTTTGACTGGAAATGATTCTTTGAATCTCGCATTTTTTGTTCTGTTATGAACTCTGGAAAAATGTGTGTCGGTGTCTGAAACCGACACCGACACTTGTGATTACATTTAAGTTATTCATTTTTAAAAAAAAATTATTACCGGTGTCAACATCTCAGTGCGGTGTCGTGTTTCCAGTGTCTGTGTTTCATAGGTAATGAACGATGATTACTATCATTAGAAGTGAAGTTTTCTTGGTTTACGCCCTTTTTGAAGTTACATAGTTGGTTTTCTGTGTTAGATGATTACACTATCCTTTTTGAAGTTTTAAAGTGGGAGCATTGATAATTTTTGTTGCCGGTCATTTTTCAAATTTTTTTTGTTTACATTTATCTTATGTTTTCTGATTGGGAGCAGGTGGGAGAGAATGACACAAAATCCCGATGGTATTCATTATTAAGTTCTGAGAAATCTGGCAGTGTTGATCAGCTAAACTCAAAAAAAGATTTGTTTTTGGGAAAACGATATGAATCAACTGTTGCAGAATCTAGTGCATCAAGTACTCCACCAGCTGAGAAATTTGAGTACCAAGCAGAGGTATTGTTGTCTTTCTTATGTGCGTGGTTTGTTAACTCTAGTGCACTTGATATATATCATGAACATTGTTTTGGATATTGTGTATCTTTGGCAGGTTAGTCGGCTCATGGACCTTATTGTTAACAGTTTATACAGTAACAAGGAAGTGTTTCTCAGGGAACTTATCAGGTATGTTCTGTCACTGTGGTAGATAGAATTACATAGTTTAAGCATTGGTGAATGTTTTCCTCCTCAATCATGCTCATAATATTACTAACTAAAATTGCCCTTTTAAGTGTATACACTAGTTTTGGTTTTCCCCTCCCCCCAATAGATTGCAGCAAGTTTCAGTATTCATTTTGAAAAAAGTTATTTAGGCTTCTCTCTCTTTCTACTGAAAACTATTTCTAGAAGTCAGGGCAATCTAGTGTTATAAATCTCCTATAATGGCAGAATCTTGGGAAGGGCTGGACCTGTTATGCATTTATTGTTGTAGGTCGTTTTACCTTTAACTTACAAGAGTCTAATTCCTCAAGTTGAACCTTTTTACCTCAAAAAACCCTTGCATCGAAGCTCCACTTCAAAATTTGTTCTATAAATAGTGTTGAAAAATTCAAGCAATCTACATCTTTTGTGTTGGTTAGATGCTGCGCTGTGCTGCATTGCATTATTCAGTTTGTTAATATGTGCATTTTTTCTTAGTAATGCAAGTGATGCCTTGGATAAGCTGCGGTTTTTGAGTGTCACAGAGCCTGACTTGATGAAGGATGCAATTGATTTTGATATCCGAATTCAAGCTGATAAAGATAATGGGATCATCACTATTACGTAAGATAGTTCACTTTTAATTACTTAATTTTTTCATTTGGTTACAATGTAGTCGATGCTGTAACTTTTGCTTTATGCAGTGATACAGGCATTGGTATGACGAAGCAGGAACTAGTTGACTGTCTTGGAACTATTGCTCAAAGTGGAACTGCTAAGTTTTTGAAGGCTCTCAAGGTCTTGCCTCTTCTGAAGAATGATATAGGATTATATTGACCTTATTTTATTTTGCTGCTATGTATCCTGTGTGCTAACAAAGGTGTTTCATTCAAAAGGATAGTAAGGGTGCTGGCGGTGACAACAACTTAATTGGTCAATTTGGTGTGGGATTTTATTCTGCTTTTCTAGTTGCTGATCGGGTATGTATTTGGATAAAATTGATGATGACGTGGTACTTCATTTTAAGTTTTTATTTGGCAGCTTATATATGTATATTTTTGTATGGTTTGAAGGTGGTTGTCTCAACCAAGAGTCCAAGATCAGATAAACAATACGTTTGGGAAGGAGAGGTAAATGCTAGCTCATATACCATATCTGAGGAGACGGATCAGGAAAAGCTGATTCCAAGAGGAACTCGCCTTACCCTGCATCTTAAGGTATGTCAAAATTTTCTATTTTAGAGCTTCTGCTAGTATTTTAGTTTCTTTATTCTGGAGCTTATGGTTGTTTGTGCATTTTACCCACTGCTGGTTTTCAGAGGGATGACAAAGGTTTTGCTCATCCAGAGCGAATTGAGAAGCTTGTGAAAAACTACTCCCAATTTGTCTCATTCCCAATATACACTTGGCAGGAAAAGGGATTCACCAAAGAAGTATGACTATGCACTCCAGATCTTTTAGTTTTATTGACACTGTCTGTCTTTGCGATTGTTTCATTCCACAACCCTTTCTTGAAAATTGGATGTGAAATTGATTTTTTGAGGTTTTATCATAATTTGTCTCATTATAGATAGAGGTTGATGAGGATCCAGCTGAGGCGAAAACAGACACCCAAGATGAGAAGACTGAGGTAATGTTTTGCATATACTGTGCATTCCTGAATCGATTGTCTATGAAATTATGATTACAAATTTGATTGTATAACTGCTGCAAATGTGCTGGCCGTTTTTAAAACCTGACACATTTTTATAACAGAAGAAGAAGAAAACTAAGACTGTTGTTGAGAAGTATTGGGACTGGGAGCTCACAAATGAGACACAGCCTATCTGGGTTAGTTTTATGATTTCCAACTGCATTATTTGTGCTTAAATTGGAAGTTGGTTAGCTAAGATGAAGATTTACACATTATTCTATCCGTGCAGCTTCGTAATCCTAAAGAAGTCACCAAAGAGGACTACAACGAATTTTATAAGAAAACATTTAATGAATACCTGGAGCCATTGGCATCATCACACTTTACCACAGAGGTATGTTTTTTTTTTTTAATCTCAAACGCAATCTGTTATTTATGATGGATTTATATGTGTACATATATTTATTCATTTGGAAGATGCAGCTCGAGAACCTTAGTATTTCTCTAAAAAGAAATCACTATACTAGTTTGACAGCTAATGTTCTGGTGATGATATGCAGGGTGAGGTAGAATTTAGGTCTATACTTTATGTTCCTCCTTATGCTCCATCAGGGAAGGATGATGTAATCAATCCCAAGACCAAGAATATAAGACTTTATGTGAAGAGAGTGTTTATTTCAGACGACTTTGATGGAGAACTGGTATAGGCACTTTGCTGTTCAATCATATTGACTTCTTGAAAAACTAGATGTTTTTTTTCCCAGTATTTTATCATGCTCTGATGTATTACTTACTTGAACAGTTCCCACGATACTTGAGTTTTGTCAAAGGTGTGGTCGACTCAAATGACCTTCCACTCAATGTGTCACGTGAAATTCTTCAAGAGAGCCGCATAGTAAGTAGATAGGGTGCAGACATGCACTTAACATGTCCACAAGTTTTTCTTTGATTATAAATGTACAAAACTCTATTAGTTTTACATTGCTGAAAATATGTTTCTATGTGCTTCTTGAAGGTGCGGATTATGAGGAAGCGGTTGGTCAGAAAGGCTTTTGATATGATTTTGGGGATATCCATGAGTGATAACAAAGAGGTATGATCTAATTCTGAAAATTTGTTGTTAGAAAGTCTTTTTGTTGCATTTTTCTCAGTTGTTTTACTTTTCTGTTTATTAAACTACTATATATAGAATGCTTGCTTGTTTCCTGTTAATATTTTACCAGCTGCCTTGTTCTGTGTGCAGGACTATGAGAAGTTTTGGGATAACTTTGGCAAACACTTGAAATTGGGTTGCATTGAAGACCGAGAGAATCACAAACGCATTGCTCCGTTGCTTCGTTTTTTCTCATCCCAAAGTGAGGAAGAGTTTATCAGCTTGGATGAATATGTTGAGAACATGAAACCTGATCAAAAGGATATTTATTACATTGCTGCTGACAGTGTGAATAGTGCAAAGAACACACCTTTCTTGGAAAAACTTGCAGAGAAGGATCTTGAAGTATTGACTTGTTTTTGTTATAGTTTATAAAATTTGATCAACTATTGTTTATTTAATTTATTTTTATATTGGTGCCTTTTGTTATTTAATTTTGCAGGTGCTGTTTTTGGTGGATCCAATAGACGAGGTTGCCATCCAAAATATTAAATCATACAAGGAAAAGAATTTTGTTGATATTAGCAAGGAAGACTTGGATCTAGGTTTTACTTCTTTTTAAATTATGTTTCCTTCTCGTGATTTGTTTTGGATTAATGCTACATTGGACTATTACTCAACTTTGAGAAGCTTATGTGTTTCATAGATCAAATATTTGCCGGTA
The DNA here is from genome assembly GCF_029867415.1 of Vicia villosa. NCBI lineage: Eukaryota > Viridiplantae > Streptophyta > Magnoliopsida > Fabales > Fabaceae > Vicia > Vicia villosa. The sequence continues at coordinate 88,724,288 of NC_081186.1, read as the reverse complement.
TCCTTTACAGTGGCATGGATTAATGGTTTGGTTCTTAACCATTTAATCTCGCTAAATGTAGTTTTCTGTTTCTGCAGGTGACAAAAATGAGGAAAAGGAAAAGGAGATGAAGCAGGAATATAGCGGGACAATTGATTGGATCAAGAAACGCTTGGGTGATAAAGTTGCAAGTGTGCAGATCTCAAACCGATTGAGCTCTTCGCCTTGTGTCCTGGTGTCGGGAAAATTTGGTTGGTCTGCAAACATGGAAAGGTGGGTTTTACTTGTCTTATATATTTCATTATAATGTTTTTTAAAATGTAAGTAGCACTGTGCTGAATGTAAATCAAACTTGCTGCTCCAGGCTAATGAAGTCACAAACTATGGGTGATGCCACTAGCTTGGAATTCATGAGAAGCAGAAGGGTGTTTGAGATCAACCCTGAACATCCTATTATCAAGAACTTGGATGTATGAATCTATTTTGTTATGTGTACTAAGTTTAATGATATAGTCAACATGAAATTAAAATAATGGTGATGCAATTTAATCGGTAAATTTCAGGCTGCTTGTAAAACTAATCCCGATGATCAAGAGGCCCTCAGAGCTATTGATCTTCTGTACGATGCAGCTTTGGTTTCCAGTGGGTTTACGGTAAGCTCTTTGTTAATATCACTGCTGTGAAAGAGATTTAAGTACCATTGTAAAAATGGATCATATTAAGCACTGACCAACCGATTCAGACACTAGATATGACATTGGATCTTGTTAAGATAAGTTGCACCTCACATGTGATGCTAAGCATTTGCTATCATTGAAAAAAGTGGTGCAAAAATGGAACACATGCTATTGGTTTTTAGCAGTCTTTGAAATCAATAAGCACATAATAAATATTGTATCTAATGACACTCAATATGTTGTTGGTGTGCACAGCCTGATAATCCAGCACAGCTAGGAGGAAAGATATACGAGATGATGGGTATGGCTCTCAATGGTAGATGGTCATCTCCTCCAAGTCAGTTTGAGTCTACTCAAACTCAACCCCATGTTCTAGAAACTGTAGAAGCTGAAGTGGTCGAGCCAACCGAAGCTGGCAGTCAAAAGTGAGAAGACTGTCATATAGAGATTTTTGTTTTCACTTCTTTCTCTTCTGCAAAATTATATATTTGAAGAACATTGGTGTTGGTATTTTATAGATATGCTGAGTAACATTCAATGTAATGCCAACCTTGTGTAATTCGGAGGTACTTGCTGACTTGATATTAGTTAAGCTATTCATTGTCGCCATGTCTAATTTTAAATCTCTGAAATTCTTTTATTTCTAGAATGTGTTTGGTGGCATTATTATTACTACATCCGTTTTAAAATGACTTTCGTTTTAAGGTTTGTACACACAAATTAAGGAATGTGATAATGTTGTCCTAAGACATTATTGTATTTTTATTAAATTAGTCTTATTAATGTGTTGGAAAACTTTATTAATGTATTGAAAAGTGAGAATAAAATTTATTTTTAAACAAAATTTTCCCAACAAACTATAGTCATTTTAAAAGAGGGAATATTTATGGTTAATTTTCCCCAAGTATATTTTTTCGTCATATTTTGAAAATCTTTGTTGCAAGAGGCAATTAGTAAATTAGACATTATCCAATATATTTGACAACATGTGTGAACTGAGAATGAAATTTATTTCAAGGGAGATTTTCACATTAGTGAAGTGTGATAACTTGTAATTCAAGTTCTATCTATACATAGAAACATCTTATGTATTGCTTTTTATTAAGTGATGTGAAAATCACAAGAAATTGTCTACTCACTATGTTGTAAAAAAATACCACGCCTTAATGTCGAGATAGAACTTTTTATGAAACTCTTAATTTTAGCCATAGATTCTAAATTTGGCAGAACTTCAAAGAAATCTGTAAAAACTTAGCAGAATTACAAAATATATTACATTAGCCATAAAAATCTCAAAGACCAAACCCTATTATCACTAATACCTATTGCGGATCATCTTTTGGGCTGCTTAATTGCATTTCATTCAGTTTTAGCCTTGCTTTTAGTTCACTTTTCATTCAGTTTTTGTTGGAGCCAGCCCTTGATTCTGCACTATTCTATATTCCATTTAAACAAATAATTATATGAGAATGAAAATTAATGAAGCTGAATCTGTCTAGAGATGTAGTTAAAGTGAAGTTTAATATGATTCAAAATCAAAAGGAAAACACATATTGCAGGACGAAGTACATTTTCATTTCACAAGACATGTTGTCCCTATTTATGCCATAGGAGTATTGCTGCTATACCAGCACACTCAAAAAGTAAAGAAAATATCACTTGTATCTATGACATTATTACACATACAACAATACAGAACGCTGAAAATCAGTACTTTATTTAAAATCATAATAATTATAGTCTTACCCTTACCTCAATTGCTAAGAAAATAACTAATTATTGATGCTTGCAAATGGTAGAAAGCTTTCCTTGTAAATCATTATCTTGCAACGATGATGATCACCTTTAACACCAAGCTCTTCAATTCTCTGAGTGTTTAAATTAACCCAAACTAATTCATCATCATTTTTTCTGAAAAATATATCACCGTTCTTGCCAACTCCTATAACATACTCAACGCAAGATAATGGGCCAACTGTAAATAATTTTGTCCATGACTCTTTCACCCCAACTTCACCCAAAATTGATATATGAAAAGTAGGTGCAGCCTTGTTATAATTAGAAATCCAACCAATTGCTCCATTTAATACTACTACGTCTCTAAACACGATTCTAGTATCAATACCAATGTCAATATCAGCATCATCCATGTTTGAGGGTATGAATGTTTTTACAAACACCTCATTCCTTAAGTCGAATGACACCAAATAAACTTCATTACCTATTTCACTTTCGCTCCACCAATGACACACTCCATCCATGTACACATGAAGACCGACACTACCATAATATTGCCTAGGCATATCTATATCAAGTTTTTTCCACGAATTACTTTTTAAACAATATATTTCCCACAACGGAGAAAGAAATCCATCTTTCAATGTCTCATTTTCATATTCTTCAGAATATCTAGGATAAAATTCTACGTGCCGAATAACCTTATAATTATCTCCAATTCGGTCATAGCCAAATCCTTGAAAATCAATTATGGGATACCAACAAGGACATTCAAATGCAAAAGGACTAGTAGGAATGATTTTGAATTCTTCCGTAGCTGGATTCCACAATACATATCTCCCCAATTCTTCAATACAACGAATGCTCTCCGGCATTCTTCCCCCACTTTTCACATCTTGAATACAAAGAATGCCGTTAACAGAACCATGGATTATAAAATCAAAAGGGTCTTCATATGGATTTGGCCAATCTAATTTGATCATATTCTCAAACTTGTCACCAAATAGAGAATACAACTTAGGGTCATATTTGTATCTCTGAGACAGTGGTGCAATATGTTGTAGGAGGATAGATGTATCATTGTAGTAAGAAAGATCCTTAGATAAGAAATTTCTTCGAAACATGTTCATGAAATAAGAATTTTGAAATAAAAGAGACCATGATTTACGTACACAAGAAAACCGAATCAAAGATTTTAGAGGAAGTTTAGACAAAATAGCCAAAGCAATATCATCATATATGTGATCACTAACCTTTTCATTAGTTGCAACTAATGATTTCTCCATCTTTAACAAAAAGATTTGACAGACGCAGCTGTAGAAGGAAGAAGAGACTTAGGAGGAAGGAAGAAGAGACTTAGGGTTTAAGTTATCATCTCTATTCAATAGTTTTAATCTTTTACTTTCATCTTCTTGTTGCTTCCACTTTACAATCTTTAAGATTTTTTTCAATCTACTTTTGCATTTTGCACATGCGTGAAGACATGTTGCTTCTACTTTACAACCGTTAAGATTTTTTTCCATCTACTTTTGCATTTTGCTTTTGCACATGTGTGAAAACATGCAAGTAGTAAAAATGGTCATTTCAATAAAATAAAATAATTAATTAAATTTAAAAAATCCTAATAATTAAATTATTACTTTTTTTTGAAAGAGAAAAATAAAAGAAATTAAAAATTGATAACGAGAGCTATTTTTTTCAAAAAAATTACGTAAATAATCAATGTTTCAATTTTTTTTTTATAAAAATATCTATTTTTTCAATTTTTTTAGCCATTGTCGCCACTCTAGGTGGCGACTACACCTAAAAAAGAGACCAAGTCGCCACTCTATTTGGCGACAACATTTAAATTTTAATTTCTTTTGAATTGTGGTGACTACACCTAAAGCAAACGAAACATGTCTAAAAGTAAACAACCCCTTGGACTACTACGCAAAATGCCATTTGGTTTTAAAGTAGCATGATATAATTGAAAAAATTACCATATCATCGAATTAAAAATTGAACTGTGCTGCATTGTTGTTGGTATTTTATAGATATGTTGAGTAACTTTCAATGTAATGCCAATCTCGTGCAATTCACGGTATTGGCTGGCTGTGATATTACTTAAGCTATTCATAGTTGCCATGTCTTATTTTAAATCTCGTATAATTTATAATTTGAGGAATGTTTGATGGAATTATATGGAACGATTACTATTACTATGAAATGGAGCAATGCTCTTGAACCATGCCACAAGACAGGAAAAACTCTTGAACTTTGACAAACATGAGTTTATACACTACGATGTTATAATAATACTTAAACCAAAAATAGCCGTACATATTTTGTTTTTTACGATGGTGTAATGTATGTTCTAATATTTTTTATTTATTATGTTAATCATTTGTTTTGCTATGTTTGCTTCACAAAATCTGTTTATTTCAATTGCATTCTGCATTCAAACACGATGAAAGCCACTTTTTAGTTAAGTTTCCTATCAAAGTATATTTTTATGTGTCATGTCTTGAAAATCTTGGTTGCAAGAGACAATTTGTTAATTAGACACTAGACAAGGATATAACGACACTGCAGAAAAATAGAGCTGCACACTAATGATATATGGGTATTATGACAATGTGCAATGTGGATGTGGTAGCTGAATCTGACTCACCATAAGGACACAATTTACCCTATAAGTCAAAATAAGTATTTTCTCTTCACCATTTTTCTCTCAGAATTGCTATAGGAATTCTGTCACCATCATTTGTCATAGCAGGTAGATGTTGAACTGGTTGTCCGTGTGGATTGGGACAAAGCCGCTTTAATTGAGAAACATGGAAAACATTGTGAATAGCAGCCGAAGAAGGAAGTTGGAGCTTATAAGCTGTTGAACCAATGTGATCCTCAACTGGAAAAGGTCCATAGAACTTGGGAAGTAATTTGTGAGCAGCATGCGATTTCATAGAAATTTGCCTATATGGATGAAGCTTGAGGTAGACATAGTTACCAATAGCAAAAGTACGATCACTTCTATGCTTATTGGCTGGCTGCATGCACCATCCTATTTTGGGCCCTAACGAGGTGAAATTTGAGGAGCTTGATAGCTTATCTGGCTAATAAAGATATGTCCACGTTAAGATTGCAAGATGTCCCAGGAAGATAGGGTAAGTGAATAGGTGGAGGTTGTCCATTAAGCCAGTGACACCCATTTAGACCAGCTATTTGGTTGATCAGAACACATGCATCTCAGGTAGGTTTTCAAGCACATAAACCTGATTTGGAATAGGCAAGGGTTGCAGAAGGACAGGATAAGCAGTCAGACCAGGTTTGTTCTTTTGGCAAACTCAACAATTCTTGACAAAATTGATGATGTCTTGCTCAAGCCTCTCCAATAGAAATTTTTTCAAACAATAGTTTTGTGGACTTCTTTTTACCCAAACTTTCAATTTTAGGCATAAACTCTCAATTTGGAAGAACTACAAAGAGGGCTACTGTAAATTTAGTAGAACTTCAAAATAAATTACATATTTTTGTCATAAACATCTCAAAGACCAAATCTTATTATCACTAATTCTACATATATCCCTTAGGATTAAACCTGCTACATACAAGGAGGAACTCCAATCAAATTCCAGTCCCATTTCAATGAGAAGTGATAAAAGACCTGCATAATTCAGTTTTTGTGTCTATAACATCATTACACATACAATGCTGAAAATCAATATTTTTTATTTAGAATCATAGTCATATATACATCTAATGCAAATTAAAAAAAAACAACATCTGTAAAATTACCAGGCACAGAATGCTGAAAATCAGTACTTTATTTAATGATTATTATAATCATAGTCACTTACCCTTACCTCAATTGCTAACAATAGACTAATTATTGATTCTTGCAAATGGTAGAAAGCTTTCCTTGTAAAGCACTATCTTGCAACCATCGTCACTTTTAATACCAAGCTCTTCAATTCTCTGAGTGTTTAAATTAAACCAAACTAGTTCATTATCATTTTTCTTGAAAAATATATCGTCTTTCTTGCCAACTCCAATAAGATGCTCAACACAAGACAATGGACCCACAACAAATAGTTTTGTCCATGACTCCTTTACCCCAACTTCACCTAAAATTGATATGTGAAAAGTTGTTGCTTCATGATAATTTGTAATCCAACCAATTGCCCCATTTAACACTACTAAGCATCTAATACCAATGTCAGTATCAGTATCGTCCATGTTTGAGGGTATGGATGTTTTTACAAATACCTCATTGCTTAAGTCGAATGACGCCAAATAAACTTCATCACATGTTTCACTTTCACTTTCACTATCACTTTCACTTTCACCCCACCAATGACACACTCCATCCACGTACACTTGAACACCGACATTACCATCATATTGTCTAGGCATATCTATATCAAGTTTTTTCCAAGAATTACTATTCAGACAATATATTTCCCATAAGGGAGAATGATATCCATCTTTCCATGTCTCATCTTCATCTTCATCGGTTCCAGGATGAAATACTACATGCCGGATAACCTTATAATCATCTCTAATTCGGTCATAGCCAAATCCATGAAAATCAATAATGGGATCCCAACAAGGAGATTCAAATGCAAAAGTACTAGTAGGAGTGATTTGGAATTCCCCAGTAGCCGGATTCCACAGTACATATCTCCCCAGTTCTTCAATACACCGAATTCCCTCAGCTCTTCCCGCATCTTGAATACAAAGAATGCCGTTAATACTAACAGAACCAAGGATAATAAAATCAAACGGGTCTTCATATGGATTTGGCCAATCTAATTTAACCATATTCTCAAACCTCTCTCCAGATAGAGAATATAATTTAGGCACACAGACATTGTAATTATGAAGTGTAATATGTTGTAGGAGAATAGATGTATCATTGTAATGAGAATGATCCTTGGATAAGAAATTTGTTCGAAACATTTTCATGAAATAAGAATTTTGAAATAAAAGAGACCATGATTTACGTACACAAGAAAATCGAATGAAAGATTTGAGAGGAAGTTTAGACAAAATAACAAAAGCAATATCATCATATATGTGATGGCTAACCTTTTCATTAGTTGCATCCAATGATTTCTCCATCTTTAACAAAAGATTTGATAGACGTCTCGTATAAAGAAGATGCATTTACACGAGCCAATGCATTTGAACAAAAGCAATATCATCATATTTTGTTTGTTTTACGATATTTTTATTGTTTTTTCTTCTCCACTTTTGCATTGTGCACATGTGTGATGATGATAGGTAAGAAAAATTGGCCATTTCAATAAAATAAAATATAAAATCATTAACAAAATTTTAAAATTCCAAATAATTAAATTATTAAACTTTTTTTTTGAAAGAGAGAAAAATAATAAAAAATTAAAATATAGAAAAAGAAAGGAAAATATATGAGATCAAAAGAACCATAGAAATTGAAGAATAAAGAATATAGATCCTTATTCATTTCTCCTAGTTTTTTCAACAATAATAATCCCCGCTAGCGATAAGAATATGGACTTTTAATTCAAATTTATAAATTTGAATTAAAAGTCCACATTCCTATCTTTTAAAGTTTGAAACCTAATCGTTTTACTTTTATAGTCGGATACTCAATTTTTATTGATTCCTTCTTCAATTGCAAGAACATAAGATAAATATTGTTAGAACCTAGCTTTTTCCTGTTCTCTCTCTTCATTCTAAATTTCCTCTGCTAAAGGTTTTTCACCATGACGACTTCCATGCATCTGCGAGGACTATAACATATTGATATTAGTTCAATAAAATTTTAATGTGCAGTTTTTGGGGTATTTTTTCCTTATTTTTATGTGCTTGAATACATCAATTTTGTTGATCTCAAGTTTTTTTGGGATTTTAGATGTATGATTTGTATTCTCTGTATTTTATTCACTTAAGAAGGAGGTTAATCACGAAGAATATCGGGGTTAATGATAAAGAACGACGAGGTTGCCGAAGAAGAAGAGAGCTTGGGAATCTTTAAACTACACTTTTCAATTTTCACCATATATATTGTTGTAATTTTCTTCATATTTTTTTTTGTAAGTCTAGTTTATTATTGAATTGTTGATGATGAGGAGAATGTTTTTTTGTTTGTTTGTAAAATGCTAATGGTGAGCCGTCACTGATTACTTTTGGCAAGTGTATTAAATTTTATTGAAGTACTGAAATACATTCGTATCCATATGAATTGTTTTCATTTAACAAGACGACTAAAGTGGTATTTAAAGTAAAATTAAGGGTTTTTAAAGTTGGATTTAAAAGAGCAATTGCGTAAATAAAAAATTATTGAAAATTATTTATATTAAAGACGATTAGGTCTTGCTTCGACTCCCATGTATGTCATTGTTGACGATATCATCTATTTGCCCTAGATTGATTTCTTAGCCGTCACGACAATTTAACTTAGTCGTTATACCCAATTTCCTGGTGGGTAATTCATTATTCTATACTATAACTCCCTATTCCCTTAGGTCAGCAGGTAGTAAAAACATGTGATATATGTGCATTAAACACTAAGTAAAAACATATTTTTAATCTGATGCAAATCACATAGCTTAATTATATTTATTTGCAAATCATTAGAGAAATCATCTTGTTTTATTTGTAAATTCTTTGGTGGTTGATGGATATTAATACATAAATACAATGACAAAAGATTCTTTTTTAGGGGTTATTATTAACAAAATACTTATTTTATTTTAATCAACAATTATTTTTAAACAAAAATTTATCTTTTCAAATAATAAATTTCTTTGTTTTTTCATTCACCATCTCACAAGTTTTTTTCTTCTTTTTTGTATGATTATTTTATATAATTAAATTTATACGATAATTGTTCATTTTATAATTTAGTAATTTATTTACAATATACGTGAGTGTTTAAATACATTTGATACTATGTCAAATAAATTTACTCGTGCGGATATAAAAATATCTAACTGGTTAGCAGGAAGGAAATATAATGGATGATCAATGAAAAATTCACGATAATTAATAATTATTGTCAAAGATCTTTAAAGTCAACATAAAAAAAATTACATGAAACTTTCCTAATAATTTATTATTTTACAATAATAGGCTCCTTTAAGACAAAGTTCTCCGATATTTTGTGTACCTAAATTAAACCAAGCTAGTTCTTCATTCTTTTTAATAAAAAATATATCGCCGTTTTTGCTGACTCCAATAGGACATTCAATACAAGCTAAGGACTTAATAATGAAGAGCTTGACCCATGAGTCTTTCGTCCCAACTTCCCTTAAAATTGATATCTCAAAACTAGTTGTCTCTGCATTACTTAAAATCAATGTTATAGTTCCATTTAAAATTGCTAAGTATTTATAATCATTATCGCTCAGGTTTGAAGGTAAGGATGTTGTAACAAACATCTCAGTGCTCAAAGTAAATGAGACCAATTCAACTTCATTGTGCATGTCACAATCCCATTCACCTGTTTTACTTTTACCCAACCAATGACACACTCCATCCATATACGCATGAGCTCCCACCTCATCTAGATAATATGTAGGCATATTTACATCAAGTGTATTCCAAGAGTTGCTTTTTAGACAATATATCTCCCACAAGGAGCTTCCATCTTTCCATGTTGCATCTTCATTGTTGTATGTTCCATGAGAAAATACTAGGTGCTGAATAATCTTATAATCATCTTTAATAGAATCAAAACCAAACCCATAAAGACAAACTTGAGGCACAATTGATTGATTAGAAAAAGGACTAGGAGGAATAACTTTGTATTCCTCGGTAGTTGGATTCCACAATATCACTCTCCCTGTATGTTTACCTTCAATGCAAAGATAACCATTGATACTAGTTGATCCCAGAACATTAAACGACCATTCATCTCTATTGAATAAGTTTGACCAATCTATGTAGATCATATTCTCAAATCTCTCTCCAGAAAGAGAATACATTCCAGATTTATTTAGATTATCAGCAAACCATGACATATCATAATATAGAAGGAGAGATGTGTCATTGTAAAAAGAGTGATTCTTGAATAAGAAATTCTTTCGGAACATGTTCATAAAATAAGAGTTTTCCAACAACTGATACCATGATTTACGTACGCAACGAAATCGAGTCAAAGGCTTAATAGGCAACTTTGACAGAACAAGAAAAGCTAAATCGTCATTTACATGTTTGTTGATTGCGCTCACTGTTGATTTTTCCATATTGATTATGCAAAAATAATTCAATTGAATTTGTAGAACTCTTTTCTATCAGAAACAACAATTCACTGGCTTCATCTGTTTCTGCAAATATTAGAATTGTGTTGTGTTAGTTTAATTGTTTCTGATTGACATTATAGAACTTTTACCCTCAAAACAACAATTCTCCTACTTCAACTATTTCTTCAAATACTAGAAGTGTGTTTGTCTTAGTCGAATTGTTGTTATTAAACAATGCTCGATTGAAAAAATATAAGAAAAATATCTAATATTTAAAAAAAAATTTAAAAATTAAAAATAGAGTACAATTTAAATTTTTAATGTTTTTGATGAAATATATAGACATTTAATAAAATATAATTATGATAAATTAAACTAAATTTTCAGTACAAAATATGGCATCTTACCTTACTAATATTTTAAAAAATATTTTAAAAATGTTAGTACTAATGTACTCACTTTGTAATGGAATCTAAATAAAACATTTATTTTGAAAAATTTAAGTATAATACTACTAATTTTTAACAAAGTGAATCAAATACATATAATTATTATAGGTCCATGTTTTGAATTTCTATTTAATATAATCAAGCATAAAAAATAATCTCAATTAATAAAGATTGTAAAAGATTTTCTAAATGATAAATATTTGGTGTACCCTAACCATATTTATTTTAAACAGAAGCATCGTCATGGATAAAATTTAAAAGAAATATCATGGTTTACATATGCATTTATCGAATTAATAATATGAGAGAAACTTTGATAAAAATGATAAAAGAAATATCATCATCCATGTCTTAACTAACCTGTTCTCCACAAGAGCCTCAATTTCGTTGAAGATGATGAGAGAATCTGCGATATTATTAATGTATGAAATAATTTATTGTAGGAGAAATCAAACTGTACCTTTAGAAATACACTTTTGTTTAATTTATAATGCTCACAAATAACGCTTGAAAATAGATAAAACAAAATTGATAGAAGTTTCGTTCCAGGCATGTGGACATATATTGATTTTATATACACATATTTTAGGAATAAAAATGAAGAGTTCCTATAAAATTTTAAAATGTTCATAGTATCTATTCAACATAAATGTAAGAATATTTTAGATTAAATGAAATATTTAAAATTTTTCATTGTGTAACAAAGTTAACATATTATTATTATAATTGAATAAAAAAAGATATAACTTATATAGTATATTTTTAAAATTATATATGCAATACAATAAGGAAAAAAGTTTATCAAGGTTTTAAAATTATTAATTTTCATATTCATTAATTTACTTGTTTAAGTTTCTACGTACAATTTTCAATAGAAACAAGACTCACAATGAATTGATAAAATTAAATTGATAGAAGTTTCGTTCAAGGCATTAGGCATGTGGACATATATTGATTTTATATACACATATTTTAGGAATGAAAATGAAGAGTTTCTATAAAATTTAAAAATATTCATAGTATCTATTTAACATAAATGTAAGGATATTTTAGATTAAATGAAATATTAAAAATTTTCATTGTATAACAAAGTTAACATATTATTATTATAATTGAATAAAAAAAGATATAACTTATATAGTATATTTTTAAAATTATATATGCAATACAATAAGGAAAAAAGTTTATATGTATTAATATGACATTAATATTTTTCTTATCTAAATAAATCATTAAAAAATTTCTTATCAACATAAACTTTAAAAAGATTTCTAAATCTAAATACTGGAATTTATTTCTTCGCCTCTTTGACCGGTTTGGAGGTTTTATATGGTGATTTATCGGGTGTAATTGTGGGTGGTTTTATCTTTTTTATCTAATATATGTTGGTGGATTTAGTGTGTTATCTGATTGTCTTGTTTGATTTAATTTGTGTTTTACCTTACTGCAAGCAGACCAGACGTTACCTTCCAGACATTACCTTTGTTGTTGGAGTATGTGCTAGGTATCAAACAGAACCTAAAGTGAGTCATCTAAATAAAGTCAAAAGGATTCTGAAGTACGTGAATGGTACGTACAATTATAGGATAATGTACTCACATAACTCAAACACTACATTATTGGGTTATTGTGATGTTGATTAGGCTGGAAGTGATAATGACAGAAAAGTACCTCTGTTGAACATGGTGTTGTAACAACAGGTTCCACAAGGTTATACCAGTATTAACACAAATATATAAAATGAGCTGAGTACATTTTGGAGGATTGAATCCACACCACAAAGAAAGGAAATTCATTATTAGCATCTGAGTACATTTTGACTTACATGCAACAACAAGCCCATGATATTTAATGCCTCTTCCTAACACTATCGAATAACTTTCTATTTAGAGCACCCGCTAAAGCTGAGAACCTATTCACTTCCTTTCTCTATCACACAACTCAAGATAAGATGTTACAACCACTATACCTTAGTGATGAACTTCAATCAATAAGATGAATGATACTGAATTTTTCAATGCAACTAGACAAACCTTCTATGCCAAGTTACTGAGGCATAGAGGTGTGCATATAGATTCTACAACAATTTTATTATTTATGGTATTAGCATGGAATACAAGACACTAAACCTAGAAATCTAAAAATCTTCAACGCAAACGTTTAAATGCTTTAGTTCCAAAGTTGTTTGTGTCCTCCTTATATAGCAATTCTTCTAGGCTTTTTTTTCATGGATTGGAGATTTGATTTTTTTTCCAGAAATAATGCATATTAAGTGGGATATTTGATTTGTTCCTTGAATATATCCAACAAAAAGATATGATTTGGTTTGTTACAAATTTAAATTTAATTCTCTTTAAATCTGATTTGATCTTCACAACTATCCAACAAATCATATAATGACAATCAAGTCATGATGCAGCAGCCAGGTCATGATGCACAAACGCCCATATGAGCAACATGCTTGGACATCGTCTATAGGACCTGTCTCTAACAGTGTGATAGTGCGATGTTGATGATCCAATAAAATATATTCAACTATGGTGGATCGTTGTGGTCATGACCAGTGCGTTAAATAGGATTTAGGTGGTTGCCACAACATAAAAATAGGGAATGGATTTTGTGATTTATCAGGTTGACCAGTTAGAGATATGTGTTTATCTCGATATTCTCGTTATAATATATAACTCTAGCGGTATGCTTGGACATGGACCATATTCTCATGAATTTATTATGAAAGAGTCAATGATATGTTCGTCACTCTAGATACCAGATTACCGACCTCTATAGTCTAAGGCCTCCTACCAGTACGTGTCATGGTTGCACTTCTGGTACTTTGCTCACTAGTAGAAGATTATGCATGGATTAGATTTTTTGAGTGGAACTAGGGTAGACAAAGTTATGTTCATGATAGGAACGCATGGGGATCGTGATCCAGGGTTTTAAGAAATCAAGATGGAATAAATATCATTCAGATGATCGAATTTGATATTTAAGACTAAATAAGTGGTCTTATGTGAGGATGTATTGAAGTATTTGTTTGATAGTTAAACCATGTTGAGTGAATGTGAGTTACCCTGATAGATTATTCAATTATACCTTACCTTAGTAGAAAGGTAATGAGAGGTTCAATTGTTTAGATCAGGAACCCACTGATAATATTCTTTTATCCAATGTTTTAGATTATATCTCATATTGAGATATCGGTGAGATTGTTGTATTATAATATATTTTTCTGGTCCAATTTTAGACTTGTAATTTGATGTATATAGTACCGAAAATATTAAGGCCTCAAGTTATTACTCTAAACATATAACTTTGGGATATTATAACAAATTTTAGTTTCTAGATCTATAAACATAAAACTAATTTTGAATGTATAAATCTCATATACAAAATCCGGTAAAATTTTGAAACGATTATAGTATTTGTTTAATTGAAAGAAATTGTACGAATAAGATAAAATATAGTATGGTTCCTTTTGGATTTTTTAAAGTTGTTGATTTATAAATATCGACAACTCGCTTACAAGGTGGGTGTGGTAGCTCAACTGGTAAGTACTAGTTAAGTTAAATGGATATAAGTTGTATGTCTGTCCGGGGTTCGCTTACAATCAGTGATTGAATTCTTGATCAACAAGTTACACTCATTTAATTCAACTAACACATACTAGTTGAGCTATCAACCCATCCATTTTAGATTTTCTTTTGCTTTTTTTTTTGTTTTAAAATTCAAACATATTAATTATCCAATTATTTCAAAAACAAATATTATTATTCATTTCAGAATTTCGTATCATTAGGAATTATTCAAATAATATATCAAACTTCAAAATTTTAAGATTTGAAATATTTATTTTTCATAAATTTATATTTAATATGTTAAATTATTTTATTTTAAAAAATAATTGTTGAATTGAGCAGTAGTTTTTGTTAAGGTTGTTACTATTTGTACTAGTCAAAAAGTACATATTGCATGTTTCTCCTGCGAAGGGAATGAATACTCAGAGGCTTTAGTAGGTATATTACGTTATATGATAGTCAGAGTTTACCCACGACGACAAGAAAAAAATATATGGCGGTGGTTTAAAGGTCCCGCTTACGTGAGTTGAAAGGCTCTTGAAATATTGTTTCTTAAGGACAGATGTTGGGAAAAAAATAATAAAAATGAAATATTAGTTTTGCTTTTATTTAGTAATTTTTTAATTTTAGTAGCAAAAATAATCAAAACAAAAAATAAATAAAATATTCTATTATAAGGATAGAATAGGTCTTTTTGTGCATCAAAGAAACCCTAAATGTGGGGTATATAGTGACAAATGGAGGAAAGAGAGGAGAGGGGGTCAATTGGGAGCATTCTCCCCATTCTTTCATTCACACCAATCAGAAAATAATAAAAAACAAATTAAAAAAAATAAAGGGTGAAAAAGAAAAAACGCTGAAGAATCCTCTTCTTCTTCGCCATATACTCCTCGCCTTGCTCACTTCGCTAACCACAATCTGAATCACTAACGTGCTTCATCCTTCACCTCCCTTCTTCCATTGAAAGCACCATTCACCTCAAATAAACCATGCCATCATTTCTTCTCATGGGCACCACTCAACACCTCCACTTTAATTCACTCTACATCGGACTCAACCTTGTTAGAAATCCACCAATATCTATGATGAATTTCTATCAATCTTGATGAACAATATTGTTACTACAACACAATGACAATGAAAAAATATGAAAGAAAGAAAGACAATGATTTTCTACAGAGTTTCTCTCTTCCCACAAACTGTGGAAAACTTCTTATTCATTTGCAACTGCAAATTCTATGAATACAACTTGATTGCTAAAATAGGGGTTACTCCATATATTTATAGATTTAGGTTAGCTTGCTCTCTAAGATAAAAGCCCAAAATACCTATTTTGGAACTAAATCAAATCTAATCAAATCTGTGTGAAACTAAATCAAATCAAACTAAATCGAAATCTAATTCGACACACACATTATTCGATACACAGATTATTCGACACACATTATTCGACACTATGAATTACAATTTAACAGACCATCTAATTCAATGTGTCTAAATTATCTACATTCATCATAGCTCTTAGTATTATGAATATTTTGACCAGTGTTCCCTTCGTCATGATATCTGCAATTTGATTCTCAGTTCTGCAGTGTCCCAAGTTCATATTCCCATCTGCTACCTGCTCTCGAAGATAATGGAACCTTATTTTGATGTGCTTGCTCCGACCATGTGATTTCGGGTTTATGTTCGCCTGACCAATAACAAACCTAATTGTTTTGATCCTGGAAACAGGTGCAAATACTTTATCAAAGTCGATTTCTTACTTCTGAAGAAATCTTTTTGCCACAAGCCTTGCCTTGTGTCGATTCACTTCCCCTTTGGGATTACACTTCACCTTAAATATCCACTTCACATCAATTGACTTTTTTCCTTGATGCAATTCGACAAGTGAGCAAGTGTTGTTGTCTTCGATGGACTTCAATTCCTCATTCATAGCTTTCACCCACTTTGAATCCTTCAATGCCTCAACTGCATTTACAGGTTCGACATCTGCATAGAAAGTGTAATGTAACAGCTCACCTTCGTTATCGACCACATCATATGATGTAATCACACATTCTTGCAACCTTATGGGCATGTGTCTTATTCTCTAAGGTCTGCTTAGGCCTGCATCACCTCTGAATTCTTCTTGTTGAACTACTTCTCTTTCGACTTTAGTGGCTGGTTCTTCATAAAATATTCTCACTGATTCCTTCTTGACATTCTCAGTCAAATCTCATTCTTTAAGCTCATTTATGATCACATCCCTGCTAATCACTACTTGCTTGTAACCTCCACTCTAATGATATCCTATTAGGATCATCTGACTTGACTTGTTAGCAAGTTTTCTTCTCAATTAATCTAGCACATGTTTATGTGCTATAGATCTAAATACCTTCAGATGACTCAAGCTATGCTTTACATTAAACCAACATTCCTCTGGAGTAATTCCTTCTAGTTTCATCGTTGGACATCTGTTCATAATATATGTTGTAGTCGACACAACTTTACACAAAAAATATTTAGGTAAATTCTTTCCTTTCAACATACTTCTCACCATATTCATGATGGTTCAATTCTTCCTTTTTGTAGTTCCATTCTGTTGTGGAGTGTGGGGTGACACCAATTAATGCACAATCCCTTCTTTCTTACATAACATGTCGAAGTCTTTCAACACATATCCTATATCCCCATCACTTCTAAGAACTTTGAGCTTTCGCCCACTTTGTCTTTCGACCATATATTTAAACTTGTCAAATACCTCGATCACTTTAATTTTCTTCTTGATCAGGTAAGTCCACAATTTTCAACTGAAATCATCTATGATTGTAACAAAGTATTTGTTACCTCTATTTGAATCCATCTGGATTGGACCACATACATCAGATATATAACTTAAAGGATTGCCTTCGATTGCTTCTTGCATCCTTGATGAGGCTGTTCTTGTGTTGCTTCGCCTGCACACATTCCCCACATACTTCTCTTGGAATGTCGATCTCTAGTGACCCTAAAACCATATTTATTCGTTTCAACTCTCTGATGTCATTGAAGTTGAGATAGCCTAGTCGATAGTGCCATATCCATTCATCTCTGCTACCTGCAATTGCAAGGCACTCACGCTCCATCACATTGAGTTTAATCTTGAAGGTTCTAATCTGAGACATATGAGCCTTCAATATTAACCTCCCACTCGTGTCGACAACACTCATCATCTTGTCTTCGATCGACACCTTGTAGTTGTTTTCAATCAACTTCCCAATGTTGAGCAAGTTGTTCTTCATGCCTGGTATGTACAACACATTGGAAATTAATGATATTTTCCATATTTCCTCGTAATCATAACATCAGAATACCTTCAGCTTCTAGAGTATTGGAATTTGAAACTTTCACCATGTTCTTCATTGAGGGATTTATGTTGACAAACCAATCTTTCCTTCTAGGCATATGTGATGAGCAACTTGAATCCATGTACCATTGGTCCTTGAATTTATCTTTATCTTTTGTTGTGACCATCAGCAACATCCCTTCTTCTTCTTCTTCCTCCAATAAATCTCTTTAGAGAAAACTAGAATAGTCTAAAGTTCCTACATGTTTCTAGATTATTCCAATAAATCTTAAATTAACTAATAGCCTAGAAAGTTCTATGTCAATGTAATGTAGAAAGGACAAACAAAAGCCTAGATAGTTCTATTCTAGAAACATCCTCAAGCACCTATAAATAAACAAACATGTGTGTAATTGTATTTATGCCTTTAAGCCTTTAAGGTCCAATATCAATAACATTGGAGGCTTCATTCTACTATTACTCTCCTCCTACAACAAATTGATTACTTATGTGTTGCCTTGCTCCGATACAAGCTCACACACTACTTGCTACTATCTTTCAACTATCAACATTTTTTTTTAGAAAGAAGGCTATGTCATTGATTTCTTGGATGATCAATTACAAGATATCATTTGCTTATTTATAGGCTCAAGTCACCAACCTCTCAATGGTGGTGAACATTTCTACATCTCTTTAGTTCTTTCTAGAATTCTCATGATAGATTAGTATCATGATGGTTCTAGGTTATTCTATCTTAATCTATCTTTTACATACACTTGTAATTCTAGATTGATCTACCATATCCATACACACTATATTTCTAGATTATTCTACCATATTTATATACACTATAGTTCTAGGATATTCTATCATTTTCATACATATTATATTTAGAATATTCTAGAAATTTGTAGCAATTTCAACACTCCTACTTGATGTAAATTTCTGTGACTCCAAGCATATATAGCTCGTAGCTCTTCAAATCTTGGTCTCATCAACGCTTTAATGAATATGTCTGCAATTTAATCTTCTGTCCTGCAGTAGTCGAGTTTGATCTCTTTAGTTGCTTCAGCTTCTCTGATAAAGTGATACTTGATTGCTATGTATTTTGTTCTGCTGTGAGTAACCCTTAGCTACTAGCCTCGCCTTGTGTTTCTGTATGGTGCAATCAGGGTTAAGCTATGTCTTATATACCCACTTAACCCTAATGATATATTTTCCATGTGGACGATTTACTAACTCCCATGTGTTGTTTTTCTCGATCATCTTTATCTCTTCTTCCATTGCCTTGACCCATACTTCGTGCTTTGATGCTTCTTCAAAACTTACAGGTTCAAGTATGGCCATGTTGCAGACTTCATATATGTCCACCAAGGATCTTACTCGTCTTAGATTAGACTCTGGTGATGATAGTTCTTGTTCTTGTTGTTGTGGTGGAGGCGAAAGAGGTTCACCTGATTCTTCTTCCTCAGGTTCTACGTCCTCGGGTTCTTCTTGAGGTAGTTGAGCTGGTATAAGGATGTTCTTCTCCACTTTTTCTTCATCCTTATTCCAAGAAGCATTCTCATCAACTTCAACATCTCGACTGATGATGAGTTTTTTAGTTTGCAAGTTGTAGACACGGTATCCTTTAGAGATTGTGCTATACCCCAAGAAGATACCTCATATAGTCTTGTCTTCAAGCTTATGCCTCTTCACGTTTGGAATATAAATGTAGAATATAGATCCAAAGACCCTTAGGTGCTTTGCTGATGGCTTCTTCCCGCTCCAGGCTTCAATTGGAGTCTTATCTTGTACTTCCTTAGTTGGACATTTATTGAGTATGTAAACAGTAGTGTAGACTGCTTCATCCCATAATGTGTTAGGCAGTCCCTTCTCCTTGAGCATCGATCTAGCCATCTCCATAACTGTACAATTCTTTCTCTTGGACACACCATTTTGTTGAGGTGAATATGCGAATGTAAGTTGTCGCTCTATGCCTTCATCCTTGCAAAATCTATCAAACTCGCGAGAGGTGTACTCTTTGTCGCGATCACTTCTTAGTACTTTTATCCATTTTCCACTTTAATTTTCCACAAAGGCCTTGAAATTTTTTAATACTCCAAAAGACTTCTGATTTTTCTTTTAGGGAATAGACCCATGTCATTCTAGAGAAGTCATCGATGAAGAGTATAAAGTACATGTTGTTCTCGTGTGATGGCATCCTCATCGGTCCATAGACGTCAGCATGTATCAGCTCCAACAGATATTTGGCTCTCCGTGCTCTGCCTATTGAGAAAGGAAATCAGTGTTGATTACCGAGGAGACACCCTTAACACACTTCATTGTTCTCCTTTATGCTTGGAAGATCTCTCATCATGTTCTTCTCATGTAACAGCTTTAAGGCATGTGTGTTGAAGTGGCCAAATCTTCGATGCCAGAGCCGTGAATCATCAACTTGTACTTTCATGGAAATGTTAGTTGCATATTTTAAATTTAGAGGGAAGCTTCTATTGCTCTTATTCATCTTCACTTGGGCAATCTCGATCCTTTTATTTTTGTTGTCTAAGATTTTGCATACACCTCCTTTAAAGTGAAGTGTATAGCCTCTCTCCATCATTTGACCAATGCTTAGAAGATTTTCTTTTAGGCTGGGAACTAGTAAGACATCATGGGTGAGTCGTGTACCTTTATCTGTCTCCACCATGACAGTGCCTTTTTCTTTTGATTCAACCACACTACCATTTCCCAGTCGGACTTTCACTTTGACAGACTCGTCAATGCTTTTGAAAATAGTCTCATCCTTGGCCATGTGATTGCTACATCCACTATCCAAGTACCAACTTCCTCCTTTTTCTTTCATTGAGTCTTTAGTGGCATAGAACATACATTGTTTTTGATCATGCTCCTTTGCGATATTAGCTTGATGCCTATCTTTGTTGCGACAATTTTTCTCTATGTGCCCGAACTTCTTGCAATGGTTGCATTGTGGCATATTACAGTACCAACAATTTTTCTCTGCGTGGCCTGGTATTTTGCATATATTGCATGCAGGATTTTTATCTGGCTTGTTCTTAAAGAAATTTCTAGAAGCTTCTCTTCTTCTAGAAGTTTCTCCATATCTCTTCTTTCCTTTGTAACACCCCATTTCTACCCCGCAATTTATTCAAGAATTAGAGTTTTAAAATTTCTCAACAAACAAATGATGCGTCACACATTCATTTAACAATGAATCACTCTATCGCATTTAGCTGATACATAGCACTTTCTAAAACAGAATAACTTCTTATTCACAAAAATAACGTCATATTAACATCTTATTCACAAAAATAACGTCATATTAACAATGCAACTTCACTTAACATATCATCCTAATAAACTAGGATAGTCACAATAAAACAACAATATCATAAACATCATAAATTGTCTCCCGAGTGCTACGTATCAGAGCGACAACCGACTCGATTAAAAACAACTAAATCTTCATACTCGAACACCTGCACGTTACCAATATAAAGGCAACGGCGAACAAGAGAAAAGGGGTGAGATATCAATTCATATAAGTGAGCGCATGATAAATTGTATATTAGGATCCAGGCATATATATGTATCACATCGCAAGTATTAATATTGTTGTACACTTCATGCCTTCACTAATTCACAAATCTCACATACTTTTCATCTCACCAAAAGTCACAACACTTCATATTCACATCAATTATATATATATATATATATCAGTCATTTACTTTGCAAGCTAATTCACGCTACATCACAAGTATAAGTCACAATTATAGTTGTGATACAGTGGGAGAACTGATTTTTAGAAATGTTGCGGATAGCAAGAGTCGCCACCGATTTTTATTTTATCCAATCGAAAAGGCAAAAAGAACAAGAAATACCTTTTAAAGATTTTGAGTTCAGGGGATAGGTTATACAAAGGGAACGTGTAGGCACCCTTTGTATCCATGGTTATCCATGGGCTCTTAATTGCTTAGCTCACATGTTGTTTGTTTGTTTGAAAAAGTGTCGTGTGTGATTAAAAAGATTTTTGAATAAGGACTTTAAATTGTAAATAAGTGTAGCCTTTTTGAAATTGTTTTGAAAAGAGGTGTATGAAAGTAATTTGAAAGTTTGATTTAAATATGAGCAAGCAATTAGGAGCACCTACCCAAAGAGTGGATCTTTCTTGTTCTTTAAGTCTTTTATTTGAAAGGGCTATCCATACCATAAGGAGGGTAGGTAGTCCTTTCATTAGATGTGTGGGTCATCGAGGGTCATTGTTTGCCATAAGTCTATCCATACCATATAGGAGGTAGGAAGTCTTAGAAAAGGATGGAATAGTCATTCGTAGGCAACCAGTAAGGACACCTTAGCATTCGAAGGGACGATCATCATTTATCGAGGCAACATCGAGGGACAAGATCATTTTTTAATCGTAGGCAACTCGAAGGGACTATGATCTTTTATCGGAGGGACTATGATGATTTGAATTCGTAGGCAACATGTGCTAAGGTATCCCTACACTCGAGGGACTTGACTATTATAATCGAGAAGGCAACATAAGAGAGGGTTACCCTAAAGGTGAGTGGGTGCATCAATCATGTGTTAGATTCAGATATTTATCTTGTATTAGGTGAACTACGTCCAGTTATTAATCTTGTCACTCCCTACTTTACTAATCATGCAGTTAAAAAATAAACAATTATAATGTACAAAAAATAAAGGCAGGAAATAAAGGTCCTAATTACTATTACCTTGAAAAACGAATGAGCAACCTATACACCTTCTAGAATTTAAATGACAGAAAATTAAATAATTGAATAAAAGGGCCTCAATTTAGGTGAGGAATACGAGAGAATCCGCCGATAATATTTATGTGTGAAACAATATGTTCCAAAATTGTAGCCATAGAAATACAATTTGGTTTGAATTTATAATCTTCACAAATAAAATTTCCATTTCTAGATTTTGTATTATTCACCTCTATCTTTGGAAGATAATTGGTTAAATTTCCATAATGTTTTTAGGTATTATTTGATTTCCAAATTTTTATTATTCAATCCAGTCACAGTCAAAGTAAAAATCAAATATTATTCATCATTATTCAATTTCTTTTTTAGGACCCTTTTACAAATTTAGATTTGATTGAGATTTAAAAATTATTATCACAATGTTTTAAATTCTTTAAAACTTGATTGTTTAGGAATTTATAAAACTCGCGGATAGAATTTCCATTCCAGGCATGTCCATATACATCGGTTTTATATTGTGCGCATATATTTTAGGAAGGAAAATAAACAAGTTTCTATAAATTTTTTAAATAATTAAAATATCTAGTTAGTATAAATAGATGGGGATATTTGAGATAAAAAAAATTAATTTTAAATTTTAACAAAATTAGCATATTACTTCTATAATTGAATTGTGAATATTTAAATTTTATAATGAT
Organism: Vicia villosa; assembly: GCF_029867415.1. Classification (NCBI taxonomy): domain Eukaryota; kingdom Viridiplantae; phylum Streptophyta; class Magnoliopsida; order Fabales; family Fabaceae; genus Vicia; species Vicia villosa. Next base: position 88,700,920 of record NC_081186.1, on the reverse strand, counting down.
TTTCTTTAAATTATATAGCCAGTGAGATAAGGAAAAAAATTCTATTTATTAAAATGTCATTATTATTTTTCTAATTCATTTAGTTTTAATAATAAATTTAAATATTAATACCTTGATATTTAATTATTATAAATGAAATTAAACGGTTAATTTAGCAAAATCAAATGTATTTTGGACCATCGGAAATTTTTCAAAAAAAGAAAACTTGATCTTTTATAAGAGGTTGGTATAGTTATGTGGCCTTCTTGAAAGTGAGTTAACCTCATATTTCAAAATTTTCTCACCTTTTAGATGTATGGGAGTATGGTCTTTTTGTGTTTTTTTAATGGTAAAATAATATAATATATTAAAGATTAAAGCTTAGAAAATAGTACACGAAGAACAAAGGTATAAGTGCCGGAAGAAGAAATAAGTGCGTGTCTCCTTTTCATCCATTTGAATCAATTAAAATTGATGTTTGTGAGTTTGTAACCTCACGACCTTCATCTTGTCAGCCCCTGCATATGCTTTTTTCAAGATTTTCTATGCTTGTTTTGACGATTCGCAATCACTAACTTTCTCAAAGTTGCCACTATCCAACCATTGATGGATAAAAAACATCACTTTATAATTTTTCTTCTTCTCTTCCTTACGAGTTGCTAGTTGTGCATTCATTGCTAGTTATGCACTCACTTCGGAGGTGGCGAATGCTATTCAGAAAAACTCTCTTGGTGGGAATGTTATGCTGAAGGTCGACATTGCCAAGGTCTTCGACTCTTTAGACTGAAATTTTCTGTTATGAGTTTTAAAGCAGTTTGGTTTCAGTGAGATTTTCTGTGCTTGGATTAGGAATATCTTAGAATCTGCTATGGTTTCGGTTTCCGTCAATGGCGATCTTAAAGGTTTTTTTCAGTGCAAGCATGGACTCAGGCAGTAGGGAGACCCATTGTCACCTCTGCTTTTCTGTTTAACAGAAGACGTTCTTAGCAGAGGCCTTTCTATTTTGACTGCTTCTAATGATCTAAAGTGCATCAAGGCCAGCCGCACCATTTCGATTCCGTCCCACACATTGTACGCGGATGACATCATGCTATTTTCGAAGGGTTGTATTTCCTCTCTCGATGCTATTGTTGAGCTGTTTACTAGTTATGCAGCATGTTCAGGGCAAATTTGTAACTCGGCGAAGTCGGTTATGTATGCTGGCTCTATGTCCACTGCTCGTCATGCTTTTTTGGCTGGCAGGATTGGTTTCAGATGGGGCGGCTTCCTTTTAGCTACTTGGGCGTCCCTATTTTCAAAGGAAGGCCAAAGACTTCTTATTTCCAACCTGTCGCGGATAAGATCAAAAACAAACTTGCGGCATGGAAAGCGAGTCTTTTGTCAATTGCAGGACAAATACAATTGGTTAATTCTGTGATTCATAGTATGCTGATATACTCTTTCAGAATCTACTCTTGGCCTGTGAACTTAATCAACAGTGGCTTGGAAGGACTGTTGCCAAGAAATTAAGGAGGGAGGTTTAGGTATTTGCTCCATTAGAGATATTAATGAGGCAAATAAATTGGTTCAATGCTGGAGCATAGTTAACGGGTCGGCAGCTTGGGCAAACATTCTAAAAGCTAGAGTTTTTTAGGAAGGGTTGTCAATATAAATATCATGTTTTTTCGTCGATATGAACAGGTTGCAAAGAATTTTTTCATGAGTTAATGGAGAATTCTATTTGGATGATTGGTAAAGGTGATAATATCAATCTTTGGCGAGACAACTGGTGCAGGGAGACGCTCGTGAATTTGGTGCATAGACCAGTAAATAACTTTCAGCATTTAAATGCCTCACTTAGCAGCATTTTAGTGGGGAATTCTTTTGAGCTGCCAACTGGTTTAGTTAAAACTTGCCCCTCCCTCCCTATGTTGGTTTCCAGAATTCAAGTTAATTGTCTAAAGTAGGACCAACTGACACTACAGCGCGCAAGGCTTTTAAAAGCGCTTTTTTTGGCCTTTAACAGCGCTTTAAAGCGCTGCCAAAGCCAGCGCTGGCATAGGCTACGAAAGCGCTTTTAAAAGCGCTCTGGTAGGCCCCCCTATAAGAGCGCTTTTCTGGAAAAAGCGCTCTTGTAGGCCCCCCTTTAAGAGCGCTTTTCAAGAAAAAGCGCTCTGGTAGGCACCCCTATAAGAGCGCTTTTTTCAAAAGCGCTTTCGTATGTTGCGTTTTTTTTTTTATGCTTTTTATTATTTCTAAACCTGCACTTTTGGCAGCAATATTTTAGAACCTGTAATTTACTATTTTTTGGCAGTATTTTTTCATGAACCTATAATTTATCATTTCAAATCGATAAATACCATTATAATCGATATCGATTATATACAAAAAGTATTATATTATATACCATTAATGTAAATCAAAATACATATATACATATTTATAAACCAAAACAACTAAACCAATTCACATATTTCTAAACCAAAACAACTAAATGGGAAACAACTTCCGAGTTCTTATGCAACCAATGTACGCTTCCTGTATTATCTGGAGCTATGTTGTATTGATGCTTTAGTGGAGAACCAGTAGTCACCTGAGCTATGTTGTATTGTGTCACAGAATATGAATCAAATAACTGTACCCCGAACGATCCTGCCACAGAAGACTTAGCTTCGGGGTACATTACTTGATTCTTATTCTGTGGAACATAATCGGCAGGGGCACATTGTGTTCTATCCTTTACCAGTCCATCCACTGTTTGAAGCTCAACCTACAATAGAAAAACGTGATTATTTACACAACATTCACATTCTCAATATTTTCTCTATCAACCAAAAATTTCCTCATCTCCGAACAAAAGACAAAATAGTTAATAAAAATAGTGCTATACCAGAACAGAAACCAATTTATAAGAAATCAATTAACAACCACATGCACATAAAAATAGTTTTTGATAAAAGAACAAGTCAATTGAGCCAACAACCAAAAACTCTAAAAAAAATCAGCCGTAGAGCCGTAGAGCCAACAACCAAAAACCCTAAAAAAAATTCTGTTCATCATCTTCGAAAAACCTCTCCAGAAACTGTAAATACATTGTTCATATTCATCCAACAACAATCACAATACACAGCCGCAAACACTAACCAAAACCCTAATTGTTCATCTTTCTCATACACGCAAACCATTCATCAGAAACAAAACCATTCACAAATCATCATCAAACATAACCAGACAAACATTCATCAAACCCAAACATTTGTTCATCACTTTCCTAATCAAACAAACCCTTCAGAAATTTGAGAGAGGAAGAGAGAATAAGAAATAAACTCAGAAAGGTCTCACCCGGTTTTGGTTTGTAGATTCAGAATCGAAACCGAACTCAGCAACAACACGAACCTCAACTCACCATAAACTCGTGTGTTTTGGATCTGAAAGGAAGAAGAACGGCGGAGGTTGCTCGTGGTGGCTGGCGACGGAGGGACGAACGGTGGTGGCTGGCGACGGAGGGACGAACGGTGGTGGCTGTGGCTGGCGACGACGGAGGGTTTTTCGGTTGCAGAGAAAGTGAGAAACAGTAATAAAAAGAAAACGAAAGAGAGAAAGTGAGAAAGTGAAAGCGTGTTTTTGTTTTTAACTTTTACTAATAAAGGCTACTAAAGCGCTTCTGAAAAGCGCTCTCATAGCCTGGTCTATACCAGCGCTTTTTAGCAAAAAGCGCTCTCATTAAACCCCCCTATAGCAGCACTTTGAAAAGCGCTCTCATACCCCCCCCCCCCTTACCAAAGCGCTTTTCAAAAGCGCTCTCATACCCCCCCTTACCAAAGCGCTTTTCAAAAGCGCTCTCATACACCCCCCCTACCACAGCGCTTTTCAGAAGCGCTCTCATACCCCCCCCCCTTTAAGAGCGCTTTTTTAGCGTGTTTTTTTATTTTGTTTTTAGTGCAACCTATAAGAGCGCTTTTTACTAGAAGCGCTTTAGTAGGGGTGCTGTTAAAGATTAAATTTGGCGTAGTGTGATTTGGAAGCTTTCGGACAGCGGTGGGATTTCTTTAAAAGAAACGTTCAGCCATGTTCGTAATACGGGTCTGAATGGCGCTGGTTTCGCTTAGCGCGATATGTTGTGGCACTCCTTAATCCCTCCTTTTCAATCTGTTCTTTTTTGGCGTTTGATTAAGGGAAAGCTGACAACCGATGATGCTCTCTGTAGAAGAGGTGTTAATTTGTCGTTTGTTTGCAGTCTGTGCCATACTGCAGAGGAAACCTTATCTCATTTATTTTTCGGTTTCAGGTATTCTAAAGCTATTTGGTCTTGGCTCAAGAGTATGCTGGATTCGCAGTTGAGTATCAATAATCTGAAGGACTGTTTGGCGGTTATGAAGTATCGAGGCTCTAAACAATGCAAAGTTACACATATTGCCTCATGTATCGCAGTGATTAATTGTATCTGGCAAGTTATAAACTCGGCAAGGTTTCAAAGTAAGAATATTCATTGGAAGTCGTTTTGCTCATCCATCACTTCACTTACTAGATTGGTCGGGAATCCCACTACTAGCTCTTCGTGTTTGTCTATTAAAGAGTTTGCGGTCTTGAAGAATTTCTCTATCAGCATCAGCATCCCAAAGCCTCAGGTTTGTATCGAGGTTTTATGGTCTCCCCCCATATGGGATTGGTAGAAAGTTAACATTGACGGCGCTTCCAGCGGAGTCCCAGTGCTAGCTGCTTGTGGGGGACTGTTTCGTAATCACTTGGGGGAGCATTTTGGTAGTTTTGCGTGTTCCTTGAGTCAAGAGAATGCGCTTTTTGCTGAGCTCATGGGAGCTATGTTGGCCATTGAGCTGGCGGTGATTAGGAATTGGTCCAATCTTTGGTTAGAAACGGATTCTAAATTAGTTGTTTTGGCGTTCAGTAAACCATCTGTTGTGCCTTGGAAGATTAGGAATAGATGGGAAAACTGTATGCAGAAGCTTCTTAATTTCAATTTTTTTACTACTCATATTTATAGGGAAGGAAACCGTTGTGCACATAAATTGGCTAACATAGGCTTAGGTCTCTCTAATTTTACTTGGTTGAATGATGTTCTTTTAGCGGTTGAGCCGGATTTCCATAGAAACATATTAGGGTTGCCTAACTTTAGAATTAGATAGGTTTGAGGTTTTGGCTTTATGTCCCCCTCATTTTTGTACCTATTCCCTCTTTTTAATATATTTTTGGGCTAATGTCCTATTCAGTTAAAAAAAAAGAAAAAGAACTCGCCCCTTATTAATAACTTCAAAAACATCTTGATAGCCAAACGATAGATTCATTTGCTTGCATCCCCACTACTAGAAAATTCACTTTTAATGACTAATTTAGTGAACGAATTAGCCACCAAAATTTGATATTCATTAGCCAATTTTTAGGGGACACTAAATCAGTCACTAAAATAAACGTGCCACTGATTTAGAGGCCAAAATTTAAGACCGCCTATTCGGTCACGAAAAAATATTTTTATATACAATTTAATTTATATAAAAAAATTAGAGACAAAAATTTCGGTCGCTAAATTGTTTTGTTTTCATTTTTTATTTTTAATTTTTTTATTATGTTACTATTTCCCTTCCATTTTTATAAATATTTTAATTCTCTTACAATTTTTAATTTTTAGTAAAAGTTTTACGTTTTTATTGTTTTAACAAATAAAATATATATTTATATAAAAAAATAATATCATTTTATATTTATATTTTCATTAAAGTGGATTTTATTTTTATCATACAATTTTGATGTGTGCAATGAAATTACATAATAAAATCAAATTTATATAGTGATTTTCTAAATTGATCTAATAATTTTTAGAAATTTTTATTTCTTTGTTATATGTATATATGTTTAAATCTAAAGTACACGGAAATTCGTCGGAAAAACTTAGCGACTAGTATTTTTCAACCAAAAATTAATGATCGCTTAAACGGTTGCAAAATATTTTAGTGACTGATTTTAAAGCTTTTTCGTTCTCTAATTTGTTTACTAAAAGCGAATTTTCTAATAGTGACCATTTGTCGTAATTCTTCGCATTAAAGATTGATAGGTTAGTAGGAATTCTTTCATTGGAGAGAGAATTCAATTTGCACACTAGGTATTTGGTGGATCGAATGAGACTCTTAATGCCACATGTTAGAACTTGAAATCACTCTTTGGTTACTATAAAGGGTTTGAGTGTGGGGGAGAGAGAGAGTTTTTGTATTAACATTGATTACAATACTCCTTGGGTATAAATATACAAGTTAGTTGATTGAAATGCAAGTAACAAAACCTAAAATCAAAAAATAACTACTTGTAACTGATTACACAACATTTCTGATTACTATTCAACACACCTGTAACCGGTTACATTATTATGATAATCAATTACCGCTCCCAAACCATCACTTTTACTTAATAGAAAGTACATATATAGTATTACCAATCGTTAGTTGGTCCAGTGGTGATTGGCGCTGGACTTGGTAGGGAGAACCACTGTTCGATCCCCCGCAACTGCGATCGGAAATACACATATAGTATTGTTGTGGGTTTTAAAATAAAATGCCAAGGGCTGAAAAACCTCAACTAAATAATAGTTTAAATAAAAACCCAAGATAAATTCATCTTCCAACTTAAGTATTCAAATTGTCTAAAACTATTTCAATGATCCTATCACAATTGAGAGATTTTGAAATAATAGAGATTAATGTCTTTTATTTAGTGATGATCTATTCTATGCATAGAACTTGTGGCATTTAGAGCATTTGCAAACCAGTAGTAGACACATTGTGGTGTGTTGCTGCTATACCATTATGCTCACTAAGTAAAAACATATCACTTGTATCTATAAGATTATTAGACATACAAAGCCGAAATCAGTATTTTAATCAAAATCATAATAATCATAGACAAATAATGCCTCTATTGCTAATAACAACTAATTAATTTTTCTTGGAAATGGTAAAAGGCTTTCATTGTAAACCACTATCCAGCAGTCATAGCCACCTTTAATGCTGAGCTTTTCTATTTCCTGGGTGTTTAAATCAAACCGAACTAATTCATTATCATCTTTTCGGAAAAATATATCACCTTTCTTGGCAACTCCAATAGGATGCTCAACGCCATGGTTTTAAATTGCGGTTGCGGCTGCGGATGCGGTTGCGGCTGCGGATGTTGCGATTGCGGTCATTGCGCTTGTTGCGATGCGCATTGCGGCCGTTGCGGCGTGAATTTTTTAAAGGAAGTGTTTGAAATATTATATTGAAAAACACTTAATGTTATGTTTTTTCATTATATAAAAAGTAAATTGAGTTTTAGAAATCTAATATATTGATTTTTGATGAAAATACTTAAAAAAAACATGATGAAAATTGTCCGATGAGGTTCCAAATACATCCGGAGGCGAGATTATAAAATCACACCGCAATTGCGGTCCGATGCGGTTGCGGAGGCAACCGCATCCGCAATATTGCGGGTGCAATTGCGGATGCGGACCGCAATTTAAAACCATGCTCAACGCTGAACAATGGACCAATCGTAAATAGTTTTGTCCATGACTCCTTTACTCCAATTTCACCCAAAATTGATATGTGAAAAGTTGCTGCCGCCTCTTTATATTTGGAAATCCAACCAATTGATCCATTCAACACCATTAAGTGTCTAAACACAACTCTAGTATCAATGCCAATGTCTAGTATCAACAAAAACCTCATTGCTTAAGTCGAATGACACCAAATAAAGTTCATTAAGTGTTTTATTTTCAGTCCACCAATGACACACTCCATCCATGTACACTTGATCACGGAGACTGTTACAAGATTTCTCTGGCATATCTATATCAAGTTTTTTCCAAGAATTGCTACTTAGACAATATATTTCCCATAAGGGAGAATGATATCCATCTTTCCATGTCTCATCTTCATCTGAATCGGTCCTAGGAAAAAAGAACGCATGTCGGATAACCTTATAATCATCTCTGATTCGGTCATAACCAAATCCATAAAATCGAATCATGGGATCCCAACAAGGAGAATCAAATGCAAAAGGACTAGTCGGAGCTATTTGGAATTCCCCAGTAGCTGGATTCCACAATACATATCTCCCCAATTCTTCAATACAACGAATTCCCTCACGTCTTCCCCTGTCCTGAATGCAAAAAATGCCATTAACACTTACTGAACCATGAATATCAAAATAAAACGGATCTTCGTATGGTTTTGGCCAATCTTGTTTGATCATATTCTCAAACTTGTCACCAAATAGAGAATACAGTTTACGTTCATATTTGTAACTGTAACACCTAGGTGTAATGTTATTTAGGAGGATAAATGTATCGTAGTAATAAGGATGATTTTTAGATAAGAAATTCGTTCGAAAAATAGTCATGAAATAAGGATTTTTAAATAAAAGAGACCATGGTTTGCTTGCACAAGAAAACCGAATCAGAGATTTGAGAGGAAGTTTAGACAAAATACCAAAAGCAATATCATCATTTATGTGATGGCTAACCTTTTCATTAGATGCAGTAAAGGATTTAGGTTGTTGCCACAACATAAAAATAAGGAATGGATTTTATGATTTATCCTGTTGGCCAGTTAGAAGATATGTTTTTATCTCGATATTCTCGTTATAATGTATAACTCTAGCAGTATGCTTGGACATGATTGGGACCATATTCTCATGAATTTATTATGAAATAGTCAATGATATGAGCGCCACTTAAGATACCAGATTACCTACCTCTATAGTCTAAGACCTCCTACCAATAGATGTTATGGTTCAACTTCTGGTACTTTGCTTACTAGTAGAAGATTATGAATGGATTAGATTTTTTGAGTGGCACTAGGGTAGAATAGATACAAAAGTTATTTTTTTTAATAAGCAATGGAATTAAGAGAGCAAAAGGGATGCTCCTCCTCAATACAAAAGGATTACAAAGTAAAACACAATAAAGGTTGGGTATTCCAACCAAAGTAATTACAAACCGGCACCTTCTTATATAAAGAACATAACCAATGCCACGACGAAATAATAATCTCCGACATGCTCTCTATGAAGCTAAAGGACTCGTCTTTGAATATAATAGCGTTGCGCTTATTCCACAACGTCCAAATCGTAGCAAGCCAAACTACCGACATAATAGCTTTCTTGGATAGACAATTAATCTTATCACAATGATAGAAGAAATCAAGGAACTCATCGTAAGACAAGAAGTCCCCAACTCCAAGCCACATAAAGACACGGCGCCAAACTCTACTCGATACAACACAGTTCGCAAAAAGATGATCCCGAGATTCTTCCTCCTTCGAACAAAAAACACAAATAGAGTCCCTACCCTCCAACAAGATACCACGTTTCACAAGATGATCACAAGTAGCTAGACGGTTATGAATAAATCTCCAAGCAAAGAAAAGGATTTTAGAAGGAACCTTAACTTTCCAAATATGAGTAAGCGCACGAACTCCACCCGCATTCACCACCTCACCCGACAGCTTGCTATGGAGGAATACATAGCAAGAATTAACCGAAAACATGCCATCCGACTTCGCTTGCCAGAAGAACGAATCATGCTCAGCCTGCTGTAAGACAAAAGGGCGAAGAAGCTCTATAAACTCACTGAAGGACTGCCTGGCAGCAGCACTGTCGGCTGCAGAATCCATGACAGAAGCACTAGCGGCTGCAAAATCAGTGACGGCAGCATTGTTTGTTGCAGAACCAGTGGCAGCCGCCTCCACGAAACCACCACCCTGCGCCTCCTCCCTGCCCGGGTGGCTGTCAACCACAACGACAGAATGGCTTGCCCCTTCCCTGACTTCCATAGCCAACCGAAAAGCAAAACTACCCTCCTGAAACAACTCTGGCAGATTCCACTTCCAGCCATTTTCACCAAAAAAACCTGCAGCAAAGATACTAGATAAATGGTTATTAGCCGATGAAAACAGAGCCGGGAATTTCTCCATCAAAGACCGCTGCCCAAACCAGTTTGCGTACCAAAACGGAGTAGAAACTCCATTACCAACATTTACTCGAATAACACTAGAAAAGTTATCCAAGAGAAGCTTTTCATAGTTGTCCGAGATGATTAAATCTCTCCACCACACCGAGTCATTTTTATGCACCACAGAAGAATCTCCAATCAAAACCTTAAGCTTAATGTTACCATACCTAGCAACCAAAAGATCTCTCCACACCGCTTCTTTATACGTTAAAATTCTCCATTTCCATTTGCTAAGCAAAGCCACATTCATAATTTCGAGATTTTTTACTCCCAACCCTCCTTCTACTCTAGGCTTGCACACCATATCCCAACTTACCCAACAAATGGAACGTTTAAGATCTCCGCCTCCACATGGGGATCTTGATCCAGCTTTTGAGAAATCAAGATGGAATAAAAATCATTCAAATGATCGAATTAGATATTTAAGACTAAACAAGTGATCCTAGGAGAGGATATATTAAAGCATTTGTTTGATAGTTAAACCATGTCGAGTGGGTGTGAGTTACTCTGATACATCTATTCAATTATACCTTGACCTTAGCAGAAGAATAATGAGAGATTCAATTGTTTAGATCAGGAACCCACTGCTAATATTCTTTTATCCAATAATGTTTTATTCTTATTTTTTTTATAAGTAAGTGCTTGTATTTGGTTTGTAGATAATGAGTTGGAACTAAAGGCCTGATGGAGCAAATTCCCATTATGTTATAAATTATATCAGATATTGATATATCAATGAGAATTTTGTGTTGTAATATATTTATCTGGTCCAATTTTAGACTTGTAAATTGATGTATATAGTACTAAAAATATTAAGGCCTCAAGTTATTATTCTAAATATATAACTTTGGGATATTATAGCTAGTTTTAGTTTCCAAATCTATAAACATAAAACTAAAGTCGAATGTATAAATCTCATATATAAAAATCCAGTAAAATTTGGAAACGATTATAGTATTTGTTTAACTGAAAGAAATTGTATGATTAAGATAAAATATAGCTTGGTTCCTTTTGGGTTTTTTAAAGTTGTTGATTTATAAATATCAATAACTTGCTTACAAGGTGGATGTGGTAGCTCAACTGATATGTACTAGTTAAGTTAAATGAACCTAAGTTGTAGGTTTGAGGTTCGATTCCTGGTGGTAGCATTTACTTATATTTATGTATTAATGTAAATAAATTATTTACTTACATTAATACATAAATATAAATAAATATTGTCGTAAGGGATTGAATCTCTTATCAACAAGTTACACTTATTTAATTCAACTAGCACATACTAGTTCAGCTATCACACCCATCCATTTTAGATTTTCTTTTACTTTTTTTTAATTCAAACATATTAATTATCCAATTATTTCAAAAACAAATATAATTATTCATTTCAAAATTTTGTATCATTAAGAATTATCCAAATAATATATAAAACTTCAAACTTGTAATATTTGAAATATTTATTTTTCATAAATTTTATATTTAATATGTTAAATTATTTTATTTCATAAAATAATTGTTGAATTGAGCACTAGTTTTTGTTAAAGTTATTACTAGTTATTTTTTTAAAATGTTTTGTAGGATATTATATGTACTCTTGTATAATTGCATTTATTTTATCGGTTCAATTTTTTTGTGTGTAAGTAAGATACATAAAAAGGGGGAATTAAGGGTTATCCAATCCGATTAGACAGAGAAACGAAAAATCCAACCAAAAAGAAAGATTACAAACCAATTACACTTACGAGAGAAAATACAAAGGATCCTTGCAAAACTCGTAAAAGGAATAATTTTCCCAAAAAAATACCACTTCCAAACCATGAGCTTAATATTCGAAACTGTATTATTAATATTCCATACCTCCTTCGGGAAACACACACCGTTCCTAACCAACCAAAGAGTACATGTAGTAGCAAGCCACACAACACCTAATTTTATATCTTTCACCTTTTTAATGCGAACGAAAAAGTGTCAATCCATAAAATTCGACAAACACACTTCGTCAAACCTATCCCCTTTACCAACCCAAAAAGTTATCTCACTCCATATCTTCTTAACCACCCAACAACTAAAAAAGAAATGTTTCCTATTTTCGAAACAATTTCCACAAAATATACACTTTAAATTATCTAAAAATAAATAAATACATCGAATCACCAAAATACCTCGGTTCAACTTTTAAAGCTCCTTTATTTTTCCTATTTATATAATTTTATTTGCAAATAGAAAAACTATAGATTTTACGTTGCCATTACATTTTTTAAAAGGTAAGACATAACGGTGAAAGCGAAGTTATCCGGACCACCTCTTAATCCAATTATTGTAAAAGCTTCTAAACATCTCTGGAAGGTAAAAAGCTCCGCCTAAAACTCTCTTTTTTGGTTGGAGGATTATTCACAATAGATTAGCTACTAAAGGTCAATTACTTATGAGGGGCATTTTGTTAGACAGTAGTGATTCAGTTTGTGTTTTTTGTTCTACGGAGAAGGAATGGCTTTCTCATCTGTTAGGGGTTGTTTTGTCGTGGTGGGTATTTGGAGGGGTTTTTGAGTGGATTGGTCCGGTTGATGGTTTGTCTTTGGAGGAGTTTGAGGGGTTTCTTTTTGTTGTTGAGAAGGTGAAGAATTTAGCCAAAAGGTCAATAGTTGCGGTAATTTGGTTAGCAACGATTTGGTGTATTTGGAATAGGCGTAACGCTGTCATTTTTAAGAATGACTCGTTTAACTTTACCGAATGTATGTCGGAGATAGTTTTTAATTCTTGTAAATGGCTTTATTCTAGTTATAAGCTAGCGAATAATTGTAACTTTCATGTTTGGAATATTCTACCACTCATCTATTTTGAGTAGTAGAAGCTTTTCGTTTTGTATTCGGTTGGAGTATTCCTTGTACTCTGATTTTAATTCTATTGCTTATAAAAAACACTTTTTTAAAAGGCTAAGTAATATATTAATATATAAGATAGAGTAAAAGTACAACACCAACGCTAGGAGTAGAGCTGTCAAATGGGTCGGCCCGAACCAGTACGCCCCGGTCTGGTGTGCCAATATATTTAGATGGGCTAGCCCGGCCCTTCCAGATTACTTAATGGGCTACATAAAATGAGCCCGACTCATTTCTCAAAGGCCCGTGCGGCCCGATGGGCCAGGTCGGCCCGTATTTCAATATTATAGTTTTAATTTTATAAAAATGATGTAATGGATAAATGCAACATAATATAAGTAGAGAGTCATCATAAACGTATATAAGTGATGTTTAAAATATTTATTCATAAACGTGTATATGAATACCATAAAAACGTCCATGTAAAAGTACAAAGTAACTTAATATTATTACTAATACTTATCATTAAGCGGGTGGTAGATGAGGGGATGGAGGTGGGGGACGGAGTAATCTCAGCAAAGAAAAGTGCGTGGTGGATGAGGGGATGGAGGTGGGGGGACGGAGTTTCACTAACAAGGAGAAGAGAGTTAATGATGATGGTTGGGAGAAGGTGGAGAGGCGGACATCGTATGTGACGAGAAAATGGTGGGATCATGCTGGTGGTAAATCTGGAAGATCCAAACGTCTTATAACTTCTTTCTTTTTTGGACAGATGCAATGCCAAAGATCTTTACAAGATTTTTGAGAAATATGATGAAGTAGACGAGGTTATTATTCCGGAGAGAAGAGATAAACGTGGAAAAAAATTTGGTTTCGTTCGATTCTTTGACATAATGGATGCGGAGAGATTGGCTCTAAAACTTGACAACATTTTTTTATTGACAATCTCAAACTCTTTGTTAATCTCCCTCGGTTCCAGAGGGGGAAGGTGTCAAATCCAGTTAATTTGAGACCACATTTCCAGGGCATGGGAAAGACTCAGAAGCTCGTTAACTATGCATGAAGTAGGATTGTTTGAAGCCAGTACTATAGGAAGTCACTATACCTGGTCGAACAAATAGAAAAACAACATTATCTATTCAAGATTAGACAGGGCAATTTGCAATGAAGACTGGTACACTACTTACCCTAACAGTGAAGTTACAACCCTACCTTCCTACATCTCAGATCATGCACCTTTGAGGATGAGCATACCAGACATAACTTGTAGTTCAAACAACCAAGGTTTAAATTCCTGAACACTACTGTTGAGAATGTTGATTTCGTGGATAAAGTCAAAGATAGTTGGAAGGGGATTGTGACAGGCAGACCTATGTGCATTCTATGGAAAAATTAAAAAGACTACAACCTATCATGCGTGGCTTGAATAGGAAGAGCAGTAATGAAGTAAAGAAGATAAAGGAATAGAGAGATAAACTTATCCAGGCCCAGCAGAATCTATCTAATGATCACATGAATCAGAACCTTATTATGGAAGTCGATATTTGTACAAAGGAACTGCTACATGCTACTGAATTGGAGGAGAATATTTTTATGCAGAAGGCCAAGATTAAGCGGCTCAAGCTGGGGGATGGGAACATTGGTTATTTCCATGCCATAGCCAGAGAAAAGAATAAGAAAACTAGTATACAAATAATTGAGGATGATAAAGGAAATAGATTTATTGAGTTTAAAGATATTTCAAAGGAAATATTGATCGTCTACAAGAATTTAGTGGGCACTAAGGCTATATCTCTTCTTCATGTGGATATTAATGTATTGAGGAAGGGAAATCCACTTCAGGAACCTTATAGAGATCAACTGATACAACCTGTTTCTTAACATGAAGTGTGGAAGGCTCTGCAAACTGTAGGGGATACCAAGGCTCTAGGATTAATGGCTTCAATGCCAAAATTTTCAAGACAACTTGACATATAACAAAGGATGATCTTATGGATGTTGTTGCTGATTTCTTTGAGATAAATTATATGCATATTGCTGTAAATTGTGCAACTGTGACCCTTATACCCCAAAGCAGGGAAGCAAAATTGTTAAAGAGATGAGACCCATTTCTTGTTGCACCACTGTATACAAGGTCATCTCCAAGATCTAACCACAAGGCTCAGTAATGTTATAAACCATGTGCTAGAGGACAACCAATCTGCATTTTTACCAAGTCAGGTCATCCATGATAACATCATCATGGCTCATGAACTGGTAAGAGGGTATAATAGAAAACATATCTCCTAGGTGTCCCATCCAGATGGATATCCAGAAGGCGTATGACTCTGTTCGTGAATGAGGTGCATTAAAAGTTATTATGCAGGAACTGAATTTCCCCCTGAAGTTTATCCAATGGATATTGGTGTGTGTGACTACAGTGTCCTACAAGTACTCAATTAATAGACTGCTAACTAATGATTTGCAAGCCCAAAGGGGTCTCATACAAGGAAACCCCATATCCTTAATTCTATTTGTGCTGATCATGGATTATTTAAATAGATGTTTGAAGAAATTAGTTGATATCCCCAATTTCAACTTTCACCCTAAGTGCAACAAGCTCCACATTACACACATCTCATTCGCGGGTGATCTCCTCCTTTTCTCAAGGTGGGATGTCAATTCTATGAATCTTTTGATGGATGAATTTAATAAATTTTCAAATGCCATTGGTTTGAAAGCACACCCAACTAAATGTAAGGTGAACTATGGAGTAGTCAAAGATGCAGAGCAACAGAATATTCAACATGCTACTAGTTTTTGCCAAGGACAACTGATCCCCTTCAAATACCTTGGAGTTCCCTTGTGCAGCAAGAAGGTAACAGCACATCAGTGCATGCCTCTTATTGACAGAATAGTGCATAGGGTCAAGCATTGGACAACCAGACTGCCGAGCTACGCATGAAAACTTTAACTGATCCAAAGTATCATTTTCGCGGTTACGAACTATTGGCTCCAAAAGGAATTTTCATATAGATTGGGATCACCTTAATTTATCAAAAGTTAGTATATGTTTAATTTCCAATTTCAAATTAGTATATGTTTAGTTTTTCAGTGGCTTTGCTGAAACCACAATTACTCACCTTAATTTATCAAAAGTTAAACTGTAATACTGTAAAAATAAAACACAATTCGTTGGCTTATTCCTTGACATTAATTTAAGGGAAATATAATAGATAATCAGATGAAATTAATAATAGATAACAATCATAATCAACAATCTTGGATGTCAAACTAAAGAAAAAATTAGTTACCTTTCACAAGATTTTTCTTATGATTGATCACCTTACAATTAAAAGCTCCATTTAGACCCAGGTTTTCAATCTTTTCTGTACCTAAATTAATCCAAGCTAGCTCTCCATCCTCTTTTATAAAGAATATATCACAATTTTTGCTCACTCCAATAGGACGACCAATACAAGATAATGACTTCAAAATGAAGAGCTTAGTCCATGACTCATTTCTTCCAACCTCACTTAAAATTGAAATATGAAAACTAGTAGTCTCTGCATAAACTGAAATCAATGCTATTGATTCACTTAACATCGCTAAGTATCTATAATCAACATCATCCTCCACGTCTGAAGGTATGGATGTTGTAACAAACATCTCATCGCTCATGTTAAATGATAGCAAATAAACCTTATTATGTGTCTCACTATCACATCCATATGTTTTACATTTGGCCAACCAATGACACATTCCATCGTTGTACAAATGAACCTCCGCATAATCTTGATAATATGTCGGCATATCTATATCAAGTGTTTTCCAAGTGTTGGTTTTTAGACAATATATCTCCCAGAAGGAGCTTCCATCTTCATTGTCGTTAAAAAATACTACTTGTCGAATCACCTTATAATTATTTCTTACTGAGTCATATCCAAACCCATAAATCCCATGATATACCGTAGTAAATTTAATAGAAAAAGGACTTGGGGGAATGACTTTGTATTCATTTGTATTTGGATTCCATAATACAACTTTTCCTGATTGTTTACAATCAATAAACAGAAAGCCATTGATACTAGTTGAACCCAAAATTTTGAATGACCATTCTCCGCGGAGTAAATTTGGCAAATCTAATTGTATGATATTCTCAAATCTTTCACCGGATAGAGAATACATTCCAGATTTACATGGATTATCAGCAATCCACGATTCATCAAAACGTAGAAGGAGAGATGTATCATTATAATGTGAATGGTTCTTCAATAAAAAGTTCTTTCGAAACATGTTCATAAAATAAGTATTATCAAACAAGTCAGACCATGACCTACGTACGCAACAAAATCTAATCAAAGATTTGAGAGGCAACTTTGAAAGAATAACAAATGCAAAATCATCATGCATGTGTTTGATGGTCGCACCCATAGTTGTTCTCTTCATATATGACTCCGATAATTATAATTGATAATGACCCTTTTTAAAACCAATCTTTCTCGAGCTGAAAAAAAAAAATATAGAAATGTGTGTCAGGTGAATTGTCTTTCCAACAAAATATATTTTCTAGAAATATTTATAAAAGAATAGTAGTTAATATTTATAAAAATGTAAAATATAAGAATGAACAACTATCTTTTTAAATCAGCATAGTTAACTCCAAATTAACTTATGTTTCTTCTACAAAGAAATATACTGATAAAATGTTTTAAAATATAAGTAATAAATATGATGTTTTGAAATTTAATTTTAGTACAAGACATGATATCTTTCTCTACCATTATACTTAAAAATATTTAAAAAAAATTTTTGCATCAAACTCCTCTCCGGTAATGAAATGCAAACAAAAAAACTTTATAAAAATTTAAGTATCTAGTATTAGTTTTTAACATAATACATCAACTTTTAAAATAAATATACTCATGGATTTTTCTTGAAAGAAACTCTGATTTACATATGGTTTGATAAATATATTGTATTATATTCGATGAGAAAGCGAATATTAGGTTTAACATAATACATCAGAAACACATTAATGGAGATTATGTTTGAAAGAAACTCTATGATATTTACCTACGCTTTGATAAAAATAATCAAGAAAACATCATTGTGTATATGTAATACCTTTTTTTCAGTGAGGACACAACTTTGATGAGAAAGCGAATGAGATGAGAGAAGCTGAAGAAATTCTATGTGAAAATAAAACTTATTTCAATGACAGTTAGGTTATATGAAATGAATATCATCAAAATTTTGAGTGAATTTATAAACATCTCATATAGGATTCCCTTCTAGAATGTGCTGACATATAGTATGTAATTTGAAGAAAATAAAACAGATTTTCATAAAAAGGTAAGATTTTTTGGTAAAGATCTGAAAATATATAATTTTCTTTTTTCCGTAATTTATTAATTGAGATACTAGTTTTAGTTCCTACATCTATGGAAAAAAATATTTTTGAATGTATATATATCATATAAAATTTCCACAGAATCTTGAAACGATTATAATATCTATTTAAAGGAATGAAATCGTATTTATAATGTATAATTTTATTTGGTTCCTTTTGGATTTCTTTTAACCATATTTGAAATTCAAATATATAAATTATCCAACTATGTAAAAATTCTATTATTATTCATTCAACCGAACCAAACCAAACCGTACAACTTTTTTTTTATGGTTCAGATGATTTTTTACGTCAAAACCGTCAAAACCGCATCGCGAACACCCAAATACAACATTGGTATTTAATTTTGATTTTACAACAAATTTAATCAGTTTTAGTTATTTATTATTATTTAAAATATTAATTAATCTTTTTTTAAATTTTAATAAAATTAATAATTTATTTTATAGAATTGGATAATACACAATAGTCATATACCTATTTTATTTTAAATAAATTTTTATTATTTAAGATACAAAATTCTTATTTTCAAATGTTAAAATATCTCATTGTGGATGATATGATTGAGGGTAATCTAGTGCTACATGAAGAATTTGTAGATCTTGAGGATATGATGCATGAAGTAGGATTGTTGAACCCAGTACTACAGGAAGTCACTATACCTTGCCGAACAAACAGAAAAATAACATTATCTACTCAAGAATAGATAGGGCAATTTGCAATGAAGAATGGTACACTACTTACCCTAACAGTGAAGCTGCAATCCTACCTTCCTCAATCTCAGATCATGCACCTTTGAGGATGAGCATTTCACATACCAGGCACAACTGGTAGTTCAAACAACCAAGGTATAAATTCCTGAACACTATTGTTGAGAATGTTGATTTCGTGGATAAAGTCAAAGATAGTTGGAAGGGGATTGTGACAGGAAGACCTATGTGCATTCTGTGGAAAAATTTAGAAAGACTATAACCTATCATGCATGGCTATAATAGGAAGAGCAGTAATGAAGTAAAGAAGATAAAGGAATATATAGAGAAACTTATCCAGGCCCAACTGAATCTATCTAATGATCATATGAATCAGAACCTTATTATGGAAGTTGATATTTTACAAAAGGAACTGCTACATGCTACTGGATTGAAGGAGAATATTCTTATGAAGAAGCCCAAGATTAATTGGCTCAAGCTGGTAGATGGGAACACTGGTTATTTCCATGCCATAGCCAGAGAAAAGAATAAGAAAATTAGTATATAATTCACAGAGGTGTCATAATAGAGTACAAAATATTACTTTTAATTTGTTTTCTCTCACTAAAAACTTTCATCGCCCAAATACATAGACAACTCTGAAACGAAATAGAAACATAGCGTGTTTCTCTCTAACTTCTCCTCTTCTACTATCGTGGCCTTCGTACAAGACAACCACATTGTGTTGCCAATAATGTGCTCCTCTGTTCATGTAGCCGCCAAATGAGATAGCTAAAAACAACGCTATCATTTGAAAATGCTATCATATTGTAGGTATGATAATCATGTTTTTTTAATGTTTGCCAATTTATCTATGCTTAATCCTGATAATTTATTTACGATTATAGCTTTTAATGAAGAGAGTTATCTATAGTAATGACATGATTGTAATGGCCTTTGAGTGGATCAACACAAGCTTTATTGTCGAGAGCAGTACAAATATTTCACATCCCTTAAATACGGTATACCAAATAAATATATGTAGTTTTCATAAATATAAAAATTATTGTAGGATTGATTCTTTCATTTCTTGAAGACATTCATATATAATAGATTTGTGAAAACATATGCTCGTGCAGTGCTTTCACTTTTACATATACTATGAAGATCTCTATGTTCTCAAGGGTTCCTAGTCAATAGATGGATAATTATCCTATTAACTTAAATGTTGGAAGGTTAAATTATCTTAAAGGTGAAATAATTCGGGAATATTTTGTTGCTGAAGTTGTTATTGAAGTTATGTTTTTCTATTGGTTTTTACTCACTGCTTCTTTGCAACATTATTGAACTCTCTTTGTTGATTTCCTTGATTTGTTTTCTCTTTTGGACTGATTTTGTTTAGTTGTTTGTTTGATGAATTTGTTATGATGGCTAGACTCATAACATGGTGTCGGGCTTCCTAACTTTTCCACCAACTACGTATCCTAACGCATACAATAAAATCCATTTCACACAACAACTAAGTTACTGATTTTAAGTTGAAGAGATAATGCACTTAACTTTTTAGTTGTTACCATGTTCCACAAATTGAAGGTTCTGGAAGCAACTAAGTTACAGATTTTTCTTAAACATGAGTGTCAATTTTACAACTTTTACGGTTGAGACAGGTTTTTATATTTTATATGTGTGGTGTTGACTGAGACAGGTTTTAATATCGGTGTTGGAATGAAGTAGTAGCTTTGATATTCTTACATATGTTATAATCTTATTTCGTGCTTACAAAAAAAACTTATTTTGTACATATGTTTTATTGATAGTTTATATCTTTATCTTACATATTTTGTAATGAGTGGAATTGATCTAATAATTGAGAATTATAGAATCTCTTGAGTATTTGTTACATATCTTATTCACTTTCTAACAAGAAACATTCAGCCACGCAATTGGAACAATTAAAACTTCCAAGAATAGAGATTTCATTGGTACTACGAAGTCTTCCAAAAGTGTAACAAGTCTGGCCCAGAGTTTTCCATTATTAAAACATGATTTACACTCTATTTCAAATGAGGTGTCACAAAAAAATGTGTGATTGCTTCTAAAAGAAATTTAGTATTTTTTTAATAGACAATGATACTATCAAAGGGAGTATAAGAGATAATTCATCCAAATCCAACGCAGAAAACTCCTACTACTCAAAACAAATGAGCGATAGGAAATTCCAAATATGAAAAGTCCAATTGTCTACAAGTTTGTAATAAGTTTATAACCACTTTCAAGAATTAAGAACAATCTTTGTCATACACTCGTTAAAGCCAAACTCCTCACTATTGAAAATGACCGTATTACGCTTTAACCAAATGCTCCAAGCTGAAGGTAACCAAATGACCGCTACAATAGACCTCTTTGCTAAACTCTTCACCTTATCGCAATGAGCGAAATACCCCTCAAACTTCTCCAAAGAAAGCTCCTCAATGGATCCAATCTACTCCTAAACTTTCCTCCAAATTCTCGCCACAATCACACAACTTCCTAAAGTACGCGGTAAGGATTCTCCCTCCAACGAACACAACACGCAAGATAAATCTCTATTAACCACAAAAATTCCCCTTTTATGCGGTTCGTGCTTGGTTGCAATTCTATTTTGAATAAATTTTCAACCGAAAAAAAGAGTTTTTGACAGAGCTTTTACCTTCCAAAGATGATTGATTGTCTTAACAATATCAGAATTGAGAGAGGGGCGAGAAAAGTTTCCCTTAAACCTGTCATAACATGATTTAACAGAGAAGATTCCATCTATATTATGAATCCACTCGAAGCTATCCATTTAATCCGCCCTTGGAACCACCGGCTGAAAGACATCTAGCAACTGCTGCCACAAAACATTTGAAACGCTTCTACTTTCCCAAAACAGAACCTAGATGTTCCAGGGCCAGCCAATAGTAGTGAGCAGTTCCACGACTGCAACAAACAACATATGATCATCATCAAACGCAAATAATTTAGGGAAAGCTTCCATCAATGATTGTTCTCCTGTCCAACAAGAATTCCAAAAAGGAATATCCTAAATGATTCTCCGACAGATTAACATAATTATATGATAACAAAAGTTCCTTCCACCAAATAGAATATCTATTATTCAAAATGTTTTTGTCACTAATGAGAACTTTTAGCTCTGAATTTATGTATCTATGAGTGAGAATACTACGCCAAACCGCTTCCTTTTCCATCAAAATCCTCCATTTCCATTTACTTAAAAAAGCCGCATTCAAATTCTCCATATTTGTTACTCCGAGGCCGCCTTCCTCGCGAGGTTTGCATCAACTACGTATCCTAACACATACAATAAAATACATTTCATACAACAACTAAGTTACTGATTTTAAGTTACAAAGATAATGCATTGAACCTTTTAGTTGTTACCATGTTCCACAAACTGAAGGTTATGGCAAGAACTAAAATATTGATTTTTCCTAAACATCAGTGTCAGTTTTACAACTTTTACAGATGGGACGAGTTTTTATATCTTGTATGTGTTGTTAACCGAGACATGTTTTACTATCGGTAACTGGAACAAAATTGTAGCTTTGATATTATTACATATGTTTATAATCTTATTTGTACATATGTTTTATTGATAGTTTTTATCTTTATCTTACATATTTTGTAATGATTAATGGAATTGGTATAATAATTAAGGAATATAGAATCTCTTAAATATCTGCTACATACCTTAGTAACTTTTTAAAAGGAAACATTCTGTGTCTTTTTGTAGGTATTCTTGCGTATTTGGAGCATGATCAATTAAGTGTCGAAAACACGACTTCAAACGCGTAATTTTGAGCAACAAAACCAACTCATCAACGAATAAGGCTCAAAATAAAAGAATAAAAAATTATCAATCTGGTTGATATTTTTTCATTGTTTGATAGGAAATTGAATAAGCTTTCCAACGCTCCGAACCGGGCGCAAATCAGAGTTACGGTTCTAAAGTTATGACATTTTAACTAAAACTATTTTTTCATGACAGCACAGTCGGCGCGGAGCGCCCTCCTGCGCGCGATGTGCGCACTGTGATTTTCATAATTTTTAAATAGGGGGTAAAAACACATTTTTTAGGTTATGGTTTGGGGTATTTGTTCCCAATCCATTAAACCTTCATTTTTTGGTCTAGATAGCTTAGAAAACACCATTGGAGCTTGCTTTGTGATGATCGGAGGTGGAATGCTCATCAATCAGAACTGATAACCCGTGAAATGTTTCGTTTATCTTCTTCTCTTCTCTTTGTATTTCTCTTTTGTTGAGTTTGAATGTAAATTACTCTAAACCCATGGATGTGTGTTTTTCTTTCTACTAGTTGTATAAAGTTTGCTTTACAAATCTTAATCGGTGTTTTCTTGATCTTTTTGCTTAAATGTTTTGGATTTGTGTTGTTGTAGAAATAGACATCATAAATCTTGATTAGGGGGATATATTTTAGTTTAGATTCTAGAGATAGGATTGGGGTTAACATCCACATAATATCTAAGTTTCATCTCTCTGTGTTGTTCGATCGGTTGAGACATCATCGAAAGAGCAATATAGTTGAACTCTCGTTGGTGCTGCCGAAATGGACATTGATGTTAGGAATATGTGGTGATTCTGATGAGTATTGTAGATTGAGTGCAACAGAGTGATAAATTTAAGTTTGTGAGGAGTAGTTTAGATTCAAACCAGATAAGTTATTCTCTATCAAGAATGAATTCTTTTTTATGTTCATATGTTATATTTTCCTTGTTTACTTAAAACCCATTTACCCCAACCTCAAGAACTAAGAATCTTTCGAACGGAATTCAGTAGCACTAATCTCTGTGGACACGATAAATTCTCGGATAAATATTTTCAAAACTTTTGTTGCTTGCCGCTTTACCGCTTCAACTGAGCCTAATCAAAATCAACCTCCAACCAAAAATTAACACGTTACGTGGGACTTTGGTCTTCCAAAAGCTATTCAACACTTTATAGCGATGATCGTCCACCACCCAATTACGGTTATCGGTTTCCATGATCCTCTCATAACTCACTTTGACAGAGAAACCATTGGAAATTTTCAACAAAAAAAAAAGTCCAACTCATTTACGATAAGCTGGATAGGCTGTAAAATCATCGGTAACTTTGATAGCATCACAACAGTTGCTGTCGGGAGATTGTTGTCCTGATAAACCAAATACCACATCCACTAGTCAGTAACCCAAAAACCAAAATCTCAAATTTTTCGATATATGTGTCGCTGAAAACTGAAACAAGGAAGAGAACAGTTTGCACAACGCTAGAACACCCAGCCAAAAGTCAATACACATACCATTTCCATGCTTACACGCAATTGAAGAGAAAAACCAATTTTCTTGATTTTTCGTAATCGCTGAACCAACTGTACGAATGTCTTTCTGCCAAAGAGTCATTTTATTTCGGGCATGAACCACTAAATCATTTAGCATTACACACACACACACACACACACACACACACACACACACACACACACACACACACACACACACACACACACACACACACACACACACACACACACACACACACCTTTACTTTTCCTATTTATATAATTTTATTTGCAAATAGAAAAACTATAAATTTTAGGTTGCCATTACATTTTTTAAAATGCAAGACATAACGGTGAAAGCGAAGTTATCCGGACCATCTCTTAATCCAATTATTGTCAAAGCTTCTAAACATCTTGGGATGGTAAAAACTCCGTCTATATCTCTATTTTTTTGGTTGGAAGATTATTCCCAATATATTAGCTACTAAGGACCAATTACTTAGGAGGGACATTTTGTTGGATAGTAGTGCTTCGGTTTGTGTTTTTTGTTCTACGGAGGAGGAATGCCTTTCTCATCTGATAGGGGGCTGTTTTGTCGGGGTGGGTATTTGGAGGAAGATTTTTGAATGGATTGGTCTCGTTGATGGTTTATTTTTGGAGGAGTTTGAGGGGTTTCTTTTTGTTGTTGAGACGGTGAAGAATTTAGCCAAAATGTCAATAATTGCGGTGATTTGGTTAGTAACGGTTTGATGTATTTGGAATAGACGTAACGCTATCATTTTTAAAAATGACTCGTTTAACATTACCAAATATATGTCGGAGGTAATTTTTAATTCTTAGAATAATATATAATTTTTTCTCTAATTTACCAAAAACTATTTAAAGAAATACTTTTTTCCCTGATTCCTTTACTTTTATCGAAGAGTTAGAAAATATAATATCGTTTTAGATTTTCAAATAGTGTAAGTCACAAAATTTTAATTATGACACTTGGTCTTGGAGTATTTGTTTCACATCTGAGTATTTATTTATTTTTTTTGCGATTAAAGAGAGCCAAAATCTAAAAAAAATAAAAATAGAACTACCGAGCAACAATTTTCGAAGATGATTTATCAATCCTATCCGCCACTTAATTATCGGAGTCTCCTTGAAACCACAATTTCCAATTTCAAATTAGTATATGTTTAGTTTTTCAGTGGCTTTGCTGAAACCACAATTACTCACCTTAATTTATCAAAAGTTAAACTGTAATACTGTAAATAAAACGGGTACACACTTGTAAAAATAAAACACAATTCGTTGTTTTATTCCTTGACATTAATTTAAGGGAAAGATAATAGATAATCAGATGAAATTAATAATAGATAACAATCATAATCAACAATCTTGGATGACAAACTAAAGAAAAAAATTAGTTACCTTTCACAAGACTTTTCTTATGATTGATCACCTTACAATTAAAAGCTCCATTAAGACCCAGGTTTTCAATCTTTTCTGTACTTAAATTAATCCAAGCTAGCTCTCCATCCTCTTTTATAAAGAATATATCACAATTTTTGCTCACTCCAATAGGACGACCAATACAAGATAATGACTTCAAAATGAAGAGCTTAGTCCATGACTCATTTCTTCCAACCTCACTTAAAATTGAAATATGAAAACTAGTAGTCTCTGCATAAACTGAAATCAATGCTATTGATTCACTTAACATCGCTAAGTATCTATAATCAACATCATCCTCCACGTCTGAAGGTATGGATGTTGTAACAAACATCTCATCACTCATGTTAAATGATAGCAAATAAACCTTATTATGTGTCTCACTATCACGTCCATATGTTTTACATTTAGCCAACCAATGACACTTTTCATCCTTGTACAAATGAACTTCCGCATTATCTTGATAATATATCGGCATATCTATATCAACTGTTTTCCAAGTGTTGGTCTTTAGACAATATATCTCCCAGAAGGAGCTTCTCTCTTCATTGTAGTTAAATAATTCTACTTGTCGAATCACCTTATAATTATTTCTTACTGAGTCATATCCAAACCCATAAATCCCATGATATACCGTAGTAAATTTAATAGAAAAAGGACTTGGAGGAATGACTTTGTATTCATTTGTATTTGGATTCCATAATACAACTTTTCCTGATTGTTTACAATCAATAAACAGAAAGCCATTGATACTAGTTGAACCCAAAATTTGGAATGACCATTCTCCGCGGAGTAAATCTGGCAAATCTAATTGTATCATATTCTCATATCTTTCACCAGATAGAGAATACATTCCAGATTTACATGGATTATCAGCAATCCACGATTCATCAAAACGTAGAAGGAGCGATGTATCATTGTAATGTGAATGATTCTTTAATAAAAAGTTCTTTCGAAACATGTTCATAAAATAAGTATTATCAAACAAGTCAGACCATGACTTACGTACGCAACAAAATCTAATCAAAGATTTGAGAGGCAACTTTGACAGAACAACAAATGCAAAATCATCATGTATATGTTTGATGGTCGCACCCATAATTGTTCTCTGTATATATGACTCCGATAACTATAATTGATAATGACCCTTTTTAAAACCAATCTTTCTCGAGCTGAAAAAAAATATATATAGAAATGTGTGTCAGGTGAATTGTCTTTCCAACAAAATATATTTTCTAGAAATATTTATAAAAGAATAGAAGTTAATATTTATAAAAATATAAAATATAAGAATGAACAACTATCTTTTTAAATCAGCATAGTTAACTCCAAATTAACTTATGTTTCTTCTACGAAGAAATATACTGATAAAATGTTTTAAAATATAACAAATATGATGTTTTGAAATTTAATTTTAGTACAACACATGATATCTTTCGCTACCATTATTCTTAAAAATATTTAAAAAAAATTTTGCATCAAACTCCTCTCCGGTAATGAAATGCAAACAAAAAAACTTTATAAAAATTCAAACTTTATATAATTATTCATTTCAAAATTTTGTATCATTAGGAATTATCCAAATAATATATAAAACTTCAAACTTGTAATATTTGAAATATTTATTTTTCATAAATTTTATATTTAATATGTTAAATTATTTTATTTCATAAAATAATTGTTGAATTGAGCACTAGTTTTTGTTAAGGTTATTACTAGTTATTTTTTTAAAATGTTTTGTAGGATATTATATGTACTCTTGTATAATTGCATTTATTTTATCGGTTCAATTTTTTTGTGTGTAAGTAAGATACATAAAAAGGGGGAATTAAGGGTTATCCAATCCGATTAGACAGAGAAACGGAAAATCCAACCAAAAAGAAAGATTACAAACCAATTACACTTACGAGAGAAAATACAAAGGATCCTTGCAAAACTCGTAAAAGGAATAATTTTCCCAAAAAAATACCACTTCCAAACCATGAGCTTAATATTCGAAACTGTATTATTAATATTCCATACCTCCTTCGGGAAACACACGCCGTTCCTAACCAACCAAAGAGTACATGTAGTAGCAAGCCACACAACACCTAATTTTATATCTTTCACCTTTTTAATGCGAACGAAAAAGTGTCAATCCATAAAATTCGACAAACACACTTCGTCAAACCTATCCCCTTTACCAACCCAAAAAGTTATCTCACTCCATATCTTCTTAACCACCCAACAACTAAAAAAAGAAATGTTTCCTATTTTCGAAACAATTTCCACAAAATATACACTTTAAATTATCTAAAAATAAATAAATACATCGAATCACCAAAATACCTCGGTTCAACTTTTAAAGCTCCTTTATTTTTCCTATTTATATAATTTTATTTGCAAATAGAAAAACTATAGATTTTACGTTGCCATTACATTTTTTAAAAGGTAAGACATAACGGTGAAAGCGAAGTTATCCGGACCACCTCTTAATCCAATTATTGTAAAAGCTTCTAAACATCTCTGGAAGGTAAAAAGCTCCGCCTAAAACTCTCTTTTTTGGTTGGAGGATTATTCACAATAGATTAGCTACTAAAGGTCAATTACTTATGAGGGGCATTTTGTTAGACAGTAGTGATTCAGTTTGTGTTTTTTGTTCTACGGAGAAGGAATGGCTTTCTCATCTGTTAGGGGTTGTTTTGTCGTGGTGGGTATTTGGAGGGGTTTTTGAGTGGATTGGTCCGGTTGATGGTTTGTCTTTGGAGGAGTTTGAGGGGTTTCTTTTTGTTGTTGAGAAGGTGAAGAATTTAGCCAAAAGGTCAATAGTTGCGGTAATTTGGTTAGCAATGATTTGGTGTATTTGGAATAGGCGTAACGCTGTCATTTTTAAGAATGACTCGTTTAACTTTACCGAATGCATGTCGGAGATAGTTTTTAATTCTTGGAAATGGCTTTATTCTAGTTATAAGCTAGCGAATAATTGTAACTTTCATGTTTGGAATATTCTACCACTCATCTATTTTGAGTAGTAGAAGCTTTTCGTTTTGTATTCGGTTGGAGTAATCCTTGTACTCTGATTTTAATTCTATTGCTTATAAAAAACACTTTTTTAAAAGGCTAAGTAATATATTACTACCTCCGTTCCTTTTTATAAGAGACAATTCACTTTTTAAGTTCATTGAATAATCAATGTATCTAGTCTATAAATAGACCAAATACAGTAGTTATTGAATGAACCTAAAAAATGAATTTTCTCTTATAAAAAGGAACGGAGGTAGTAATATATAAGAGAGAGTAAAAGTACAACACCAACGCTAGGAGTAGAGCTTTCAAATGGGTCGGCCCGAACCAGTACGCCCCGGTCTGGTGTGCCAATATGTTTAAATGGGCTAGCCCGGCCCTTCCAGATTACTTAATGGGCTACATAAAATGAGCCCGACTCATTTCTCAAAGGCCCGTGCGGCCCGATGGGCCAGGCCGGCCCGTATTTCAATATTATAGTTTTAATTTTATAAAATTGATGTAATGGATAAATGCAACATAATATAAGTAGAGAGTCATCATAAACGTATATAAGTGATGTTTAAAATATTTATTCATAAACGTGTATATGAATACCATAAAAACGTCCATGTAAAAGTACAAAGTAACTTAATATTATTACCAATACTTATCATTAAGCGGGTGGTAGATGAGGGGATGGAGGTGGGGGGACGGAGTAATCTCAGCAAAGAAAAGTGTGTGGTGGATGAGGGGATGGAGGTGGGGGGACGGAGTTTCACTAACAAGGAGAAGAGAGTTAATGATGATGGTTGGGAGAAGGTGGAGAGGCGGACATCGTATGTGACGAGAAAACGGTGGGATCATGCTGGTGGTAAATCTGGAAGATCCAAACGTCTTATAACTTCTTTCTTTTTCGGACAGATGCAATGCCAAAGATCTTTACAAGATTTTTGAGAAATATGGTGAAGTAGACGAGGTTATTATTCCGGAGAGAAGAGATAAACGTGGAAAAAAATTTGGTTTCGTTCGATTCTTTGACATAATGGATGCGGAGAGATTGGCTCTAAAACTTGACAACATTTTTTTATTGACAATCTCAAACTCTTTGTTAATCTCCCTCGGTTCCAGAGGGGGAAGGTGTCAAATCCTGTTAATTTGAGACCACATTTCCAGGGCATGGGAAAGACTCAGAAGCTCGTTAACTATGCATGAAGTAGGATTGTTTGAAGCCAGTACTATAGGAAGTCACTATACCTGGTCGAACAAATAGAAAAACAACATTATCTATTCAAGATTAGACAGGGCAATTTGCAATGAAGACTGGTACACTACTTACCCTAACAGTGAAGTTGCAACCCTACCTTCCTACATCTCAGATCATGCACCTTTGAGGATGAGCATTTCACATACCAGGCATAACTTGTAGTTCAAACAACCAAGGTTTAAATTCCTGAACACTACTGTTGAGAATGTTGATTTCGTGGATAAAGTCAAAGATAGTTGGAAGGGGATTGTGACAGGCAGACCTATGTGCATTCTATGGAAAATTTAAAAAGACTACAACCTATCATGCGTGGCTTGAATAGGAAGAGCAGTAATGAAGTAAAGAAGATAAAGGAATAGAGAGATAAACTTATCCAGGCCCAGCAGAATCTATCTAATGATCACATGAATCAGAACCTTATTATGGAAGTCGGTATTTGTACAAAGGAACTGCTACATGCTACTGAATTGGAGGAGAATATTTTTATGCAGAAGGCCAAGATTAAGCGGCTCAAGCTGGGGGATGGGAACATTGGTTATTTCCATGCCATAGCCAGAGAAAAGAATAAGAAAACGAGTATACAAATAATTGAGGATGATAAAGGAAATAGATTTATTGAGTTTAAAGATATTTCAAAGGAAATATTGATCGTCTACAAGAATTTAGTGGGCACTAAGGCTATATCTCTTCTTCATGTGGATATTAATGTATTGAGGAAGGGAAATCCACTTCAGGAACCTTATAGAGATCAACTGATACAACCTGTTTCTTAACATGAAGTGTGGAAGGCTCTGCAAACTGTAGGGGATACCAAGGTTCTAGGATTAATGGCTTCAATGCCAAAATTTTCAAGACAACTTGACATATAACAAAGGGTGATCTTATGGATGTTGTTGCTGATTTCTTTGAGAGAAATTATATGCATACTGCTGTAAATTGTGCAACTGTGACCCTTATACCCAACAGCAGGGAAGCAAAATTGTTAAAGAGATGAGACCCATTTCTTGTTGCACCACTGTATACAAGGTCATCTCCAAGATCTAACCACAAGGCTCAGTAATGTTATAAACCATGTGCTAGAGGACAACCAATCTGCATTTTTACCAAGTCAGGTCATCCATGATAACATCATCATGGCTCATGAACTGGTAAGAGGGTACAATAGAAAACATATCTCCTAGGTGTCCCATCCAGATGGATATCCAGAAGGCGTATGACTCTGTTCGTGAATGAGGTGCATTAAAAGTTATTATGCAGGAACTGAATTTCCCCCTGAAGTTTATCCAATGGATATTGGTGTGTGTGACTACAGTGTCCTACAAGTACTCAATTAATAGACTGCTAACTAATGATTTGCAAGCCCAAAGGGGTCTCATACAAGGAAACCCCATATCCTTAATTCTATTTGTGCTGATCATGGATTATTTAAATAGATGTTTGAAGAAATTAGTTGATATCCCCAATTTCAACTTTCACCCTAAGTGCAACAAGCTCCACATTACACACATCTCATTCGCGGGTGATCTCCTCCTTTTCTCAAGGTGGGATGTCAATTCTATGAATCTTTTGATGGATGAATTTAATAAATTTTCAAATGCCATTGGTTTGAAAGCACACCCAACTAAATGTAAGGTGAACTATGGGGTAGTCAAAGATGCAGAGCAACAGAATATTCAACATGCTACTAGTTTTTGCCAAGGACAACTGATCCCCTTCAAATACCTTGGAGTTCCCTTGTGCAGCAAGAAGGTAACAGCACATCAGTGCATGCCTCTTATTGACAGAATAGTGCATAGGGTCAAGCATTGGACAACCAGACTACCGAGCTACGCATGAAAACTTTAACTGATCCAAAGTATCATTTTCGCGGTTACGAACTATTGGCTCCAAATTTCCACGCTCCCTCATAAAGTGACTCATGAGATATAGGCTATTTTTCATAGATTTTTATGGATTGGATCTAAGAGTGTCAAAAGGAATTTTCATATAGATTGGGATCACATTTGTGATCCAAAAAATGTAAGTGGACTTAATGTGGCTGCTCTTTATGAATTGTATTTAAGTTATTAAGTAGATTTTTTGAATGCTTTTCTATTTTAGGAACATAGTATTATGAAGAGTTTCAGGATAGATACAAACCATCAAAATGTGCATTTACAACCGTCAATAAATTTCTAATTTCAAATTAGTATATGTTTAGTTTTTCAGTGGCTTTGCTGAAACCACAATTACTCACCTTAATTTATCAAAAGTTAAACTGTAATACTGTAAAAATAAAACACAATTCGTTGGCTTATTCCTTGACATTAATTTAAGGGAAAGATAATAGATAATCAGATGAAATTAATAATAGATAACAATCATAATCAACAATCTTGGATGTCAAACTAAAGAAAAAGTTAGCTACCTTTCACAAGATTTTTCTTATGATTGATCACCTTACAATTAAAAGCTCCATTTAGACCCAGGTTTTCAATCTTTTCTGTACTTAAATTAATCCAAGCTAGCTCGCCATCCTCTTTTATAAAGAATATATCACAAATTTTGCTCACTCCAATAGGACGGCCAATACAAGATAATGACTTCAAAATGAAGAGCTTAGTCCATGATTCATTTCTTCCAACCTCACCTAAAAGTGAAATATGAAAACTAGTAGTCTCTGCATAAACTGAAATCAATGCTATTGATCCACCTAACATAGCTAAGTATCTATAATCAACATCATCATCCACGTCTGAAGGTATCGATGTTGTAACAAACATCTCATCACTCATGTTAAATGATAGCAAATAAACCTTATTATGTGTCTCACTATCACACCCATATGTTTTACATTTAGCCAACCAATGACACTTTTCATCCTTGTACAAATGAACTTCCGCATTATCATGATAATATATCGGCATATCTATGTCAACTGTTTTCCAAGTGTTGGTCTTTAGACAATATATCTCCCAGAAGGAGCTTCTCTCTTCATTGTAGTTAAATAATTCTACTTGTCGAATCACCTTATAATTATTTCTTACTGAGTCATATCCAAACCCATAAATCCCATGATATACCGTAGTAAATTTAATAGAAAAAGGACTTGGAGGAATGACTTTGTATTCATTTGTATTTGGATTCCATAATACAACTTTTCCTGATTGTTTACAATCAATAAACAGAAAGCCATTGATACTAGTTGAACCCAAAATTTGGAATGACCATTCTCCGCGGAGTAAATCTGGCAAATCTAATTGTATCATATTCTCAAATCTTTCACCAGATAGAGAATACATTCCAGATTTACATGGATTATCAGCAATCCACGATTCATCAAAACGTAGAAGGAGCGATGTATCATTGTAATGTGAAAGATTCTTCAATAAAAAGTTCTTTCGAAACATGCTCATAAAATAAGTATTATCCAACAAGCGAAACCATGATCTACGTACGCAACAAAATCTAGTCAAAGATTTGAGAGGCAACTTTGACAGAACAACAAATGCAAAATCATCATGTATATGGTTGATGGTCGCAGCCATAGTTGTTCTCTTCATATATGACTCCTATAACTATAATTGATAGTGGCCCTTTATAAAACCAATCTTTCTCGAGCTGAAAAAAATATATATATAAATGTGTGTCAGGTGAATTATCTTTCCAACAAAATATATTTTCTAGAAATATTTATAAAAGAATAGTAGTTAATGTTTATAAAAATATAAAATATAAGAATGAAGAACTATCTTTTTAAATCAGCATAGTTAACTCCAAATTAACTTATGTTTCTTCTACAAAGAAATATACTGATAAAATGTTTTAAAATATAAGTAATAAATATGATGTTTTGAAATTTAATTTTAGTACAAGACATGATATCTTTCTCTACCATTATACTTAAAAATATTTAAAAAAAATTTTTGCATCAAACTCCTCTCCGGTAATGAAATGCAAACAAAAAAACTTTATAAAAATTTAAGTATCTAGTATTAGTTTTTAACATAATACATCAACTTTTAAAATAAATATACTCATGGATTTTTCTTGAAAGAAACTCTGATTTACATATGGTTTGATAAATATATTGTATTATATTCGATGAGAAAGCGAATATTAGGTTTAACATAATACATCAGAAACACATTAATGGAGATTATGTTTGAAAGAAACTCTATGATATTTACCTACGCTTTGATAAAAATAATCAAGAAAACATCATTGTGTATATGTAATACCTTTTTTTCAGTGAGGACACAACTTTGATGAGAAAGCGAATGAGATGAGAGAAGCTGAAGAAATTCTATGTGAAAATAAAACTTATTTCAATGACAGTTAGGTTATATGAAATGAATATCATCAAAATTTTGAGTGAATTTATAAACATCTCATATAGGATTCCCTTCTAGAATGTGCTGACATATAGTATGTAATTTGAAGAAAATAAAACAGATTTTCATAAAAAGGTAAGATTTTTTGGTAAAGATCTGAAAATATATAATTTTCTTTTTTCCGTAATTTATTAATTGAGATACTAGTTTTAGTTCCTACATCTATGGAAAAAAATATTTTTGAATGTATATATATCATATAAAATTTCCACAGAATCTTGAAACGATTATAATATCTATTTAAAGGAATGAAATCGTATTTATAATGTATAATTTTATTTGGTTCCTTTTGGATTTCTTTTAACCATATTTGAAATTCAAATATATAAATTATCCAACTATGTAAAAATTCTATTATTATTCATTCAACCGAACCAAACCAAACCGTACAACTTTTTTTTTATGGTTCAGATGATTTTTTACGTCAAAACCGTCAAAACCGCATCGCGAACACCCAAATACAACATTGGTATTTAATTTTGATTTTACAACAAATTTAATCAGTTTTAGTTATTTATTATTATTTAAAATATTAATTAATCTTTTTTTAAATTTTAATAAAATTAATAATTTATTTTATAGAATTGGATAATACACAATAGTCATATACCTATTTTATTTTAAATAAATTTTTATTATTTAAGATACAAAATTCTTATTTTCAAATGTTAAAATATCTCATTGTGGATGATATGATTGAGGGTAATCTAGTGCTACATGAAGAATTTGTAGATCTTGAGGATATGATGCATGAAGTAGGATTGTTGAACCCAGTACTACAGGAAGTCACTATACCTTGCCGAACAAACAGAAAAATAACATTATCTACTCAAGAATAGATAGGGCAATTTGCAATGAAGAATGGTACACTACTTACCCTAACAGTGAAGCTGCAATCCTACCTTCCTCAATCTCAGATCATGCACCTTTGAGGATGAGCATTTCACATACCAGGCACAACTGGTAGTTCAAACAACCAAGGTATAAATTCCTGAACACTATTGTTGAGAATGTTGATTTCGTGGATAAAGTCAAAGATAGTTGGAAGGGGATTGTGACAGGAAGACCTATGTGCATTCTGTGGAAAAATTTAGAAAGACTATAACCTATCATGCATGGCTATAATAGGAAGAGCAGTAATGAAGTAAAGAAGATAAAGGAATATATAGAGAAACTTATCCAGGCCCAACTGAATCTATCTAATGATCATATGAATCAGAACCTTATTATGGAAGTTGATATTTTACAAAAGGAACTGCTACATGCTACTGGATTGAAGGAGAATATTCTTATGAAGAAGGCCAAGATTAATTGGCTCAAGCTGGGGATGGGAACACTGGTTATTTCCATGCCATAGCCAGAGAAAAGAATAAGAAAATTAGTATATAATTCACAGAGGTGTCATAATAGAGTACAAAATATTACTTTTTAATTTGTTTTCTCTCACTAAAAACTCTCATCGCCCAAATACATAGACAACTCTGAAACGAAATAGAAACATAGCGTGTTTCTCTCTAACTTCTCCTCTTCTACTATCATGGTCTTCGTACAAGACAACCACATTGTGTTGCCAATACTGTGCTCCTCTGTTCATGTAGCCGCCAAATGAGATAGATAACAACAACGATATCATTTGAAAATGCTATCATATTGTAGGTATGATAATCATGTTTTTCAATGTTTGCCAATTTATCTATGCTTAATCCTGATAATTTATTTACGATTATAGCTTTTAATGAAGAGAGTTGTCTATTGAAACGACACGATTGTAATGTCCTTTGAGTGGATCAACACAAGCTTTGCTGTCGAGAGCAGTACAAATATTCCACATCCCATAAATACGGTATACCAAGTAAATATATGTAGTTTTCATAAATATAAAAATTACTATAGGATTGATTCTTTCGTTTCTTGAAGACATTCATATATAATAGATTTGTGAAAACATATGATCGTGCAGTGCTTTCACTTCTACATATACTATGAAGATCTCTATGTTCTCTAGGGTTCCTAGTCAATAGATGGATGATTATCCTATTAACTTAAATGTTGGAAGGTTAAATTATCTTAAAGGTGAAATAATTCGGGAATATTTTGTTGCTGAAGTTGTTATTGAAGTTATGTTTTTCTATTGGTTTTTACTCACCGCTTCTTTGCAACATTATTGAACTCTCTTTGTTGATTTCCTTGATTTGTTTTCTCTTTTGGACTGATTTTGTTTAGTTGTTTGTTTGATGAATTTGTTATGATGGCTAGACTCATAACATAGTGTCGGGCTTCCTTACTTTTCCACCAAATACGTATCTTAACGCATACAATAAAATCCATTTCACACAACAACTAAGTTACTGATTTTAAGTTGAAGAGATAATGCATTTAACTTTTTAGTTGTTACCATGTTCCACAAATTGAAGGTTCTGGAAGCAACTAAGTTACTGATTTTTCCTAAACAAGAGTGTCAATTTTACAACATTTACAGTTGAGACAGGTTTTTATATTTTATATATGTGTTGTTGACTCAGACAGGTTTTAATATCGGTGTCTGGAATGAAGTAATAGCTTTAATATTTTTACATATGTTATAATCTTATTTCGTGCTTACAAAAAAAATCTTATTTTGTACATATGTTTTATTGATAGTTTATATATTTATCTTACATATTTTGTAATGAGTGGAATTGATATAATAATCGAGAAATATAGAATCTCTTGAGTATTTGTTACATATCTTATTCACTTTCTAACAGGAAACATTCAGCCACGCAATTGGAACAATTAAAACGTTCAAAGAATAGAGATTTCATGGGTACTACGAAGTCTTCCAAAAGTGTAACAAGTCTGGCCCAAAGTTTTCCATTATTAAAACATGATTTACACTCTATTTGAAATGAGGTGTCACAAAAAAATGTGTGATCGCTTCTAACCAAATGCTACAAGCCGAAGCTAATCTTTGTCTTACACTCGTTAAAGCGAAACTCCTCACTATTGAAAATGACCGCATTACGCTTTAACGAAATGCTACAAGCCGAAGCTAACCAAATGACCGCTACAATAGACCTCTTTGCTAAACTCTTCACCTTGTCGTAATGAGCGAAATACCCCTCAAACTTCTCCAAAGAAATCTCCTCAATGGATCCAATCTACTCCTAAACTTTCCTCCAAATTCTCGCCACAATCACACAACTCCCTAAAGTACACGGTAAGGATTCCTCCTCCAACGAACACAACACGCAAGATAAATCTCTATCAATCACAAAAATTCCCCTTTTATGCAGTTGGTGCTTGGTTGCAATTCTATTTTGAATAACTCTTCAACCGAAAAAAGAGTTTTTGACAGAGCTTTTACCTTCCAAAGATGATTGATTGTCTTAACAATATCATAATTGAGAGAAGGGCGAGAAAATTTTCCCTTAAACCTGTCATAACATGATTTAACAAAGAAGATTCCATCTATATTATGAATCCACTCGAAGCTATCAATTTAATCCGCCCTTGGAACCACCTGCTGAAAGACATCTAGCAACTCCTGCCACAAAAAATTTGAAACGCTTTTATTGTCCCGAAACAGAACCTAGATGTTCCGGGGCCAGCCAATAGTAGTGAGCAGTTCCACGACTGCAACAAATAGCATATGATCATCAGCAAGCGCAAATAATTTGGGGAAAGCTTCCATCAATGATTGTTCTCCTGTCCAGCAAGAATACCAAAAAGGAATATCCTAAATGTTCCCTACGTAACAAGAAACTGCCTCTATAAAATGATTCTCCGACAGATTAACATAATTATATGATAACAAAAGTTCCATCCACCAAATAGAATCTCTATTATTCAAAACG
The DNA here is from genome assembly GCF_029867415.1 of Vicia villosa. Lineage (NCBI taxonomy): Eukaryota > Viridiplantae > Streptophyta > Magnoliopsida > Fabales > Fabaceae > Vicia > Vicia villosa. Next base: position 88,662,853 of record NC_081186.1, on the reverse strand, counting down.
ATTTTGTCACCAATGAGAACTTTTAGCTCTGAATTTATGTATCTATGAGTGAGAATACTACGCCAAACCGCTTCCTTTTACGTCAAAATCCTCCATTTCCATTTACTTAATAAAGCCGCATTCAAATTCTCCATATCTTTTACTCTGAGGCCACCTTCCTCACGAGGTTTGCATCAACTACGTATCCAAACACATACAATAAAATCCATTTCATACAACAACTAAGTTACTGATTTTAAGTTGCAAAGATAATGCATTGAACCTTTTAGTTGTTACCATGTTGCACAAACTGGAGGTTCTGACAATAACTACAATACTAATTTTTCCTAACCATCAGTGTCAGTTTTACAACTTTTACAGCTGAGACGGGTTTTTATATCTTGTATGTGTTGTTAACCGAGACATGTTTTACTATCGGTAACTGGAACAAAATTGTAGCTTTGATATTATTACATATGTTTATAATCTTATTTTGTACATATATATTTTATTGATAGTTTTTATCTTTATCTTACATATTTTGTAATGATTAATGAAATTGGTATAATAATTGAGGAATATAGAATCTCTTAAATATCTGCTACATACCTTATTAACTTTTTAAAAGGAAACATTCTGCCACATATTTAGAACAACTAAGACGTTGAAAGCAAACAAATTTGATTAGTACTACGAAGTCTGCCAAAAGTGTAATAAGTCCAACAAGTTTAGCCCAAAGTGTTCCATTATTCAAACATGATTTACACTATATTTCAAGTGAGGTGTCACAAAAAAATTAGTAACCGCTTCTAATATAAATTTATAATATTAAATTATGATATTAGAGTATAATTTTGTTTCTTACGCCAACATATTGTTCATTTTTGAAAAAATGTTCTATCTTAATACAATAAAAATAAAGATATTATTTACCCTTATTCAAAGCTTATATAATCTCGATTTATGACACTAAGAAAGATATTATCCCGTCAATGATATCAATTTGTAGATCTCTAAAATAACTCAGCAATTCACAAAGATGATATGTTGAATCCACCGATTTTGTAAAATACTAGACACATTTCTTCTCCCAGGGATTTCAAAAGGGAATTTACATACAAGTAGAATATTTTAATCCTACAAAAAATAAAATTAAAACTCTAAAATCACAAGGGAGTTGCAGATAATTATTCATTCATTTTTAAATTTAGGAAAATATGCATGTATGTGAATTGTGTATCATTGTTCGTGTTCATATGCAAGTACACATGTTTGAGTATGTTAAGTAATATTCCAAATGAATAATTAAAAGTGAAAGAAGAATCAAAGTATGTCCATCCTACACTTTATTTTTGGAAATTTGATTGTATTCAAATAAAAAGACTATGTGGGTATTCTAAAATGAGTTACTCAGGTGTTGCATTCTCAATGATAATAGCATAAAAAAAATTTAAAATAGTCGCATATTGCAAGGGGGAGTGAAGCCAAGACTTTGTCCACAAGTTGAATGATTCATAAAGATAATAGCATAAAAAGTCTAAAAATAGTTGCATACTACAAAGGGGGAGTATAAACAAGACTTTGTCCACAAGTTGAATATGATTCATAAATATAATAGCATAAAAAGTTAAAAATAGTCTCATACTACAAGGGAGGAGTGAAGACAAGACTTAGTCCACAAGTTTAACTATTCATAAAAATAATAGCATAAAATTTTTTTAAAAAATAGTCGCATACAACAAGGGAGAATGAAGACAAGACTTTGTCCACAAGTTGAATGATAAGTAACACCATAAAATAAATCAATGATGACTAATTTGAAGATTTGGTACATATGTTTTATTGATAGTTTATACCTTTACCTTACATATTTTGTAATGAATAGTGGAATTGATATATTAATTAGGGAACATAGAATCTTTTGAATATTTTTACATATTTCATTACTTTTTTTATCAGGAAACATTTTGCCACACAATTGGAACAACTAAGACGTTCAAAGCAAACAAATTTCATTAGTACTATGAAGTCTACCAAAAGTGTAACAAGTCCAACAAGTTTGGGCCAAAGTGTTCCATTGTTCAAACATGATTTACAATCTATTTCTAATGAGGTGTCACAAAAAAATTTGTGATCGCTTCTAATAGAAATTTATTGTATCCATATTAGAGTACAATTTGTTTTGGTATGCCAAGATATTGTTCATTTTAGAAAACATATTCTATCTTAATAAAATATAAATAAATATATTATTTACCCACATTCTTCATTGATTTAATCATGATTTGTGACACTAGGAAAGATATTCTAAAAATGATATCAATTTGCAGATCTCTAAAATAATTGAGCAATGCGCAAAGATGATATGTAGAATCCACCGATTTTGTAAAATACTAGACATTTTCCTTCTCCCAAGATTTTCAAAAAGGAAATTATATACAAGTGTAACATTTTAATCCTGCAAAAATTAAAATAAAAAACTAAAATTACAATGGAGTTGCTGATAATTATTCATCCATTTTTAAATTTATGAAAATATACATGTGCCTGAATTGTATATCATTGTCGATGTGCATATGACAGTACCTATGTTTGAGTATGTTAAGTAATACTCCAAATGAATAGTTAACATTGAAAGAATAATCAAAGTATGTCCATCCTACACTTTATTTTTAGAAATTTGATTTTATTCAAATAAAAAGATTACTTCAGTGTGTTGCAAAGCAAATAGTTGACTTTGTGGGTATTTTAAGATGAGTTACTCAGATGTTGCATTCAAAAAGATAATAGCATAAAAAAGTTTAAAATAGTCGCATATGGGAGAGTGAAGACAAAATTTTATCCATAAGTTGGATGATTCTTAAAGATAATAGAATAAAAAATCTAAAAATAGTTGCATACTACAAAAGGGGAGTAAAGACAAGACTTTGTCCACAAGTTGAATGATTCATAAATCTAATAGCATAAAAAGCTAAAAATAGTCCCATACAACAACGGTGAATGAAGACAAGACTTTGTCCACAAGTTTAATTATTCATAAAAATAATAGCATAAAAAAACTAAAAATAGTCGCATAAAACAACGGAGAATGAAGACAAGACTTTGTCCACAAGTTGAATGATAAGTAACACAATAAAATAAATCAATGATGACTAATTCATTCAAAATGCTAACAGAAAATATACAATCTATCACTGCTCTCTTCATATCTTAAAATTTTCACAAAACGCATCCCTTCTACATAGACAGAATATTTATCAAGCTAATAATGAAATGTTCAAACAATAGTTGATATGACTCAATTCCCTAGAAGGCTACTAAACTACATAATCCCTTTTACATTGGTCTATTATCCATGCAAGAGGTCTAGATCCACCATTTCTCTATGTTCCTAATTTAATTAATGTCTTAATTCTCTTTATTTTATCTCTGGTCTAACCGTTAAGGTTCCTAATCAGGTGTTATTGAATGACTTAAAGATGTTTAAATCACTGAATATCTTTCGGAGATTTACAATGACAAAGTAAATCTATTTTGCAACTCTTCCAACAAGGATGCAGAATTAGTATATGTTCCTAGATCCTTTAGCAACCATTACAATGGAAGCAATGAGAAGGTAACATTACACTATTCCATTACTATATTCTACTTGTCATTCTTAAAAGTTTATTTTGTAAAGTTTGTTAATCTGATTCTACCTCTTGATAATTTAGAATTGTATGATAATTTTAAAATGGTTGAGTAACATTGTTATCAAACAAAATAGACTGAATCGAGTTTTAAAACTATTTCCACCCTTACATGAGATAACATTTATGAATAATTTTTTATATTTTCTTTTAACTATATTTTTGTCAAGCTTTAATTAATGTTTAATTAATTTATTTTGTTATAACAAATCTCATATTTCATCATTTCAATGTTGAATATGTGCAAAAAGATTTTTTTTTAATTGAAATTGTTTTATACATTGGTCATCATTTAATTTTTTTTATAATTTAGTTTTTTTTTAAAATAAACATAAACTTACACATATTTTCAACTCGTGCAAAAGCTGGTGAATCATGTTGTTAAAAACAAATACTAGACACAACAACTTTTTTAAAGAAATTTGTTGTTTACATTTCACTACAAGGAGAGGAGTTTGATGCAAAAAATTTAAATATTATAAATAATGGTATGGAAAGATATCATATTTTATATCAAAATAAAATTTTATAACATCATATTTGTTATATTTTAAAATGTTCTTTTACTATATTTCTCCAGAAATATATGTTAATTTGGAGTTAAACATGTCTATTTAAAAAGATAATTGATAACCTTTTTATAATTTATTTTTTTTATAAATATTAACTATTATTCATTTATAGTTAATTTTAGAGAAAATATTTCATAGGAAGTTAATTCAACTACCACATACACTTTTTTTCAAAAATCTAAAGTTTGCATTATGTTGTATTGAAATATAAGCAATCAGTAAATTCAAATGAACTATTTAACAAGTTTTTGCCGAATAAGAGAGATGCTTGAGTAAGATTTACTCAAGAAGGATCCTTATTCATTATAGTTATTATAGTTATATAAGGAGAAAACAACTATGTGCGCGACCATTAAACATATACATGATGATTTTTCATTTGTTGTTCTCTCAAAGTTGTCTCTCAAATCATTGAGAAGATTTTGTTGCGTACGTCTCGCTTAATTGATAATATTTATTTTATGAACATGTTTCGAAAGAATTTTTTTATCAAAGAGTCATTTACATTATAATGAAATATCTCTTCTCACATTATGATGCATCCTAGATTGCCGAAAACCCATGGGAATTTGATATGTATTCTCTATCAGGTGAAAGACTTGAGAATATGGTACAGTTAAATTTGTCAAATTTATTTCGCAAAAATGAATGGGCGTTACATTTTGGGTTCAACAAATATCAACGGTTTTCTTTTTATTCATTACGAACATGAGAGTTTTATTATGGAACCCAACTATCAAAGAATACATAGTCATTCTTCCCAGTCCTTTTTTCTATTGAATTAACTATGATTCAACTTTGTATTTATGGATTTTGTTATGACTCAATTAGAAATAATTATAAGGTTATTAGTATCTTTTGATGACACTAATAATATGTCACCATTTTTACTCACTCCAATAGGACGACAAATGCAAGATAATGATTTAAAAATGAAGAGCTTGATCCATGACTCATTTCTCATAATTTCACCTAAAATTGGTATATCAAAAGTAACACTTTCATGTTAAATGATTGGAGAGAGTACTACTTTTGATATATCATTTTTAGGTGAAATGCGGGAAAAGAAGTCATTTCAAATTCTTCATTTTTAAGTGATTACATTCCATTTGTCGTCCTATTGGAGTGAGTAAAAATGGTGATATATTCTAATTGTTGGTATCATCAAAAAATAATATTTGTTGAATTACCTTATAATCTCTAAATGAATCATAATCAATCCCATAAAAACAATGTTGGATCATAATTAATTCAATAGAAAAATGACTTGGAGAAATGACTTTGTATTCCTTAATAATTGGACTCCATATTACAACTCTCCTTCTTTGTTTACAATCAATAAAAAGAAAACCATTGATACTATTTGAACCCAAAATGCTAAACGACCATTCATTTTCGTAAAATAAATATTTCACCTAATAGAGAATACATTCCATATTTACTTGGATTATCAGCAATCCATGATTTATCATAATGTAGAAGCAGATATATGTCATTGTAAAGTGAATGATTCTTAAATAAAAAATCATTTTAAAATGTGTTCGTAAAATGAGTATTATCAAACAAGCACCATGATTATACTACAACAAAATCTAATCAATTATTTGAGAGGCAATTTTAACAGAACAAAAAAATAATGCTAAATCATCATGTATATGTTCAATTGTCGTGCCCGTGGTTGTTTCTCCATACATGACTACAATAACGATAATGGATAATGATCCTTTTTAAAACCTCAAGTGTTTCTCTTATTCAACAAAAATTCGTTAAGTAAGTCTATTGAGTTCATTGATTTTTTATCCATATACAACATACTGGAAACTTTAATGATATTTAGAAAAAATAAATAAAATTTTGTATGTGACAGGAGAATTGTCTTTCCGGTTAATTATATTTTTTAAAATTATTTATAAGTGAATAATAATTAGTATTTATAAAATATAAAATAAGATCAACTATCTTTTTAAATCAACATAGTTTCTCCAAATTAACTCATATTTCTTTTTAAGAGAAATATACTAAAAGAATGTTTTAAAATATAACAAATCCTATGTTTTGAAATTTTATTTTGGTATATGATATCTTTCCTTACCATTGTTCATAAAAATATTTAATTATCAAAAAAAATGTTAATCATCCAATTTTATGAAGAAAAAAAACTATCATTATTGATTTAAAAATTTCTTTTTGAGGTACCTATCAAAAAAATTAAGATTTGAAAATATTTGTTTTTCATGTTTCTATATTTCTTACGTTAAATTGTTTTAACTCACAAAATAATTGTTAAATTAAGGGTTTTACTATTATTTTACAAAATAATTGAACAAAATAATAATTACTCCCTCCGTTCCTTTTTAAGTGTCGTTTTAGAAGAATTTTTTTGTTCCTATTTAAGTGTCGTTTTATAATTTAATGTTATAATTTGTCATTTATACCCTTATTTTCTTAATAACTCCACCTCAAATTTTTCAATTAGTTATTGGAAAAAGACAGTGTATGATTGAATTTATTTGGAAAGAGAAAAATAAATAAGGGTATAATAAGAAAAGCAAGTATAATAATCCACTATCTTGGTTGAAGAGCTTTTTGCTAAAACGGCACTTAAAAATAAATGGAGGAAGTATTTTTTATTAATCAACTTTCTCTTTTAAATGACAAATTAATTTATTTAGGAGGCTAGATAAAGTAGATTAATCTAATTTTGACTGATTGAATAAATTGCATGTAAACAGGTATACTTGTTCAGGGTCGGTCCCAACTTTTTAGAGGCCTTGAGCGAATAATAAAAATTAGCCTCAAAGACTGAAAAGTAAAAGTCTATTTATTAGAGCATAAGGGAAGCTAAACTAATTTAAAAAAATAAAAAATCTTATAAATAATAAATCAAATTATATTAACTCTAATCAAATTGTTTAAAAAAATTTAATTTAATTAATTTAATTTATAATCTTTTTAAATATATTGACTTATTAAAAAATATTATTGAATTTCTTTAGTTTTAATTTATTATTATAAAATAAAATTTAACAATATATTTTTTATAAAATAAAATAAAAAGTAATGAAACTACATACAAATAGATTAAAGTGGCTCAATGATGGAGATTCTAATAGCAAATTTATCCATAGGATTATGAAAGAAAGGAGGAGAAGGAATCACCTTAGCTCTATCTCTACTAGTAGTGGGATGATGGTTAAAGTTGATGAGGTTAAGGAAGAAGTTTGGCGTCATTTTAATGAAAAGTTCAAGGAGGATTGTGATAGAAGGCCGGTTTTAGAGAATGCTTCGATCAAATCTTTGAGTAGGGAGGAGAGTGCTTCTATTGAGCTTCCGTTCTCCGAGGAAGAATTAAAGGAGGCGGTGTGGAATTGCGAAGGTTCGAAAAGCCCGGGGCCGGATGGTTTTACTCTTCTTTTTGTGAAGAATTGTTGGGCTTTTTTAAAGGATGATTTTGTTGCTTGTTTCAAGGAGTTACATTCGGGAGGTGCGTTTTCTAAAGCCATTACCTCTTCGTTTTTATCTTTAATTCCTAAGTCCTCTAATCCGTTGGGTTTGGATGACTATCGCCCTATTTGTTTAGTGGGGTGTATATATAACGTTATTTCCAAGGTTTTGGCCGGTAGGATAAAAAGAGTTTTGAATTCTATAGTTTTTGAGAAGGCGTACGATAAGGTGAGTTGGAACTTTCTTAAATTCATGTTGGAAAGGATGGGTTTCGAGGATGTTTGGTTGAAATGGATGGAAGTCTTAATTTTTACTAGTAAAATGTCGGTCCTCGTTAATGGTAGTCCCACAAAAGAGTTTGTGGTGGAACGAGGTCTTCGGCAAGGTGATCCTTTATCTCCTTTTCTTTTTGTGATTGTGGCGGAAGGTCTTAAAGTTTTGGTTAACAAAGCGGTGGACAATGGGGATTTCGTTGGTTGTAACGTTAAAGGTAAATGTTTTGTTGATGTGCTTCAATTTGCGGATGACACTTTATTGGTCGGAGATGGTAGTTGGAAGCACTTATGGGCCATTAAAGCGGTGTTGAGAGGGTTCGAGTTGGTGTCGGGGCTTGGAATTAATTTCAATAAGAGTAAGATTATTGGTATTAATATAAATGATAGATTCTTGGAGGTGGCTACTTCCTTTCTTTCTTGTAAAAGGGAGGAAAAGGATTTTTCTTTTCTTGGGATTCGCATTGGTTATAATCCAAAAAGGATCAATTTTTGGAATCCTTTGGTGGATAATATTAGGAAACGGTTGAGCACGTGGAAAGGGAGGTGGCTTAGCTTTGGGGGAAGAATGACTCTCTTGAAATCGGTTTTGGGTAGTTTACCCATTTTCACTCTTTCCTTTTACTTGGCTCCTAAAAAGGTGATTCGGGAGATTAATAGAATTCAAAGTAATTTTCTTTGGGGGGGTGTGGAGGAGAAGAAAAGTGTTCATTGGGTGCGTTGGGAATATTTTTGTACTCCGATAGACAAAGGAGGGTTAGGATTAAAGAGTCTAGAAGACTTTAATTTGGCTCTTCTTACAAAGTAGAAGTGGAGAATTTTGGAGGAGTCTAATTCTATTTGGTATAGGATGCTAAAAGCTCGCTATGGGGATATAAAGCTTAGGATGATCTATGAAGGTGCTAAGATAGATAAGTATAGCTCGAAATCGGTTTGGTGGACGGATATTTTGTCCTTGGAGAAAAGGTTGTCCGGGGATTTTTTTGCTAATAATGTTTCTTTTCTCATTGGTGATGGCTTCTCTACCTCTTTTTGGCATTCTAGTTGGCTAGAGGAGGGTATTTTAAAGTTGTTATTTCCGTCCCTTTTTGCTTCTTTTTTTTACAGGATGTTTCTGTTGCTTGTATGGGAGCTTGGGATGGTGTTGTGTGGGTGTGGAATGACTTGGGGATACCTTTAGTCCCGGAGGGTTTAGAAAGGCAACTTGGTCGCTTTGCGGAATTTGTTGGAGATTCATCGAGTTGATGCGGTTTTTTCGTCGGGTGAAGGATTGAGAGACCGTGTGGCTTGGCGTCCGTCGGTTTTTGATTCTTTTTCCGTCTCTTCTTGCTATGATATAATCCGTAAGGGTGCTTTGATTTTTGGCCCCCCTAATCGCTTTGATTTTGTCACCTCTTTGCTTTGAAGGGAGACATTCCTTTAAAAGTGAAAGCGTTTGGTTGGAGATGTTTCAAGTATAGGATTGCAACAAAGGATTCCTTATTTTTTTCGAGGTATATTATCTTCTACCTCTAATCTTTGTTGTGTTGTTTGTGTGAATTATTTAGAATCTCCACTTCATCTCTTATTGGGTTGCCGTAAGGTGGATGAGATTTGGAAGGAAATGGCCTCTTGGATAGGTTTGCCTAACTATAAAGGGGCGGATTTTAAGGAGAGTTTTTGGATATGGTTTTCTTATTGTAAATCCAAGAATGTTATGAAAAGTAAGTTGGGGTGTATTTGGTTGGCTATTATTTGGAGTATTTGGCTTGCTAGGAACGGCATTATTTTCAAGAATTCGGTGTGGAATACCCGTGATGTCGTTTGGAGTTGTAAAGCGCTTTTATGGTGGTGGTCTTTTATCGGGAATATTCCCCATACCAATTGTAACTTTTATGAGTTTGACAAAAACCCTTTATTTTACTTAAGTTAGGTTTCATTTGGTGGGTAATTTTCCTTTTGCGGCTTTGCCCGTTTCTTTTGTAATCTTGTTCTGTGAACTTTTGTTCTCTTTAATGAAACTTGCTTTAAAAAAAAAAATAATAATGTAATACATTTTATATCATATAAATTTAATAATAAATGAATCTTTTAAAATATAAATTAAATATAATTATAATAGATTTTTCAAATTTTATTTTTAAAAAACTGAAAAGGTCCATAGAATATATGATTTTTTTTAATTACAAGTTAGCTTTTTAGTAAAATATATATTATTATACTAATATGGTGTTATATGGTTCTATGTATTTGGTGTTGTATATTGTTATCAACTTCTTTTAGCATTGGCTTTTTAGTTAAATAAATAAAAGAAATTGTAAAATCACCTTGTTCAATCCACAACCAAGATGTTACAAATCAGACCTTATCCGCTAAGATAACACTATCAATGCTGAATGTTTTTAGATAAAAATTCTATTTACAACTTATTCTTTATTGTAATTTTTTTAACTCTACTCCCGATTTTGAAGCCCTTGATTTTTTGAGGCCTTAGGCCATGGGCCTGGTTGCCCGGGCCCAATGCAGGCCTTGTACTTGTCCAACGTGAGTGTTCAATTATTTTCAATATATATAAAGTTCTATATGTTTTCACAATTATATAGAATTTTAGTTCTCAATGGTTGAAGAATAATTATGGCGGTTTCATATGCCATAATTTATTAAAAAACAAAAAAAAAATTAAAAATTTGGCATGAAATGTCTTGATACATGAATCTTTTAGAAACCTTAGATATGAATGTAAGATCATTTTTTTTGCACATCTAAAGTTTCTTCATAATCTATTGCAATTAAGCTCCATAGCATCAAGATCAATTTCCTTTACCTCCAAAATATTCATAAGCTTATGCATTTTTTATTCTTGATTCCAAACTTTTTGTTCTTTGATATTTCTTCTTTGATAAGATTTTGTCTTCATTAGAACTAAATTAAAATAGATGATAAACATATTCTTCAATATATTATTTGATTTTTTTTGGATGTATCTGTCCCATAGTTATAAATTGTGAATACGGGCGTGGATGCTGTTACGGGTGATACAACAGGGTCAATGTTGTTGTTGAGTTGTGAATTGTTGTCATTGATGTGTGAATATCAATTGGGAGGTGTTTAAAATATACTATTAAAAACACTTAATTTTAAGATTTTTCATTATGTAATTAATTGAGTTTTAAAGTTCTGAAAGTTTGAGTTTTGATGAAAATACTTGAAGAAACATGGACGAAATCATCGCCCATTCAATACCCCTGCTTGAGGTATGTTCAGAAAGCCTTATATTACATGAAGTTTTCTAAAGGTGACAACACATGGGTAGATAGTCAAAGGAAGTCTTGCTATATTATATATTTGACCATCGATTTGGAACTTAACTCCATTTGTTTTCTTGCAAGCTCTCTTGATAGGGATACAAATATAACCTTAGTAAACATAGCCCAAGGTGGGGCGAATTATCCATATTTTTGATTCTTTAAGATATGAACTTTATTTTCAGGATGAATCCCCAACTTTGGGCACTACCGGGCTCGATATGTAAACCGGAGGTTATTTGCATAGTATGGATAGTGGTTAGGCGAGAAGATTGTAAATCAAAGGTTGTTTATGTGTGAACCGGAGGTTGTCTTCATAGTACTTCAAATGGATACTACCATAGTGGACTTATCCATGGCTTGGTACCCCTCAGAGTAGGTATTGTTATATATCGAACTGGATGAACATTTGCTTGTGTTCATTTAAAGTTTATGCATTATTTTACTGTATACCTTGCCATTGTGTATTATTCAGAGATCAGTATCTTGACATCTCTTAGGTAATCTGTGATCTGAATACTTGAATTTCAATTTGATTTATTCGGTTGACCAGTTTGAAGTTATGTGTTTATCTCAATATTCTCATTATACTATATAACTCTAGCGGAATGCTTGGACATGCTTGGGACCATATTCTCATAAATTTATTGTGAAAGAGTCAATGGTATGTACGCGACTCTAGATACCATATTACTGACCTTTATAGTCTAAGGCTTCCAATCAGCACATGTGATGGTTTCACTTCTTGTACTTTGCTCACTAGTAGAAGATTATGCATGGATTAGATTTTTTTAATGGCACTAGGGTAGAATAGATACAAAATTTATGTTCATGATAGACACCCATGGAGATCGTGATCTATGTGAGTTACACCGGAGTTGTATGGTTGATGAGTCATGCTTAGTATTGGTACTTATGAGTGTCCTGGTAGCAGGTTTGAGAAATCAAGATGGAATAGATATCATTCAAATGATCAAATTAGATATTTAAAACTATACAGGTTATCCTATGTGAGATGATATTGAGGTATTTAGTTGATAGTTAAACCATGTCGAGTGGGTGTGAGTTACCTTGATAGACTATTCAATTATACCTTGACGTTAGTATAATGGTAATGAGAGATTTAGTTGTTTAGATTAGGAACTCACTGATAGTATTCTTTTATCCAATGTTGTTTCATTCTTTTTTTAGATAAATAAGTACTTGTATTTGGGTTACAGTTGAGGACTTGGCACCTAAAGGCCTGATGGAGCAAATTCCCATCGATATATTAGTGAGATTGTTGTATTGTAATATATTTATTTGGTCTAATTTAAGACTTGTAAATTGATGTATTTAGTACCAAAAATATTAAGGCGTAAAGTTATTATTCTAAACATATAACTTTGGGATATTATAACAAGTTTTAGTTTCTAGATCCATAAACATTAAAATAATGTTGAATGTATAAATCTCATATATAAAAATCCGGTAAAATTTTGAAACGATTATAGTATTTGTTTAAAGTTGTTGATTTATAAATATAAACAACTGGCTTACAAGGTGGATGTGGTAGTTCAATTGGTAAGTACTAGTTAACTTAAATGGATGTAAGTTGTTGGTCTAGGATTCGATTCTTGGTGGTGGCATTTATTTATATTTATGTATTAATGTAAGCAAATAAGGGATTGAACCCTTGGCAAACAAGATACAGTCATTTAATTCAACTAGCACATACTATTTGAGCTATCTCACCCATCCATTTTAGGTTTTTTTTACTTTTGATTTAAATTCAAACATATTAATTATTCAATTATTTCAAAATCAAATATTATTATTCATTTCAAAATTTATTATCTTTAGGAATTATCTTTTGAATTATTTATTTTTTACAAAATTTATATTTAATATGTTAAATTATTTTATTTCACAGAATAATTGTTGAATTAAGCACTAGTTTTTGTTAAGGTTGTTACTATTTGTATTGATTAAAAAGTACAGATTGCATGTTTCCCCTACCAAGGGCAGGGATACTCAGAGGCGTTAATAGGAATATTACATCGTATGGTGGTCAGGACTTACCCATGGGGGCAAGAAATTAATGTATGGTGGTCAGGACTTATCCATGGAGGCAAGAAATTTTCTTTGGTTTCGAGGTCTTGCTCACTGGAGTTTAGAGGCTCTTGAAATTTTGTTCCTTAAAGGGTGAAAAAGAAAAAACGCTGAAGAATCCTCTCCTTCGCCATATACTCCTCCGCCTTGCTCACTTTTCCAGCCACAAAGCGACTCACCACCTTCTCTAACCACCATAAAACCATGTCTTTTACCTCTCCTCATCACCACTGAGACTCAGCAGTTCACAACCACCAGATTCAAAACCCTCAATCACCACATCTAGCTTATTCATTCTCCTCGCAGCCACTTTCCCGCATCTAACCCAATAACGATTCAATCTCTCTCTCTCTCTCTCTCTCTCTCTCTCTCTCTCTCTCTCTCTCTCTCTATCTATCTATCTATCTATCTCTCTCTATATATATATATATATATATATATATATATATATATATATTAAAATTTATATCTTTATCTTATTTTCACATATGTTTATAATCTTATTTTGTATATATGTTTTTATTGATAGTTTATATCTTTATCTTATATATTTTGTAATGATTAGTGGAATTGATATAATAATTAAGGAATATAGAATCTTTGAATATTTTTTACATATTTTATTATTTTTTAACCGGAAATATTCTGCCACACAATTGGAATAACTAAGATGTTCAAAACAAAGAAATTTGATTGGTATTATGAAGTCTGCCAAAACCGTAACAAGTCCAACATGTTTGGCCCAAAATGTTCCATTATTCAAACATAATTTACACTCTATTTCAAATGAGGTGCCATAAAAAAAATGTGATCGCTTCTAATAGAAATTTAGTATATTATATTATGATATTAGATTACAATTTTGTTTCTTATGCCAACATATTGTTCATTCTAGAAAACATCTTCTATCTTAATACAGTATAAATAAAGATATTATTTAACCTCATTCATAGATGATTTAATCATGATTTGTGGCACTGAGAAAGATATTATCTCATCAATGATATTAATTTGTAGATCTTCAAAATAATTCATCAATTTACAAAGATGATATGTGGAATCCACCGATTTTGTAAAAAACTAAACATTTTTTTCTCCTTGAGATTTCAAAATGGCAATTAAATACAAGTGTAAAATTTTAATCCTACAAAAAATAAAAACAAAAATCTAAAATCAAAGGAGAGTTGTAGATAATTATTCATCCATTTTTAAATTTATGAAAATGCATGTCTGGGAATTGTGTATCATTGTCGGTGTGCACATGCAAGTACATATGTTTGAGTATTTTAAGAAATATTCCAAATGAATAATTAACAGTAAAAGAAGAATCAAAGTATGTCCATCCCACACTTTATTTTCGGAAATTTGATTGTATTCAAATAAAAAGATTACTTCAGTGTGTTGCAAGTTGACTCTGTGGGTATTGTAAGATGAGTTACTCAAATGTTACATTCATAAAGGTAATAGTATAAAAAAGATAAAAAATAGTTGCATACTTTAAAGGGGGAGTAAAGACAAGACTTGGTCCACAAGTTGAATGATTCATAAAGATATTAGCATAAAAAAGCTAAATATTAGTAACACCATAAAATAAATCAATAATGACTAAGTCATTCAAAATGCTAACAGAAATATACAATCTATCACGGCTCTCTTCATAACTTAAAGTATTCACAAAATGCATGATATCTACATAGACAGAATATCTATCAAGCAAATAATGAAATGCTTAAATCATAGTTGATATGACTTAATCCCCTATAAAGCTACTAAACTACCTAATCCCTTTTCCATTGGTCTACTATCCACACAAGAGGTCTAGATCCAACATTTCTCTATTTTCCTAATTAGTGTCTTAATACTCTTTATTTTACCTCTGGTCTAACCGCTAAAGTTCCTAAGTTGGTGTTTTGGAATGGCTCAGCAATGTTTAAATTATTGAATATCTTTTGAAGATTTGTAATAATGACAAGAGGAAATATGTTTTGCAACTCTTTCAACAAGGATGCGGAATTGGTATCTATTTTTAGATTCTTCAGTAACCAAGACAATGGAAGCAATCGGAAGGTAACATTACACTCTTCCATTACTATTTCCACTCAAAGAAAATTCTATTTTCCATTTTTAAAAGTCTAATGGCCTATTCACTTGTTTAAAAGTTTATTTTATAGAGTTTATAAATCTGATTCTTCTTCTTGATATTTTGTAAAGTTTATAAATTTGATTTTTTTTAGAAGTCAAGAAATTATATATAACGGGAGAACTAAGGGGGGTTCTCCAACCCGAATACACCAAGATGCTAGCAAGAACAAAAGAAAATTACATACCAATTATCATTATGAGAGGAAATACAACGGCTCCTTACTAAACTCGTAAAAAGAATAATTGGGGTGTGTAATATTCCCATAAAAAGACCACTTCCAAACCAAAAGCTTGATGTTCCAAACGGTATTGTTGACGTTCCAAGAGTCATTCCGGAAACAAACATCATTCCTAACCAACCAAATAGCCTAAGTAGTAGCTAGCCACACAACACCCAATTTCCTATCTTTCACCATATTCACATTAAAAAAGGAGTGTCATTCCATAAATAACGCAAAGCACTCTTCAAAAAAACTATCCACTTTACCAACCCAAACCGCTATTTCATGCCATATCTTCTTCACCACCCCGCAACTAAAAAAGAGATGATTCAAGTTTTCCAAAAAGTTTCCGCAAAATGTACATAAAGAATTCTCTAAAGGGAGAACAATACCTCTAATTACCAATAAGTCCTTTGTTGGAAGTCTATTGCGGAAAAGCCTCCACCCAAAAACTTTTATCTTAAACAGAACTTCCATCTTCCAAATCAAACTATAAACACCGTCATAAACATTAGAGGGGCCGTGAGGGTCCCGAATAGAATCGAGAAATTCGTAGCACGAAGACACCGTAAAAACCTTATCCGGAGTAACATTGTTACCAAACAAAATCAACCGAACTGAGTTTTATGTGGGTCGGACCTTATATCCTTGAATAATTTTTTTATATTTTCTTTTAACTATATTTTTGTCAAGTTTTAATTTAATGTTTAATTACTTTATTTTGTTATAATAAATCTCATATTTTATCATTTCAATGTTGAATATGAGAAAAAAAATAAACTTTCTTTTTAATTTGAAATTTTTTTATACATTGATTGTGATACCTCAATTTTTCTCCTCGATTAATAAATCAATGCATTTATCAGACATTAGCATCATCTGCATATCATAGTACGCATTTCATCTCGCATAATGCCTAGAATGTCAAGCAAAATGAATTTTCGAATCTATAGGCTGACTGATTAAATTAATTCTCAAGTGTACATAAAATTAGCAGACGAAAAATGTCAAAATCGAGCTTGCAAACGTAAGTTTTATTAATCTACGGGTCACGTTGTTTAACCTAACGTGCTCGTTTTAATTTTTTCGACTCTTTTTGCAGTTACATGGAACTTTGATCTTCCAAAAGCTATTAACCACTATATAGCGATGAGCATTCACCACCCAATTACGGTTATCGGCTTATATGATCCTCTCATAACTCGCTTTGACAAAGAAACCGTTGGAAATTTTCCACCAACAAAAAAGTCCAACTCATTTACGATAAGCTGGATAGGCTGTAAAATCAACAGTAACTTCGACAGCATCACAACAGCCGCTGCCGGGAGATTGTTGTCCTGAAAAACCAACTACCACATCCACTAGTCAGTAGCCCGAAAACCAGAATCTCGAATTTTTCGATATATGCGTCGCTGAAAACTGAAACAAGGAAGAGAACAGTCTGAACAATGCTAGAACACCCAGCCAAAAGTCAATACACTTACCATTTCCATGCTTACACGCAATTGAAGAGAAAAACCAATTTTCTTGATTTTCCGTAATCGCTGAACTAACTGCACAAATGTCTTTCTACCAAAGAGTCGTTTTATTTCTGGCATGAACTACTAAATCATTTAGCATTATTCTTTTGATATTACCGTACCTACAAGAAAGAAGGTTAATCCATAAAGAATTACCCTCATTCAAAACTATCCACTTCCACTTGCTTAGCAAAGCAAGGTTGAACTTCCCACAATGCTTAATTATGAGATCCCCTTCTTCTTTTAGCAAGTAAAATTTGGCTCAAGAAATCCTATTGATTTTCTTCTCATCTTCCACACCTCCCCCATAAGAAGACCCTTTAAAGCATAATAATTTCCTTAATGATTGTTTGGGGAGCTTTATGGAAGAAGAAAACACAAACCAGAATAATAGACAAAATAGAGTTAAGAAGAACCTCTCTCCCTTTAATGAACAAATGCTTGTTTTGCTAACAAGCATGCCATCTTCTCAACTTCAAAACCACCAGTGTCTGTGGAAGATGACCTTTTTTTTTAGTGAATCCACAACACAAAGAAAGGAAATTCATTATTAGCAGCTGAGTACATTTTGACTTACATGCAACAACAAATCCGTGATAATTAATTCCTCTTCCTAACACTATCCAATAACTTTCTATTTAGAGCACCCGCTAAAGCTGAGAACCTATTCACTTCCTTTCTCTATCACACAACTCGCTATAAGATGTTACAACCATTATACCTTAGTAATGAACTTCAATTAATAAGATGAATGATGTTGAATTCTTCAATGCAACTTGAAAAACCTTATATGCCAAGTTACTGAAACATAGAGATGTGCATATAGATTCTACAATAATCCTATTATGGTATTAGCGTGAAATACAAGACACTAAACCTATAAATCTAAAAATATTCAATGCAAACGCTTAAATACTTTAGTTCCAAAGTTGTTTGTGTCCTCCTTATATAGAAATTCTTCTAGGTTTTTCTTCATGGATTCGAGATTATATTTTTTTTCGGAAATGATGCATATTAAGTTGGATATTTAATTCAATCTTCAACAAAAAGATATGATTTGTTTTGTTACAGATTCAAATTTAATTCTCTTTAAATATGATTTGATCTTCATAGCTATCCTAAATCATATAATGACAGTGTTCACTTAATAACAATAAAATTTGATCCAATGTTTAATCAGAGAATCTTCCAAAATACTGCAACCAAGTCATGATGCACAAACGCTCATATATTAAGCAGCATGCTTGGACATCGTTTACAGGACATGACTCTTACAGAGTGATGGTGCGATGTTGATGATCCAATAAAATATGCTCGACTATGATGGATCGTTGTGGTCATGACATGTGCGTTAAATAGGATTTAGGTGGTTGCCACAACATAAAAATAAGGAATGGATTTTGTGATTTATCCAGTTGTCCAGTTAGAAGATATATGTGTGTTTATCTCGATATTCTCATTATAATATATAACTCTAGCAGTATGCTTGGACATGCTTGGGACCATATTCTCATGAATTTATTATGAAATAGTCAATGATATGAACGCCACTTAAGATACAAGATTACCGACCTCTATAGTCTAAGGCCTCCTACCAATACATGTCATGGTTGCACTTATGGTACTTTGCTTACTAGTAGAAAATTATACGTGGATTAGATTTTTTGAGTGGCACTAGGGTAGAATAGATACAAAAGTTATGTTTATGATAGGAACACATAGGGATCTTGATCCAGGTTTTGAGAAATCAAGATGGAATAAATAAGTGATCCTAGGGGAGGATATATTGAAGCATTTGTTTGATAGTTAAACCATGTCGAGTGGGTGTGAGTTACTCTGATAGACTATTCAATTATACCTTGACCTTAGCAGAAGAATAATGAGAGATTCATATTGCTAATATTCTTTTATCCAATAATATTTTATTTTTATTTTTTTATAAGTAAGTGCTTGTATTTGGTTTATAGATGATGAGTTGGAACTAAAGGCCTGATAGAGCAAATTCCCATTATGTTATAGATTAGATCAGATATTGATATATCAGTGAGAATTTTGTATTGTAATATAGTTATCTGGTCCAATTTCAGACTTGTAAATTGATGTATATAGTACTGAAAATATTAAGGCCTCAAATTATTATTCTAAACATATAACTTTGGGATATTATAACTAGTTTTAGTTTCCAGATCTATAAACATAAAACTAAAGTCGAATGTATAAATCTCATATATAAAAATCCAGTAAATTTTGGAAACGATTTATAGTATTTGTTTAATTGAAAGAAATTTTATGATTAAGCTATAATATAGTGTAGTTCCTTTTGGGTTTTTTTAAATTGTTGATTTATAAATATCAATAACTTGCTTACAAGGTGGATGTGGTAGCTCAACTGATATGTACTAGTTAAGTTAAATGGACCTAAGTTGTAGGTTTGGGGTTTGATTCCTCGTGGTAGCATTTACTTATATTTATGTATTAATGTAAATAAATTATTTACTTACATTAATCCCTTATCAACAAATTACACTCATTTAATTCAACTAGCACATACTAATCCCTTGTCAACAAATTACACTCATTTAATTCAACTACCACAGACTATCACACCCATCCATTTTAGATTTTCTTTTATTTTTTTTTAATTCGAACATATTAATTATCCAATTATTTCAAAAACAAATATAATTATTCATTTCAAAATTTTGTATCATTAGGAATTATCCAAATAATATATAAAACTTCAAACTTTTAAGATTTGAAATATTTATGGTTCATAAATTTTATATTTAATATGTTAAATTATTTTATTTCATAAAATAATTGTTGAATTGAGCACTAATTTTTGTTAAGGTTATTACTAGTTATTTTTTTAAAATGTTTTGTAGGATATTACATGTACTCTTGTATAATTACATTTATTTTATCGGTTCAATTTTTGTGTGTGTAAGTAAGATATTTAAAAAGGGAGAATTATGGGTTCTCCAATTCAATTAGACAGAGAAACGGAAAACCCAACCAAAAAGAAATATTACAAGCCAATTACACTTACGAGAGAAAATATAAAGGATCCTTGCAAAACTCGTAAAAGAAAAAATTGGGGTTTGTAATTTTCCCAAAAAAATACCACTTCCAAACCAAGATCTTAATATTCGGAACGGTATTATTAGTATTCCATACCTCCTTCCGGAAACACACACCGTTCCTAACCAACCAAAGAGTCCATGTAGTAGAAAGCCACACAACACCTAATTTTCTATCTTTCACCTTTTTAATGCGAAAGAAAAAGTGTCTATCCATAAAATTCGACAAACATACTTCGTCAAACCTATCCCCTTTACCAACCCAAAAATCTATCTCCCTCCATATCTTCTTAACCACCCAACAACTAAAAAAGAAATGTTTCTTATTTTTGAAACAATTTCCACAAAATATACACTTTAAATTATCTAAAGATTAATAAATACATCGAATCACCAAAAATATACCTCGGTTCAACTTTTAATGGTCCTTTATTTTTCCTATTTATATAATTTTATTTGCAAATAGAAAAACTATAGATTTTACGTTGCCATTACATTTTTTTAAAAGGCAAGACATAACGGTGAAGGCGAAGTTATCCGGACCACCTCTTAATCCAATTATTGTCAAAGAACTAAACATCTCTGGAAGGTAAAAGCTCCGCCTAAAACTCTCTTTTTTGGTTGGAGGATTATTCACAATAGATTAGCTACTAAAGGCCAATTACTTATGACGGGCATTTTGTTAGATAATAGTGATTTAGTTTGTGTTTTTTGTTCTACGGAGGAGGAATGGCTTTCTCATCTGTTAGGAGGTTGTTTTGTCGTGGTGGGTATTTAGAGGAAGGTTTTTGAGTGGATTGGTCCGGTTGATGGTTTATCTTTGGAGGAGTTTGAGGGGTTTCTCTTTGTTGTTGTGGAAGCTGAAGAATTTAGTTAAAAGGTCAATAGTTGTGGTAATTTGGTTAGCAACGATTTTGTGTATTTGGAATAGGGGTAACGCTATCATTTTTAAGAATGACTGTTTAACTTTACTGAATATATGTCGGAGGTAGTTTTTAATTCTTGGAAATGGCTTTATTCTAGTTATAACCTAGCAGATAATTGTAACTTTCATGTTTGGAATATTCTACCACTCATCTCTTTTGAGTAGTAGAACCTTTCCTTTTTGTATTCGGTTGGAATATTCCTTGTACTCCGATTTTAATTATATTGCCTATAAAAAAACATTTTTTAAAAGGCTAAGTAATATATAAATATATAGGTAGAGTAAAAGTACAACACCAACGCTAGGAGTAGAGCTGTCAAATGGGTTGGCCCTACCCAGTACGCCCAGGTTTGGTGTGCCAATATGTTTAAATGGGCTAGCCCGACCAGATTACTTAATGGGCTACATAAAATGAGTCTGGCTCATTTCTCAAAGGTCCGTGCGGCCCGATGGGTTAGGCCGACCCGTATTTCATTATTATAATTTAAATTTTATAAAAATGATGGAGTGGATAAATGCAACATAATATAAGTAGAGAGTCATCATAAATGTATATAGGTGATGTTTAATATATATATATATATATATATATATATATATATATATATATATATATATATATATATATACCACAAAAACGTCCATGTAAAAGTACAAAGTAACTTAATATTATCACTAATACATATCAAATTTTCTCTTCATCTCACAACCATTTTCATTCATGATCACATCATCTTGAAAATATATTTTCATCCTCTTTAACTTTTCTTTATCACTTGAAAACACACTTATGCAATCACATCTTATCTCAATCTTTTTTCTCTAAAATTTACCAAAATCTTTTTTTAATGGGTCAGCCCGAAGCCCGTTTGGTCCGGCCCAACCCAACCCAATAAAAACATAGGTCCGATGTGTTGGCCCAAAAAAACATGGTCATGTTTTTTTAAGGTATTTTGCGGTCCGACCAGTCTAAATTATTAAATTTATGGGCCGGTCCGATTGGTCGAGCCCATTTCGATAGCTCTTGCTAGGAGAGAGCCAAAAAAAAAAAACAAATCGAATATTTAAAATGTTCCAACTTAAAAGATTAGAGACCACTAAAAAAGAATCAAAGCTACATGTACGGGAGTCGGGAGACCAAGTCAAAAATTTGATCAGTTATTGGTTAATCTAAAAAATAGGATTTTAAAGTTATTTTAGAATAATATATTATTTTTTCTCTAATTCACCCAAAAACCATTTAAAGAAATACTTTTCCCCGATTCCTTTATTTTTATCGAAGAGTTAGAAAATATAATATCATTTTAGATTTTCAAATAGTACAAGTCACAACATACCAATTCAAAACAAAACCATCCTTAAAATTTCCACTAAATTTATCACAAAATTTTAATTATGACACTTGGTCTTGGAGTATTTGTTTCACATCCGAGTATTTCGAAGATGATTTATCAATCCTATCCGCCACTTAATTATCGGAGACTCCTTGATTTACATTGGTGTCATTAAAATGTGATTGTTGTTTTACGACACACTGATTGCTCATTTATAAATGAATTCATTTATGGCCAATAATATGTCCAAAAAAGTTAAACTGTAATACTGTAAATAAAATGGGTACACACGTGTAAAAATAAAACACAATTCGTTGGCTTATTCCTTGACATTAATTTAAGGGAAAGATAATAGATAATCAGATGAAATTAATAATAGATAACAATCATAATCAACAATCTTGGATGACAAACTAAAGAAAAAAATTAGTTACCTTTCACAAGACTTTTCTTATGATTGATCACCTTACAATTAAAAGCTCCATTAAGGCCCAGGTTTTCAATCTTTTCTGTACATAAATTAATCCAAGCTAGCTCTCCATCCTCTTTTATAAAGAATATATCACAATTTTTGCTCACTCCAATAGGACGACCAATACAAGATAATGACTTCAAAATGAAGAGCTTAGTCCATGACTCATTTCTTCCAACCTCACTTAAAATTGAAATATGAAAACTAGTAGTCTCTGCATAAACTGAAATCAATGCTATTGATTCACTTAACATCGCTAAGTATCTATAATCAACATCATCCTCCACGTCTGAAGGTATGGTTGTTGTAACAAACATCTCATCGCTCATGTTAAATGATAGCAAATAAACCTTATTATGTGTCTCACTATCACATCCATATGTTTTACATTTGGCCAACCAATGACACATTCCATCGTTGTACAAATGAACCTCCGCATAATCTTGATAATATGTCGGCATATCTATATCAAGTGTTTTCCAAGTGTTGGTTTTTAGACAATATATCTCCCAGAAGGAGCTTCCATCTTCATTGTCGTTAAAAAATACTACTTGTCGAATCACCTTATAATTATTTTTTACTGAGTCATATCCAAACCCATAAATCCCATGATATACCGTAGTAAATTTAATAGAAAAAGGACTTGGAGGAATGACTTTGTATTCATTTGTATTTGGATTCCATAATACAACTTTTCCTGATTGTTTACAATCAATAAACAGAAAGCCATTGATACTAGTTGAACCCAAAATTTTGAATGACCATTCTCCGCGGAGTAAATTTGGCAAATCTAATTGTATGATATTCTCAAATCTTTCACCGGATAGAGAATACATTCCAGATTTACATGGATTATCAGCAATCCACGATTCATCAAAACGTAAAAGGAGAGATGTATCATTATAATGTAAGTGATTCTTCAATAAAAAGTTCTTTCGAAACATGTTCATAAAATAAGTATTATCAAACAAGTCAGACCATGACTTACGTACGCAACAAAGTCTAGTCAAAGATTTGAGAGGCAACTTTGACAGAACAACAAATGCAAAATCATCATGTATATGGTTGATGGTCGCACCCATAGTTGTTCTCTTCATATATGACTCCTATAACTATAATTGATAATGACCCTTTATAAAACCAATCTTTCTCGAGCTGAAAAAAATATATATATAAATGTGTGTCAGGTGAATTATCTTTCCAACAAAATATATTTTCTAGAAATATTTATAAAAGAATAGTAGTTAATGTTTATAAAAATATAAAATATAAGAATGAAGAACTATCTTTTTAAATCAGCATAGTTAACTCCAAATTAACTTATGTTTCTTCTACAAAGAAATATACTGATAAAATGTTTTAAAATATAACAAATATGATGTTTTGAAATTTAATTTTAGTACAAGACATGATATCTTTCTCTACCATTATACTTAAAAATATTTAAAAAAAAAATTGCATCAAACTCCTCTCCGGTAATGAAATGCAAACAAAAAAACTTTATAAAAATTTAAGTATCTAGTATTAGTTTTTAACATAATACATCAACTTTTAAAATAAATATACTCATGAAAGAAACTCTGATTTACATATGGTTTGATAAATATATTGTATTATAGCTAACCATTTTTTTATTTAGACCACAACTTCGATGAGAAAGCGAATATTAGGTTTAACATAATACATCAGAAACACATTAATGGAGATTATGTTTGAAAGAAACTCTATGATATTTACCTACGCTTTGATAAAAATAATCAAGAAAACATCATTGTGTATATGTAATACCTTTTTTTCAGTGAGGACACAACTTTGATGAGAAAGCGAATGAGATGAGAGAAGCTGAAGAAATTCTATGTGAAAATAAAACTTATTTCAATGACAGTTAGGTTATATGAAATGAATATCATCAAAATTTTGAGTGAATTTATAAACATCTCATATAGGATTCCCTTCTAGAATGTGCTGACATATAGTATGTAATTTGAAGAAAATAACAGATTTTCATAAAAAGGTAAGATTTTTTGGTAAAGATCTGAAAATATATAATTTTCTTTTTTCCGTAATTTATTAATTGAGATACTAGTTTTAGTTCCTACATCTATGGAAAAAAATATTTTTGAATGTATATATATCATATAAAATTTCCACAGAATCTTGAAACGATTATAATATCTATTTAAAGGAATGAAATCGTATTTATAATGTATAATTTTATTTGGTTCCTTTTGGATTTCTTTTAACCATATTTGAAATTCAAATATATAAATTATCCAACTATGTAAAAATTCTATTATTATTCATTCAACCGAACCAAACCAAACCGTACAACTTTTTTTTTATGGTTCAGATGATTTTTTACGTCAAAACCGTCAAAACCGCATCGCGAACACCCAAATACAACATTGGTATTTAATTTTGATTTTACAACAAATTTAATCAGTTTTAGTTATTTATTATTATTTAAAATATTAATTAATCTTTTTTTAAATTTTAATAAAATTAATAATTTATTTTATAGAATTGGATAATACACAATAGTCATATACCTATTTTATTTTAAATAAATTTTTATTATTTAAGATACAAAATTCTTATTTTCAAATGTTAAAATATCTCATTGTGGATGATATGATTGAGGGTAATCTAGTGCTACATGAAGAATTTGTAGATCTTGAGGATATGATGCATGAAGTAGGATTGTTGAACCTAGTACTACAGGAAGTCACTATACCTTGCCGAACAAACAGAAAAATAACATTATCTACTCAAGAATAGATAGGGCAATTTGCAATGAAGAATGGTACACTACTTACCCTAACAGTGAAGCTGCAATCCTACCTTCCTCAATCTCAGATCATGCACCTTTGAGGATGAGCATTTCACATACCAGGCACAACTGGTAGTTCAAACAACCAAGGTATAAATTCCTGAACACTATTGTTGAGAATGTTGATTTCGTGGATAAAGTCAAAGATAGTTGGAAGGGGATTGTGACAGGAAGACCTATGTGCATTCTGTGGAAAAATTTAGAAAGACTATAACCTATCATGCATGGCTTTAATAGGAAGAGCAGTAATGAAGTAAAGAAGATTAAGGAATATATAGAGAAACTTATCCAGGCCCAACTGAATCTATCTAATGATCATATGAATCAGAACCTTATTATGGAAGTTGATATTTTACAAAAGGAACTGCTACATGCTACTGAATTGAAGGAGAATATTCTTATGAAGAAGCCCAAGATTAATTGGCTCAAGCTGGTAGATGGGAACACTGGTTACTTCCATGCCATAGCCAGAGAAAAGAATAAGAAAATTAGTATATAATTCACAGAGGTGTCATAATAGAGTACAAAATATTACTTTTAATTTGTTTTCTCTCACTAAAAACTTTCATCGCCCAAATACATAGACAACTCTGAAACGAAATAGAAACATAGCGTGTTTCTCTCTAACTTCTCCTGTTCTACTATCGTGGCCTTCGTACAAGACAACCACATTGTGTTGCCAATAATGTGCTCCTCTGTTCATGTAGCCGCCAAATGAGATAGCTAACAACAACGCTATCATTTGAAAATGCTATCATATTGTAGGTATGATAATCATGTTTTTTTAATGTTTGCCAATTTATCTATGCTTAATCCTGATAATTTATTTACGATTATAGCTTTTAATGAAGAGAGTTATCTATAGTAATGACATGATTGTAATGGCCTTTGAGTGGATCAACACAAGCTTTATTGTCGAGAGCAGTACAAATATTTCACATCCCTTAAATACGGTATACCAAATAAATATATGTAGTTTTCATAAATATAAAAATTATTGAAGGATTGATTCTTTCATTTCTTGAAGACATTCATATATAATAGATTTGTGAAAACATATGCTCGTGCAGTGCTTTCACTTTTACATATACTATGAAGATCTCTATGTTCTCAAGGGTTCCTAGTCAATAGATGGATAATTATCCTATTAACTTAAATGTTGGAAGGTTAAATTATCTTAAAGGTGAAATAATTCGGGAATATTTTGTTGCTGAAGTTGTTATTGAAGTTATGTTTTTCTATTGGTTTTTACTCACTGCTTCTTTGCAACATTATTGAACTCTCTTTGTTGATTTCCTTGATTTGTTTTCTCTTTTGGACTGATTTTGTTTAGTTGTTTGTTTGATGAATTTGTTATGATGGCTAGACTCATAACATGGTGTCGGGCTTCCTAACTTTTCCACCAACTACGTATCCTAACGCATACAATAAAATCCATTTCACACAACAACTAAGTTACTGATTTTAAGTTGAAGAGATAATGCACTTAACTTTTTAGTTGTTACCATGTTCCACAAATTGAAGGTTCTGGAAGCAACTAAGTTACAGATTTTTCTTAAACATGAGTGTCAATTTTACAACTTTTACGGTTGAGACAGGTTTTTATATTTTATATGTGTGGTGTTGACTGAGACAGGTTTTAATATCGGTGTTGGAATGAAGTAGTAGCTTTGATATTCTTACATATGTTATAATCTTATTTCGTGCTTACAAAAAAAACTTATTTTGTACATATGTTTTATTGATAGTTTATATCTTTATCTTACATATTTTGTAATGAGTGGAATTGATCTAATAATTGAGAATTATAGAATCTCTTGAGTATTTGTTACATATCTTATTCACTTTCTAACAAGAAACATTCAGCCACGCAATTGGAACAATTAAAACTTCCAAGAATAGAGATTTCATTGGTACTACGAAGTCTTCCAAAAGTGTAACAAGTCTGGCCCAGAGTTTTCCATTATTAAAACATGATTTACACTCTATTTCAAATGAGGTGTCACAAAAAAATGTGTGATTGCTTCTAAAAGAAATTTAGTATTTTTTTAATAGACAATGATACTATCAAAGGGAGTATAAGAGATAATTCATCCAAATCCAACGCAGAAAACTCCTACTACTCAAAACAAATGAGCGATAGGAAATTCCAAATATGAAAAGTCCAATTGTCTACAAGTTTGTAATAAGTTTATAACCACTTTCAAGAATTAAGAACAATCTTTGTCATACACTCGTTAAAGCCAAACTCCTCACTATTGAAAATGACCGTATTACGCTTTAACCAAATGCTCCAAGCTGAAGGTAACCAAATGACCGCTACAATAGACCTCTTTGCTAAACTCTTCACCTTATCGCAATGAGCGAAATACCCCTCAAACTTCTCCAAAGAAAGCTCCTCAATGGATCCAATCTACTCCTAAACTTTCCTCCAAATTCTCGCCACAATCACACAACTTCCTAAAGTACGCGGTAAGGATTCTCCCTCCAACGAACACAACACGCAAGATAAATCTCTATTAACCACAAAAATTCCCCTTTTATGCGGTTCGTGCTTGGTTGCAATTCTATTTTGAATAACTTTTCAACCGAAAAAAAGAGTTTTTGACAGAGCTTTTACCTTCCAAAGATGATTGATTGTCTTAACAATATCAGAATTGAGAGAGGGGCGAGAAAAGTTTCCCTTAAACCTGTCATAACATGATTTAACAGAGAAGATTCCATCTATATTATGAATCCACTCGAAGCTATCCATTTAATCCGCCCTTGGAACCACCGGCTGAAAGACATCTAGCAACTGCTGCCACAAAAAATTTGAAACGCTTCTACTTTCCCAAAACAGAACCTAGATGTTCCAGGGCCAGCCAATAGTAGTGAGCAGTTCCACGACTGCAACAAACAGCATATGATCATCATCAAACGCAAATAATTTAGGGAAAGCTTCCATCAATGATTGTTCTCCTGTCCAACAAGAATTCCAAAAAGGAATATCCTAAATGATTCTCCGACAGATTAACATAATTATATGATAACAAAAGTTCCTTCCACCAAATAGAATATCTATTATTCAAAATGTTTTTGTCACTAATGAGAACTTTTAGCTCTGAATTTATGTATCTATGAGTGAGAATACTACGCCAAACCGCTTCCTTTTCCATCAAAATCCTCCATTTCCATTTACTTAAAAAAGCTGCATTCAAATTCTCCATATTTGTTACTCCGAGGCCGCCTTCCTCGCGAGGTTTGCATCAACTACGTATCCTAACACATACAATAAAATACATTTCATACAACAACTAAGTTACTGATTTTAAGTTACAAAGATAATGCATTGAACCTTTTAGTTGTTACCATGTTCCACAAACTGAAGGTTATGGCAAGAACTAAAATATTGATTTTTCCTAAACATCAGTGTCAGTTTTACAACTTTTACAGATGGGACGAGTTTTTATATCTTGTATGTGTTGTTAACCGAGACATGTTTTACTATCGGTAACTGGAACAAAATTGTAGCTTTTGATATTATTACATATGTTTATAATCTTATTTGTACATATGTTTTATTGATAGCTTTTATCTTTATCTTACATATTTTGTAATGATTAATGGAATTGGTATAATAATTAAGGAATATAGAATCTCTTAAATATCTGCTACATACCTTAGTAACTTTTTAAAAGGAAACATTCTGTATCTTTTTGTAGGTATTCTTGCGTATTTGGAGCATGATCAATTAAGTGTCGAAAACACGACTTCAAACGCGTAATTTTGAGCAACAAAACCAACTCATCAACGAATAAGGCTCAAAATAAAAGAATAAAAAATTATCAATCTGGTTGATATTTTTTCATTGTTTGATAGGAAATTGAATAAGCTTTCCAACGCTCCGAACCGGGCGCAAATCAGAGTTACGGTTCTAAAGTTATGACATTTTAACTAAAACTATTTTTTCATGACAGCACAGTCGGCGCGGAGCGCCCTCCTGCGCGCGATGCGCGCACTGTGATTTTCATAATTTTTAAATAGGGGGTAAAAACACATTTTTTAGGTTATGGTTTGGGGTATTTGTTCCCAATCCATTAAACCTTCATTTTTTGGTCTAGATAGCTTAGAAAACACCATTGGAGCTTGCTTTGTGATGATCGGAGGTGGAATGCTCATCAATCGGAACTGATAACCCGTGAAATGTTTCGTTTATCTTCTTCTCTTCTCTTTGTATTTCTCTTTTGTTGAGTTTGAATGTAAATTACTCTAAACCCATGGATGTGTGTTTTTCTTTCTACTAGTTGTATAAAGTTTGCTTTACAAATCTTAATCGGTGTTTTCTTGATCTTTTTGCTTAAATGTTTTGGATTTGTGTTGTTGTAGAAATAGACATCATAAATCTTGATTAGGGGGATATATTTTAGTTTAGATTCTAGAGATAGGATTGGGGTTAACATCCACATAATATCTAAGTTTCATCTCTCTGTGTTGTTCGATCGGTTGAGACATCGTCGAAAGAGCAATATAGTTGAACTCTCGTTGGTGCTGCCGAAATGGACATTGATGTTAGGAATATGTGGTGATTCTGATGAGTATTGTAGATTGAGTGCAACAGAGTGATAAATTTAAGTTTGTGAGGAGTAGTTTAGATTCGAACCAGATAAGTTATTCTCTATCAAGAATGAATTCTTTTTTATGTTCATATGTTATATTTTCCTTGTTTACTTAAAACCCATTTACCCCAACCTCAAGAACAAAGAATCTTTCGAACGGAATTCAGTAGCACTAATCTCTGTGGACACGATAAATTCTCGGATAAATATTTTCAAAACTTTTGTTGCTTGCCGCTTTACCGCTTCAACTGAGCCTAATCAAAATCAACCTCCAACCAAAAATTAACACGTTACGTGGGACTTTGGTCTTCCAAAAGCTATTCAACACTTTATAGCGATGATCATCCACCACCCAATTACGGTTATCGGTTTCCATGATCCTCTCATAACTCACTTTGACAGAGAAACCATTGGAAATTTTCAACAAAAAAAAAGTCCAACTCATTTACGATAAGCTGGATAGGCTGTAAAATCATCGGTAACTTTGACAGCATCACAACAGTTGCTGTCGGGAGATTGTTGTCCTGATAAACCAAATGCCACATCCACTAGTCAGTAACCCAAAAACCAAAATCTCAAATTTTTCGATATATGTGTCGCTGAAAACTGAAACAAGGAAGAGAACAGTTTGCACAACGTTAGAACACCCAGCCAAAAGTCAATACACATACCATTTCCATGCTTACACGCAATTGAAGAGAAAAACCAATTTTCTTGATTTTTCGTAATCGCTGAACCAACTGTACGAATGTCTTTCTGCCAAAGAGTCATTTTATTTCGGGCATGAACCACTAAATCATTTAGCATCACACACACACACACACACACACACACACACACACAAGATAAAGCATGATAATTTCCTTAATGATTGTTTTGGGAGGAGAAAAAATAAATCAGACTACTAGACAAAATCGAATTAAAAAGAACCACTCTCCCTTATATGGACAAATGCTTGTTTTGCAAAGTAAAAAAGAAATGTTTCCTATTTTTGAAACAATTTCCATAAAATATACACTTTAAATTATCTAAAGGAAAATACAACTTTTAAAGCTCCTTTACTTTTCCTATTTATATAATTTTATTTGCAAATAGAAAAACTATAAATTTTAGGTTGCCATTACATTTTTTAAAATGCAAGACATAACGGTGAAAGCGAAGTTATCCGGACCATCTCTTAATCCAATTATTGTCAAAGCTTCTAAACATCTTGGGATGGTAAAAACTCCGTCTATATCTCTATTTTTTTGGTTGGAATATTATTCCCAATATATTAGCTACTAAGGACCAATTACTTAGGAGGGACATTTTGTTGGATAGTAGTGCTTCGGTTTGTGTTTTTTGTTCTACGGAGGAGGAATGCCTTTCTCATCTGATAGGGGGCTGTTTTGTCGGGGTGGGTATTTGGAGGAAGATTTTTGAATGGATTGGTCTCGTTGATGGTTTATTTTTGGAGGAGTTTGAGGGGTTTCTTTTTGTTGTTGAGACGGTGAAGAATTTAGCCAAAATGTCAATAATTGCGGTGATTTGGTTAGTAACGGTTTGATGTATTTGGAATAGACGTAACGCTATCATTTTTAAAAATGACTCGTTTAACATTACCAAATATATGTCGGAGGTAATTTTTAATTCTTAGAATAATATATAATTTTTTCTCTAATTTACCAAAAACTATTTAAAGAAATACTTTTTTCCCTGATTCCTTTACTTTTATCGAAGAGTTAGAAAATATAATATCGTTTTAGATTTTCAAATAGTGTAAGTCACAAAATTTTAATTATGACACTTGGTCTTGGAGTATTTGTTTCACATCTGAGTATTTATTTATTTTTTTTGCGATTAAAGAGAGCCAAAGTCTAAAAAAAATAAAAATAGAACTACCGAGCAACAATTTTCGAAGATGATTTATCAATCCTATCCGCCACTTAATTATCGGAGTCTCCTTGAAACCACAATTTCCAATTTCAAATTAGTATATGTTTAGTTTTTCAGTGGCTTTGCTGAAACCACAATTACTCACCTTAATTTATCAAAAGTTAAACTGTAATACTGTAAATAAAACGGGTACACACTTGTAAAAATAAAACACAATTCGTTGTTTTATTCCTTGACATTAATTTAAGGGAAAGATAATAGATAATCAGATGAAATTAATAATAGATAACAATCATAATCAACAATCTTGGATGTCATACTAAAGAAAAAATTAGTTACCTTTCACAAGACTTTTCTTATGATTGATAACCTTACAATTAAAAGCTCCATTAAGACCCAGGTTTTCAATCTTTTCTGTACTTAAATTAATCCAAGCTAGCTCTCCATCCTCTTTTATAAAGAATATATCACAATTTTTGCTCACTCCAATAGGACGACCAATACAAGATAATGACTTCAAAATGAAGAGCTTAGTCCATGACTCATTTCTTCCAACCTCACTTAAAATTGAAATATGAAAACTAGTAGTCTCTGCATAAACTGAAATCAATACTATTGATTCACTTAACATCGCTAAGTATCTATAATCAACATCATCCTCCACGTCTGAAGGTATGGTTGTTGTAACAAACATCTCATCGCTCATGTTAAATGATAGCAAATAAACCTTATTATGTGTCTCACTATCACATCCATATGTTTTACATTTGGCCAACCAATGACACATTCCATCGTTGTACAAATGAACCTCCGCATAATCTTGATAATATGTCGGCATATCTATATCAAGTGTTTTCCAAGTGTTGGTTTTTAGACAATATATCTCCCAGAAGGAGCTTCCATCTTCATTGTCGTTAAAAAATACTACTTGTCGAATCACCTTATAATTATTTTTTACTGAGTCATATCCAAACCCATAAATCCCATGATATACCGTAGTAAATTTAATAGAAAAAGGACTTGGAGGAATGACTTTGTATTCATTTGTATTTGGATTCCATAATACAACTTTTCCTGATTGTTTACAATCAATAAACAGAAAGCCATTGATACTAGTTGAACCCAAAATTTTGAATGACCATTCTCCGCGGAGTAAATTTGGCAAATCTAATTGTATGATATTCTCAAATCTTTCACCGGATAGAGAATACATTCCAGATTTACATGGATTATCAGCAATCCACGATTCATCAAAACGTAAAAGGAGAGATGTATCATTATAATGTAAGTGATTCTTCAATAAAAAGTTCTTTCGAAACATGTTCATAAAATAAGTATTATCAAACAAGTCAGACCATGACTTACGTACGCAACAAAGTCTAGTCAAAGATTTGAGAGGCAACTTTGACAGAACAACAAATGCAAAATCATCATGTATATGGTTGATGGTCGCACCCATAGTTGTTCTCTTCATATATGACTCCTATAACTATAATTGATAATGACCCTTTATAAAACCAATCTTTCTCGAGCTGAAAAAAATATATATATAAATGTGTGTCAGGTGAATTATCTTTCCAACAAAATATATTTTCTAGAAATATTTATAAAAGAATAGTAGTTAATGTTTATAAAAATATAAAATATAAGAATGAAGAACTATCTTTTTAAATCAGCATAGTTAACTCCAAATTAACTTATGTTTCTTCTACAAAGAAATATACTGATAAAATGTTTTAAAATATAACAAATATGATGTTTTGAAATTTAATTTTAGTACAAGACATGATATCTTTCTCTACCATTATACTTAAAAATATTTAAAAAAAAAATTGCATCAAACTCCTCTCCGGTAATGAAATGCAAACAAAAAAACTTTATAAAAATTTAAGTATCTAGTATTAGTTTTTAACATAATACATCAACTTTTAAAATAAATATACTCATGAAAGAAACTCTGATTTACATATGGTTTGATAAATATATTGTATTATAGCTAACCATTTTTTTATTTAGACCACAACTTCGATGAGAAAGCGAATATTAGGTTTAACATAATACATCAGAAACACATTAATGGAGATTATGTTTGAAAGAAACTCTATGATATTTACCTACGCTTTGATAAAAATAATCAAGAAAACATCATTGTGTATATGTAATACCTTTTTTTCAGTGAGGACACAACTTTGATGAGAAAGCGAATGAGATGAGAGAAGCTGAAGAAATTCTATGTGAAAATAAAACTTATTTCAATGACAGTTAGGTTATATGAAATGAATATCATCAAAATTTTGAGTGAATTTATAAACATCTCATATAGGATTCCCTTCTAGAATGTGCTGACATATAGTATGTAATTTGAAGAAAATAACAGATTTTCATAAAAAGGTAAGATTTTTTGGTAAAGATCTGAAAATATATAATTTTCTTTTTTCCGTAATTTATTAATTGAGATACTAGTTTTAGTTCCTACATCTATGGAAAAAAATATTTTTGAATGTATATATATCATATAAAATTTCCACAGAATCTTGAAACGATTATAATATCTATTTAAAGGAATGAAATCGTATTTATAATGTATAATTTTATTTGGTTCCTTTTGGATTTCTTTTAACCATATTTG
This sequence comes from Vicia villosa, assembly GCF_029867415.1. Classification (NCBI taxonomy): domain Eukaryota; kingdom Viridiplantae; phylum Streptophyta; class Magnoliopsida; order Fabales; family Fabaceae; genus Vicia; species Vicia villosa. The sequence continues at coordinate 88,627,896 of NC_081186.1, read as the reverse complement.
AAATTCAAATATATAAATTATCCAACTATGTAAAAATTCTATTATTATTCATTCAACCGAACCAAACCAAACCGTACAACTTTTTTTTTATGGTTCAGATGATTTTTTACGTCAAAACCGTCAAAACCGCATCGCGAACACCCAAATACAACATTGGTATTTAATTTTGATTTTACAACAAATTTAATCAGTTTTAGTTATTTATTATTATTTAAAATATTAATTAATCTTTTTTTAAATTTTAATAAAATTAATAATTTATTTTATAGAATTGGATAATACACAATAGTCATATACCTATTTTATTTTAAATAAATTTTTATTATTTAAGATACAAAATTCTTATTTTCAAATGTTAAAATATCTCATTGTGGATGATATGATTGAGGGTAATCTAGTGCTACATGAAGAATTTGTAGATCTTGAGGATATGATGCATGAAGTAGGATTGTTGAACCCAGTACTACAGGAAGTCACTATACCTTGCCGAACAAACAGAAAAATAACATTATCTACTCAAGAATAGATAGGGCAATTTGCAATGAAGAATGGTACACTACTTACCCTAACAGTGAAGCTGCAATCCTACCTTCCTCAATCTCAGATCATGCACCTTTGAGGATGAGCATTTCACATACCAGGCACAACTGGTAGTTCAAACAACCAAGGTATAAATTCCTGAACACTATTGTTGAGAATGTTGATTTCGTGGATAAAGTCAAAGATAGTTGGAAGGGGATTGTGACAGGAAGACCTATGTGCATTCTGTGGAAAAATTTAGAAAGACTATAACCTATCATGCATGGCTTTAATAGGAACAGCAGTAATGAAGTAAAGAAGATTAAGGAATATATAGAGAAACTTATCCAGGCCCAACTGAATCTATCTAATGATCATATGAATCAGAACCTTATTATGGAAGTTGATATTTTACAAAAGGAACTGCTACATGCTACTGAATTGAAGGAGAATATTCTTATGAAGAAGCCCAAGATTAATTGGCTCAAGCTGGTAGATGGGAACACTGGTTACTTCCATGCCATAGCCAGAGAAAAGAATAAGAAAATTAGTATATAATTCACAGAGGTGTCATAATAGAGTACAAAATATTACTTTTAATTTGTTTTCTCTCACTAAAAACTTTCATCGCCCAAATACATAGACAACTCTGAAACGAAATAGAAACATAGCGTGTTTCTCTCTAACTTCTCCTGTTCTACTATCGTGGCCTTCGTACAAGACAACCACATTGTGTTGCCAATAATGTGCTCCTCTGTTCATGTAGCCGCCAAATGAGATAGCTAACAACAACGCTATCATTTGAAAATGCTATCATATTGTAGGTATGATAATCATGTTTTTTTAATGTTTGCCAATTTATCTATGCTTAATCCTGATAATTTATTTACGATTATAGCTTTTAATGAAGAGAGTTATCTATAGTAATGACATGATTGTAATGGCCTTTGAGTGGATCAACACAAGCTTTATTGTCGGGAGCAGTACAAATATTTCACATCCCTTAAATACGGTATACCAAATAAATATATGTAGTTTTCATAAATATAAAAATTATTGAAGGATTGATTCTTTCATTTCTTGAAGACATTCATATATAATAGATTTGTGAAAACATATGCTCGTGCAGTGCTTTCACTTTTACATATACTATGAAGATCTCTATGTTCTCAAGGGTTCCTAGTCAATAGATGGATAATTATCCTATTAACTTAAATGTTGGAAGGTTAAATTATCTTAAAGGTGAAATAATTCGGGAATATTTTGTTGCTGAAGTTGTTATTGAAGTTATGTTTTTCTATTGGTTTTTACTCACTGCTTCTTTGCAACATTATTGAACTCTCTTTGTTGATTTCCTTGATTTGTTTTCTCTTTTGGACTGATTTTGTTTAGTTGTTTGTTTGATGAATTTGTTATGATGGCTAGACTCATAACATGGTGTCGGGCTTCCTAACTTTTCCACCAACTACGTATCCTAACGCATACAATAAAATCCATTTCACACAACAACTAAGTTACTGATTTTAAGTTGAAGAGATAATGCACTTAACTTTTTAGTTGTTACCATGTTCCACAAATTGAAGGTTCTGGAAGCAACTAAGTTACAGATTTTTCTTAAACATGAGTGTCAATTTTACAACTTTTACGGTTGAGACAGGTTTTTATATTTTATATGTGTGGTGTTGACTGAGACAGGTTTTAATATCGGTGTTGGAATGAAGTAGTAGCTTTGATATTCTTACATATGTTATAATCTTATTTCGTGCTTACAAAAAAAACTTATTTTGTACATATGTTTTATTGATAGTTTATATCTTTATCTTACATATTTTGTAATGAGTGGAATTGATCTAATAATTGAGAATTATAGAATCTCTTGAGTATTTGTTACATATCTTATTCACTTTCTAACAAGAAACATTCAGCCACGCAATTGGAACAATTAAAACTTCCAAGAATAGAGATTTCATTGGTACTACGAAGTCTTCCAAAAGTGTAACAAGTCTGGCCCAGAGTTTTCCATTATTAAAACATGATTTACACTCTATTTCAAATGAGGTGTCACAAAAAAATGTGTGATTGCTTCTAAAAGAAATTTAGTATTTTTTTAATAGACAATGATACTATCAAAGGGAGTATAAGAGATAATTCATCCAAATCCAACGCAGAAAACTCCTACTACTCAAAACAAATGAGCGATAGGAAATTCCAAATATGAAAAGTCCAATTGTCTACAAGTTTGTAATAAGTTTATAACCACTTTCAAGAATTAAGAACAATCTTTGTCATACACTCGTTAAAGCCAAACTCCTCACTATTGAAAATGACCGTATTACGCTTTAACCAAATGCTCCAAGCTGAAGGTAACCAAATGACCGCTACAATAGACCTCTTTGCTAAACTCTTCACCTTATCGCAATGAGCGAAATACCCCTCAAACTTCTCCAAAGAAAGCTCCTCAATGGATCCAATCTACTCCTAAACTTTCCTCCAAATTCTCGCCACAATCACACAACTTCCTAAAGTACGCGGTAAGGATTCTCCCTCCAACGAACACAACACGCAAGATAAATCTCTATTAACCACAAAAATTCCCCTTTTATGCGGTTCGTGCTTGGTTGCAATTCTATTTTGAATAACTTTTCAACCGAAAAAAAGAGTTTTTGACAGAGCTTTTACCTTCCAAAGATGATTGATTGTCTTAACAATATCAGAATTGAGAGAGGGGCGAGAAAAGTTTCCCTTAAACCTGTCATAACATGATTTAACAGAGAAGATTCCATCTATATTATGAATCCACTCGAAGCTATCCATTTAATCCGCCCTTGGAACCACCGGCTGAAAGACATCTAGCAACTGCTGCCACAAAAAATTTGAAACGCTTCTACTTTCCCAAAACAGAACCTAGATGTTCCAGGGCCAGCCAATAGTAGTGAGCAGTTCCACGACTGCAACAAACAGCATATGATCATCATCAAACGCAAATAATTTAGGGAAAGCTTCCATCAATGATTGTTCTCCTGTCCAACAAGAATTCCAAAAAGGAATATCCTAAATGATTCTCCGACAGATTAACATAATTATATGATAACAAAAGTTCCTTCCACCAAATAGAATATCTATTATTCAAAATGTTTTTGTCACTAATGAGAACTTTTAGCTCTGAATTTATGTATCTATGAGTGAGAATATGTTGAAGCGGTAAAGCGGCAAGCAAAAAGTAATAGGTATTATTTATTACCGGGTGATATAGGTTATATCGTATCGTAGTCCACAGAGATTGGTGCTACTGAACTGCCGTTCGACGGTTTCTTAGCTATGAGTTTGGGTTAAAATGGGTTGAAAGTAAACAAGGAAAATATAATATATGAACATAAAAAGAATTCATTCTTGATAGAGAATAGGTTATCTGGTTTGAATCTAAACTACTCCTCACAAACTTAGATTTATCACTCCGCCGTACTCAATCTACAATACTCGTCAGAATCACCACATATCCCTCACATCAATGTCCATGTCTGCAACACCGACGGAAATTCACTATATTGCTCTTTCGACGATGTCTCCACCGATCGAACAACACAGAGACATTAAACTCAGATATTATGTGGATGTTAACCCTACTCCTATGTCTAGAATCAAAAACTAACAGATATCCCCCTAATCAAGATCTATGGTGTCCATGTCTGCAACAACACAAATCCAGAGCATTTAAGCAAAAAGATCAAGGAAACACCGATTAAGATTTGTAAAGCAAATATATTATACAACTAGTACAAAGAGTAACAAACATCCATGTGTTTAGAGTAAACTTACAAACAAACCCAACAAAAGTGGTTACAAAGAGAAGAGGAGGAGGAGAAAACCAAATCTTTCGCGGTGTCAATCACGATCAATCGAGCTCCTGACCAAGAATCTTCCGATTACAAGCCACAAATGTTGTTTTCTAAGCTCAATCTACCAAAAATGACCTAGGATGAGTTGGGGTTCAAAAATACCCAAAACATACCTAAAAAATATGATTTTAAAACATATATGCAAAACTGAAAATCGCAGACCGCGCTAAGCGCGCCTACCGCGCTAAGCGGGCTGCCCTTTATTTTTCTCAAACCGCCAGAGCGCGCTTAGCGCCACATACCCGCGCTAAGCGGGCAACTCTCTGCCAGACTTGGTCTTCAAAATTCCAGACCGCGCTTAGCGCCAAGAAGCGCGCTAAGCGGGCTCAACAGAACAACAGAATTTATT